>NC_056746.1:1236756291-1237056291 GCF_019279795.1 Protopterus annectens
TTTTTATGGTGGTTTCTTTACTGGGGGGTGGGGGTGGGATGTGGATGTTAAGGGTGATTAGCTTATGGTCAGACCTGACTAACAAGGGGGTGACCATAGGGTATGGAGCATTGATTTCCCATGTTGGTAATGACCAGGTCTAGGATATTGGAGCCCCTGGTGGGACTATGGATTAGTTGATCCAGCTTCCTCTTGTGACCCGAAATTTTTGCCATGGAAGACCATTTTTCTGGTAGCTATTACTTCTGGCCATAGTGCGTCAGAGCTTCAGGCTTTATCCATCACGCCTCCCTATTTGATATTCCATGCTGACAGAGTATCACTTAGAACAAACCCCTCATTCTTGCCCACAGTTTGCACTGAAACCAATCTCAACCAAGTTATCGATTTACCAGTCTTCTTCCCCAACCATTCGAACAATTTAGAGTATATGCTGCACAAACTTTGTTCACAGACAGCTCAGATTTTATTTGGATAGAGCAAAAGAATTTAGAAAATCAGGCCATCTTTTTGTTTCCATTTCGGACTCCAGGAAAGGTAGACCAGTGGCTAAAACAACTGTCTAAATGGTTATCTGATTGTATCACCTTTGCCTATTCAGCTGCCAATATGCATTTGCAGTATAAGATTAAAGCTCACTCAACCAGAGCAGTTTCTACATCATCTGCCTTTTCTGCCAGACTTCTCATTGATAACATTTGTGCAGCAGCCACTTGGTCAAAACCTCATACTTTTATGACTCATTACAAAGTTGACAAGGCCTCCAGGGACAGGGCCTCCTTTAGATCCACGGTTCTGAGAAATATACTCCATGAGCCACCTGAGGTTGATGATGCTTGGGATGCTACCCCTCAGTAAAGAATGAACGGTGAGATAGAACAACTTCACGTAAAGAAGTTATGTACTTGCTATAATGTTCCATGTGAGTTGTTCATCTCGCCTTCATTCTGCGTCCCTCCCTCCAACCCCCTCCTGGCTGTTAGATGACCGAGATGCTGGATCCATCTTGGCTGCTCAATCCTTCTATACCCTTTCTTGGGAATGAAAGAATGACATATGGTATTATTTTATGCAGCAAACAAGATCTGAGGTAACTTCAGGTGCATCATGGGATAGGGACTTTGTCTCGAGCTATTTGAAGACCTCTCGCTTTGCAATTGGCCGACTCGGAGCCAAGGGATCAGCTCTGAACCCATCAGTAAAGAATGAAGGCAAGATGAACAACTCACATTGACCGTTATGGTAAGTACATAACTTCTTTTTTACTGTCTAGGAGCAGCAGACTTGGTTACAGTGTGCAATTTGTGAAGGGTTTAACCCCAGGGCTATACTGATAGGCGAAATAAACTGATTTTGAAAGGGATTCTGCCTCCCTCCCTGTTTCTTCACCAGGGGTTCCTACAAAGATCCTGCGGACCTCGTGCCACTCCTGTCCCTCTTCTGTGACTTTGTCCAGATCCTCCAGAAGCCTCTGAGTATGGTGTAGACAGGATGGTGAGGAAGATTCAGGGCTCCGATCCAAATGGGAATTTTGTCTGCTCCATCCCCTTCTAGATCTGTAAGAGCTCCTGTCATCATAGACTCTCCTCCTCCAATTTGACCCTTTGTTTAGGAGCCCCAGGACCTTGGAAACCCGAGAGAATCAGTATCAGATTTGAGGACTTTTACGTCCTCTACACTGACAGTTTCCTTTACCAGCTCTGCTACAAGATCTTCGGATCAGAGCAGGTCTCTGATGAGGGATGTCTGGGTCAGATCCGAGGACAGAGGTTTGGCTCCAATTTTTTTCACAGCAGCCCCCCGTGCTTCGGCCTCGACAGCATGGGTCTGATTCAGTCTAGGAGCCGTTGATCCAAGACCCTTGTTATGTATTCTTTGGGGGCTTTGGCCCCAATGGAGTTGGGCATGGGTTCTCCTGGTCCCTCCTCTTTCCAGGTTATTGAAGAGGCTTTCTTTGCTGCCAGAGACTCTATCTCTTTGGCTTCTCCTCCTCGCCGTCACTCCTCCTCAGATCTGGGCCTACCATTCCTGTCCAGGGTCAGCCTGTTTCGAAGAACATCCACCCTTTTGAGTCCATATTACTGGATGCCTTCAGAATGTGCTAGTCTACATCTTGGGTGACCCCCCACGCAGACCCCCTTATAAATGTGGTGCCACGCCATGCATGGAAGGAGCAGGACACTATAGAGCCTGTGCCTAAACGATCTGACAAAATTCTTTCTCCACCTACGGATTGTTCATTTTGGTCTAGGGATATTTCGATTGATGCTATGGTGGTGGCAGCTGTCACTAAGAAAGAGCTAGCTCAGCAAAGTTCTACCATCCGTCCGCCGAACAGGGGGTCTAGAGCAGTTGACAGGTTTAGCAAGCGTGCCTACACTTATAGGTTCATAGGATGATACTAGGCTTTTGACCCTGTGACCCTTATAAGCCTAGCCAAGAATTTCACCCATGTTCCCTCAGTCAGCACCTGTTTCCCTTGTCCAGCAGGGACACGGGTGGAATCCCAGAAGTGTATTTTCCATTTCCCATCCAGTCGTCCAGGTACCTCTTAAAGAGGGCTAGAGAGTTACTCTGCTTGACATGGAGAATGGAGTCTTTTCCACAGACTGAGTCTTTGGGACACAAATCTATCCTGCCAACAAGTTGTTAATGTCACAGACCAGGTTAAGACCTTGCGTGTGGTTTGCTCAAGTGGACTGTTACGGGTATGCAACAGCTCCATCAAGGCGGAGTCTGAGATGGCCTTGTATGCCAGACACAGGTCACACTGAGCAGTCTGTATGAAACTGAGTAGAGGGGCAAAGCCTTTTATCTTGTTTGTATAGGATAGGTGTTTGAGGCCCTGGATTTTTGGAACCTCTGTGGTCTCTCCAACTGCTGCATGTGCTTGGCAAGGTACATGCCGAAGGGGGCATTGTACTCAATAATGGGTCTGATAAGGGAGGAGTACAGGGATGTTATGATCTCCTTGTTTCTGGATGAAATACCCTTATTTATGAGGTGGGCCATGTAGAAAGCCTTCCATACAACGGAGGTAGTTTGGTGGTCAAAATTGGGTTGCTAGCAACCTGGGTGCCCAAGTCCCTCATGACTGATTGCTTTATTAGTATATTACTGTGATAATTAGTGGGGATGCCATTTTCCCAAAGGGGATAGTGATGCATTTCTTGGCATTCATTTTGAGGCCATGCTTCTGGCACCAGTCATTAGTTTGGGTAAGGTCCTCTTGGAGGATGTTCACACCCAGCTAGGGGATTTTTTAGACCACCCCCAGCTTGCAGTCATCTGCAGACTTGGTCAGCCACAGACCACCGGTTTTGGCTTGCACCTCAGAAAAGTACATCCCAAACAGAGGCCCAAGACTAATCCTTTGGGTACACCACTCATTACAGATCTACTACTAGAGGTGGCTTCCCCTACTTTGATTGTGTGGGTTCTGTCAATAAGCCAGTTAGCTACTCATCTGTTAATGAACAGGTTGATACTTAGCTGGGAGAGTTTATCCATTATGCCCAAGTGGGGAATAGTGGCAAAGACGTTGGCTAGGTCAAGGTAGGTGATGTGCACAGTCTTCCTCTTGTCCATGGCTTTGGTGACCATTTCAAAGAAGTTGAGTTTAACAGGCATGGTCTCCCTTTGACAAAACCAAACTGTATGGGGTTAAGCGTTTGGAGGTTGCCAATGCCCTTGTTTATAAGATCCATGGTAACTTGTTCCATGGCCTTACAGATCAGGCTAGTTAGGCTGATGGGCCTATAATTGCCTGGATCAATGGACACTTCACCTTTGTATTGAGGAATGACAGTGGCTGTCCTCCATTCAACTAGGATGAAGCCAATGATCAGGCTTTGGTTGAATAGGGTGCCTAATGGAGCTGAGAGCTCATGCTTCAGTTCATGTAGGATACAGCCAGGGATGTTATCGGGTCCCATTCCTTTGAAAGGGCAACTAAGGACCTGCTCCCTAGTGATGAGGTGGGCAGGTGCTGGGGATGCCCTGGTTTACTAATAGGGGGACGGGGGGTGAAGTTTTCACTGAACCTGTCTGCCAGTAGGTTGGCTATATCTATGGTGTTTGTGTATATGGTGTTAATTGACCACCAGTTCAGAGCAGGTTTGGGTGTTACCTTTGAGATTGCAGACATATGTGAAGAAGGTCTTGTGATTGTTCTTAGTGGATGTGGCCAATTTGGACTCGACGTTAGTCTTAGAGGATTTCACCAGTGACCTTATTTGCTTGTTCAAACAAAGCAGAGATTGCTTCCAGGCCTCTTTCATGCTTAACAGCTCAACTACTTGGCACATTTTACTCTTCTGCAGAGAGACCTATCCGAGGAGCTCTCTGAATCCTTGCCGGAGACCATGCCGACAGGGTTTTGGAAAGATTTCTACTAAGCTGGCCACTGTTTCTTTCCTAGCTAATTTGTCAGTGAGCCTCATTTCTCACTCGGCTGAGGGTACCTCACACGGGCAGCCAGCGCCAGCATAGCTATGCGTAGACATGCCTGAATGAGGCTTTCTGACTTTGCGGAGCCCTTTAAGGCATGTTTTTGTCAATGCTCCCTTTGGTTCCTCTTTATGTGGACCATCGGTTAAAGACACCCTAACCTGCAGCGAGAAAGAGGGCAAGACCTTTGCTGTAGGGATCAAGTTTTCCACTCCTCAACGGACCTACTCCAGGAATCTGAAAGGGGCCAAGAAAATTCAGTTATGTAAATTTCAAGGATCTTTCCCTGACCAAGGCAGAGAGTTTCCCTCCAGAGTCAGAGGAGGGGGCTTCATTGAAGACTACCCCAGGGGTAGAGGAGGCCCGCAAAATCAGGGCTTCTGGGAAGCATTTTTAACAAGCCCTGTCTGCAGTCCTGAAGCGTCGCCTGACTGCTTTTGCTCTGGAGGCAGTTGGGGGTCGCTTTTCCTTGTACTCAAAATGCAAGGGCCTGGTTAACAAAAAAATAACTGCAAACCATAATATACAGAGGCTGTTAAATTCCCTTTTCCCTTATGCCCTCAGGTACGTGAGGGAAACTCCCCCATGTCCCACCCAGTCAGAGGGAGTGTGCAGTACTACAAATTCAAAAGTTACTGCAAAAAAGTCATCCAAGAAGCAAGTCCCAACCGAACAGAGAGGGTCTGGAACTTACTCTGGCTACTTTTTTTGTGCCAAAGACGACCAGGGTCCTAAGGCCAATTTTGGACCTAAGCTGACTGAGCATGTAGGTAAAGAAATGATGGCTGTGCTACAGTCTATCCTTCCTTTAAGAAACTACTATTGGATGTTTTTCTGGACTTAAAGGACATGTACTATCACATCAAAATAGACAGGCACTCCAGGGGTTATTTTGCACATCAGGCTGGAAGACGGTCACTACCATATCAGAGCCCTGCCTTTTGGACTTGGCACAGCCCTAAGGGTGTTTATGAAATTCATGTCAGTGGTTGCAGCTCATCTCAGACTGCAAGGTTTTGGGGTATTCCCTTATCTGGACAACTGGTAACTGATTGCCCCAACAAATCATCAACGGTCTTGTGTCAAAGATTACCTTTTATAAGGTGTCTAATTTCCTAGGCATCACACTAAACTAGGACAGGTCATAACCAGGACCAATTCAATCCTTGGAGTTTATAAGGGCTCAGCTGAACACAGTTACCCAAATAGCATTGTTGCCCCTACACTGAGTAGTCACCCTGAGAAGCCAAGTTTAGATCTTACTAACTCATTCTTCCCCTCCCACCAGGTGTGTTTTTTGAGCTCTTGGATCTATGGCAGTTGCCATAATTAGTTCCCCTGACAAGATTCTGTACGCGTGTTCTTGGCTGTGCAGTCGTCTATACTTCACCACTCTCTCTCTGTTCCTATCAGGTTGACAAATGTTTGCAGGACCCACCTGGAATGGTGGATTCACTCCAGTTCAACAGACAGACCTTTCATTCCTCCCTCGCCCACAGCCACTGAGACCACTTATACTTCCCAGCTTGGGGGGGGGGGGTGCATTTCAAGAGTAAAATGGTCCGTCACATGGACTTCCTTAGAGACCATATTACATATCAGTGCCCTAGAGATGAGGGCAGTCTTTCTCTCGTAAGCCTTTCAGGTCGTTCTCCCTATGGGGACTATTGTAATTCACACAAACATGTCAGTAGTGTGGTACATCAACAAAAAAGGAGGGAACCCGTTCTTATTCCCTTTGCTGAGAGGCCATGTGAGTTTGGGAATGGGCGATCTCTTCACACAGTTTTCTCATTGCAACTCTCATACTGGAGAAAACCAATGTGCTGGTGGACAAACTCGACAGGTCCATTCTAACACCCCACGAGTGGTCCCTTATTCAAACAGTAGCGAATCAGATTTTTGACTGCTTGGGTCACCCTTGCTGTGATCTGTTAGCTTCTCCTCTGAATTACAAGTACAATAAGTACTTCATGCTGATCCTCTCACCCAGGGAATACCAGATGGACACTCTAGCCCATGATTGGCCCTCCTGTCTCCTCTGTGCTTATAAATCAGTAGAAACCACAAATAGAGCCAGAAGAAGCAGGCAAAGACACTTGCTTCTATTGGTTCTTCATTCCCATCCAGTGTCTTTGCCTACTTCTGTTGGCTCCTCTATACTTATCCTCCCCTACCAGTGATTCCCAAACTTCTTCAGAAAGCCCAGAGTTGAAGTGTACTGTAGTCTTCATTGCCCCTTATAGACCTAATCAGATGAGACCAGGGGAAGGGGAACCAAATGTGAAGTATCCCCTATGGATACTGGAGCCCAACCCGGATCTCATAACCCACCCGTCCCTGGGACTCCCAAGATCTCTCACCCCTCAAGCTAACCATATGGTTTCTCCAATTCCAATGATTGTCAAAGGGTCTAGGCTCTCTTCTCCCGTAAAGATGATTATTTTAGCCTCTCAAAAGGCCTTGACCAAAAAAGCATACAAAAGCAAGTGGAACAGATTTTCCCTTTGGGCTGTAAAAGAGAACATTGATGTTTATTCAGCCTCTATTCCTACCATTCTCTCTCCTTGCTTCCCTGTTCAGAGGAGGGATCCAGCTTTGCCACGATCAAGCTTCAACTGGTGGCCATATCCAACTTCACTGTGGTGTCTCTTAAGGATCTGCAGCTTCTTCGAGGTTATGTAGAGCTTTTATGAAGGTGGTATTCCTACTTTGATCTCTTATCAAAGACCCCACTCCCCCTTGGGATCTTCCCTTGTGTTAAGTTACACATTACCTTGAGAATGAAGACAAATACAGTTCTTTCTCTTTCAGTGGTATTTATTAACTACAGTACGCATGTGTGGGAGCCTCATGGAAAGTACCAGGGAGACTCCCAGAACAAAGGAATACACAAGCTTATATACTGTGAATATTGCTGACTATACAAAAATATAAAATGAACCAATTAGATCGTTATACAAGACAATTAACCAATCAATGATTTACCCGTAGGCATAAAGCAGTTCACATCATTATATCTCTAGGCAGAGAAAGAAAATCGGATCCACTTCCATGTAAGGCACATTTCCTGCTTTCAGGCAGGTTCTTGTTTTTCAATACTTTTCCACTATTCACAGTTCACTCAGAGTTCACAGTACAAAGTACATCTTAATACATGCAGACTGTCACGTACTCAATTCCCTTAAACACATGCTTTGGCTGTTCATACAATCCCCCATTTGATGCTGTGTAAGCATCACCATTTAATCTATCATACATTTGCCCTAAATCTAACATAACCATGTTACTGGTCTTTTCATCATTGGAAAACATTGTAATTTCATCGTCTACGTTCATAGTTGCAGACATATAAAACTTATGCACCTTTTTCACAGTTTTTGAAGACATTAATTTCAAAATCAGTGTTTTGATTAAAAATAAGGCAAGGAAAGCAACAATTACTAATACTGCGATTAATAAAATCAACTTCAATAGTCCACCTCCCCATCCTGAAAACAGGTTGTGGTTAACCATGCCCATGTTGGGCTATCTGCCTCTTTGGCCTCAGAGTTCGGAAACTCTTTGAATCAATTCAAGATGGCTTTCAATCTTGTGCTGATTGTCAGGAATAAACGTACAGTGCTCCTCCTGGATTAAAGCGCAAGTTCCTCCTTTCGCCGCTAGGGTGAAGTAGAGAGCCATATGGTTTTGGAGTACTACAGCTCTCATGGCAGTCAGTTCATCAGTCACTAGTTGCAGGGCAGAAAATGTAGCATTGCTTAATATTTCAAGCAATTTGGATAGCTTTCTCTGTTCCCAAATTGATTTCACTGCTCCGTATGCTGGAATTATACCAGCCCATGATATGACGTTATCACCCAAGTCCATATGAGATAGTCCTTTTGTGCCAGCATGAGCTAAATCATGATGATAGATCCATGAAACATCAGCTTGACCTACCGGATTGGTAGGCTTCTTGATCTCTCGAACTTTCCGAATTTTTCCTTGAGGTAAAGCAGATACATGTTGAATAGCTGGGACTAGGTAGCCCAGGAAGCAGCTGCCAGACCATTTTCCTGGCAGCCATTTATAGGCTTTTCTACCACACACAAAATAACAGTTTTCTATCTTAGTGGTGATATTACTATGTACATAACCTTGTTCAGAATGAAATATCTTTATCAATCACTATCAACTGTTGGTATAAAATGGAATCGTTCCTTACCTCTTCATAGGTTTTATACATCAGTTTACAAAATGAATTGTAGGTTGTATTACAGTAGGATGAGTCATTATTACACTTCTAGGGAACTGTTACATTACAAAAATTCCATCCTCCCTTAACTTTACCAAATTTCTGAAAACGCACAATTCCATTTAGACGGTCGAACAAATGTAATGCAATCTTGTCCTTTGAAGTAACATTTGATGTATCATAGATCAGATTCATCCAGGTTTCATTAGCCCCTAAAGAGACTGTATTTAGCATCAATCCCCTATGAGCAGTAGGAATAGCAGTGCAGATCCAGCAGTCCGAGACACTGAGGGATGACACAAGCATATTTAATAGCTTGGTAGGTGTTGAAAGGTGGATGCCAAACAGCTCGCTTGGCAGAGTGCGTTGTTGGAGCAGGAAATAAAAATGGCCACAGTAAAAATAACAGGACAACAAGAATAACTACCAAAATAGCTGTCCAGTACTTGTGTGGAAATGGTGGTTTCGCTTGTGCTGTCTCAGGAGGGAGAGGTTTTCCAAACGGATAGATGTTGGACATCGTCAGGTGCTGGTACAGTATGGCTTTGAGCACGAGTAGCAATAGGTGGAGAGTGTGGAGTTGAAAAAGGTAAGGGCTGTTGATCTTCGGATGGCACGACCTTTTTGACGTGCGTTGAGTCCAGGTGGGCAAGCCTTGTAGTCGCGCTGCTGATGATGTCATCAGCAGAACCAGGAAGGGTCCCTTCCAACGTGGTTGAAGACAGGAAAAGGATCAGGGATATGTTGAGCCGCTGCTACCTGGTGGTGATGAAAAAAAAAGACAAGAGAAGTGCAATATACAAGAATATCATCATCAAATGCATCATACTCAGCGGTGGTGGTGTCATGGGTATGCGCATAGGACGGCCCATGAGGATTTCATGAGGAAAAAGTCCCTTCTCATAGAGAGTAGGGCTAGAGGTAAGGCCTTTACCCAAGTGAGACCCGTTTCCGTAGTAATGTTAGCCAATCTAGCTTTTAGTGTCCGATTCATGCGTTCAATAATACCTGATGCTTGTGGTCTATATGGACAATGAAATTTTAAGGTGATGCCTAACATTTTACACAGCGAATCAATCAACTGAGCAGTAAAATGTGTTTCACGGTCCAATTATATTTGACAGGGAACACCAAAACGAGGTATCAATTCGTACCAAAGTTTTTTAGCAACTGAAATAGCATCATTCTTAACACATGGGTAGGCTTATAACCACCCAGAGAACACATCAACAACAGTTAAAACATATCTGAAATGAGTACAAGATGGGAGTTCAATAAAATCCCATTGCAAAGCATGGAATGGTCCCAGTGGTTTTGGCAGTGGTTGTGCAGGGCCATAGTGCCTTTTGAAATATTATACTGTAAACAAATGAAGCACGTGCTCAAAAAAATGCTGCACAGAAGCAGAAAGCCCTGGGGCAAACCAATCCTTTTGGATTTGTTTTATTAATGCTTGTACCCCTACATGGGCTGGTAAATGACAAGCTTTAATAAGAGAATTTAACATGGAGATTGGGCATACTGCGGTGGTGGTGTTGCA
Source organism: Protopterus annectens (assembly GCF_019279795.1). NCBI lineage: Eukaryota > Metazoa > Chordata > Ceratodontiformes > Protopteridae > Protopterus > Protopterus annectens. Next base: position 1,236,766,518 of record NC_056746.1, read on the forward strand.
GTAGCGTTGTTGCCTCCCAGTAAGACACTGTTCGGTTCGATTCTCAGCCAGAGCGTCTTCTGCATGGAGATGTGCGTAAATGGGTGTACCTTCGTTGAAGGCTGTGCATCAGAGCTGGCAACTTGGTACGTAAAAAACTACTGCCAATCATTAGCGGACCGGAGTTCCGCTGTGGCGACCCCTATCCGGGAAAAGCCGAAAAGATACAACAACATGGACATTGGGCAGACCAATCTGCCATCGGGATGTTGCCAAATGAGATCAGAGCGTTTAAAACAACCTTGAGCCAGCCACGTTTTACTTTCTGATTCTGGTACTTCATCCTGTAATGCTTTTAACACTGTGGTATCAAAAGTAACCATTTATTGCAGAGGCTGCAGAAAATGTCCTTGAACAGAGAGCAGCCTGTTTAGCAGCCGTCAGCTAAATTATTGCCCTTAGTTTCAAAGGAGTCATTGGATTGATGGGCTGCACATTTAACAGAAAGTTCAGAAGGTAATAACTCTTGTAGTAAGTTGTTGATATAGAAATGGTTTTTAACAGGTGCCCAGGAAGATGTTAAAAACCCTCTTTCCTTCCACAATATACCAAAACCATGAACACCACCGTGGGCATAACGGGAGTCAGTATCGTATAGTAACAGACTTGTCCTTAGCTATTTTGCATGCATTCAATAATGCCACTAGTTCAGCAGCCTGTGCGGACGTGCCTGGGGGTAATCGTGCTGATCTTAAAACTTCAGTCTGAGTACAAACTGACCTGAGTACAAACTGACCAAGCAGCTTGGAATTCACCAGAGTTTGTTCGTAAGCAGGATCCATCAACAAAAAGAACTAAATCAGGATTTTGCAAAGGAGTGTCATATAAATGTAACCTAGGAGAAAGAACAGAGTTTAACTACAAGCACACAATCATGTGGTTCGCCCTCATCCGAAGTTGGTATTAAAGAGGCAGGGTTCAGTGGTGGGCAGCATATGACCTGCAGGGCAGGATTATTTATTAAACTTAGTAAGGCGTGCATTTGAAAGATACTGTGTTTTTAAAAGTAGCGCTTGAACTGCATGTGGGACTGCTAGTATAGTATCATGTCCCAAGGTTAGTGGGGCTGCCATATCAACCAAAACAGCAGCAGCTGCCACAGCCCGCAAACAGGCCTGGTAACCAGAGGCAACCGGATCTAGCAGAGTGCTGTAGTAAGCAATAGGCCAGTAGCCTCCAGTGCATTGCTGGGCTAAGAGACCCAAGGCAGTCTTGTTTCGCTCACAGCAAAAGAAAAAAGGTTTGGAATAATCTGGCAACCCTAAGGCAGGAGGATTTACCAAGGCTGTTTTGATAGCCTGAAAAGCTTCTTCATGTTGTGACGTCCAGGGTAAAGGTTCCGTAACATCCTTTTTTTAGGAGTTTTAACAGGGGGGCCGAAATCTCCGAAAAATTAGGCACCCACTGTCTGCAGTATCCTGCTAGGCCAAGGAATCCTCGAAACTGCCTCTGGGTTACAGGGCGAGGGGCACTTTGAATAGAAGTTATGCGATTTGGGAGTATTTGACGAGAACCCATTGCAGTTATATATCCCAAATACTACACCTTTTACTGACAGAGTTGTAATTTTGATCTATTTACTTTAAACCCTCGTGTAGCTAAAAAGTTTAACACTCAAAGGGAATCCTCCATACATGAGTTACTGTCTGGTGAAGCTATAAGAATATTCATAATAATATCGTCCACATATTGGGCAAGAACTGAACATGATGGTAATCAAAAGAAATAAAAATCTGTTCGGAGTTAATGCACTTGCCAAAACAGCTGCAATTCGAAATAAAAAACTAAATCCAAATGGCAAGAGCAATACAAGGCAGATATACCAAAATGGCATATAGAAATCCTCAATACTTCAGTAGTCCACAGTATTCAAACAAATAGCCAGTACTGCAACTAATTCAGTATAAAAACAATATGATTTATTAATCACAAGCAGGTTAGCGCTTTCACCAGATGGCTTCATCAGACCTACTAAACATTTTCAGTTTAAATACAAAAAATAGCGGGAAAAAAGCCATTCTTAAAGTGAAAGAATCAATTATTTCAATTTTCCAACCCATCTAAAATCAATAATATACACAATCAATTTATCTATTTGAAAACCTTCACATATATCTAATATATAATATTTAATAGTTTGTACACTAAAAGCATCATCAATTCATAAATAACATATCTAAAATGTATATGAATGTTAAACAAATATATACAGACATGAACACATAAATGGATATGAAAATAAAATAAAAATAAAAGTGAAAACAAGCCATACTACACCCTAAACGTGCAATATGAGTATGGATGTAAGTATGTAAATAGTGAGAACTAAATGGATGCATATCTGAACTATAACTAAGCCCTTAATTTCCTCATTTTGAGGAAAGGTTGAATGGGAACCTTAACATTTAATCCAGGGCTAATGTCAGACCTGAATCTCATGATCCAATTAGTTTCCCTCGCTTCTGTAAAAGTCTTAATGTCCCCTCCTCTAATACTCCTATATATATTCTCCACTATTTTAAACCTAAAACTATGTCCTTCCCCTCTCTTTGACATGTTTTGCAAGGGCATTGGTCATTGATCTAATTCTAATATGGTAAGTATGCTCATGCATCCTATCCCTCAGGCACCTATTTGTGTTGCCAATATAGAATGCGGAGCATCCCACACAAGTAGCTAAATAGACCACATCAGTGGACATACAATTTCCTTTAGCTCGAAACGTAAACACACCAAAACCAGAAGGATGTATAAATATAGGATCAGAGTCAATCAGAAAACAAAAATTACAATGGTTACAAGGTGATGTGGAACAAGATTCACTATGGCCATCCTGTCTACTATCTCTTGGGTAGCACAAGTCTCTTCAAATTCATTTTATTCTTGTATACAAATTTAGGTAAACTTCCTATAACTTCTCTTATAGTCAGATCCACTGATAAAATATGCCAATGTGTCTTAACTACATCTTTTATAATTCCTACATCTTTAGTATAAAAAAATGGAAAGATTGTATTATTAGACTCCATTCCCCCTCTGGGTATGCTACCTTCCAAAGGAACACAGTCATTAGTCCTAGTGGAGAAATAAGGGGCTGCTACATTAGATGTCAACTCATTAATATCTAGCATCCCATTAGTAAAATCTCTACTATAATAATTACGTGCTCCTAGCCTCTGTTGTAAATCTAGTCCATTCTTAAAATCTAAATCTGTCGGATTGTATCTAGAGGTACACATAGCCTGTCCTCTGACAATATTACTGTATACATATCCAGGATGCATACTATGTCGATGTAACAGGACATTCTTATGGCATGGCTTCCTATATAGCCCAGTATTGATCATACCATTTCCCAACTTCTCTACATATATATCTAAAAAAGGGATCCTATCTAAAGACCAATCAACTGTAAACTTCAGATATCTGGTAACAGAATTCACCTCTCTCACAAACTCATCCAACTCATCAGATGTACCTGTCCATAAAAGGAACAGGTCATCTACAAAACGTCTATAGAATGGAACAAAACTATTGTAACCAGTCATCTGAAACATATACCTGTGTTCCCATTCTGCCATAAAAAGGTTGGCGTAGCTATTGGCACAAGAAGTGCCTATAGCCACGCCATCCTTCTGTAAGAAAATCCTGTTAAAACAAAAGACATTTGATTCCAAGATAACTTCCAAAAAAGTCATTAACAAATCTATCTCTATGCCATCTATGTCTGACATTTTCTTTAGGTAGCTACCCACCATCTCTATCCCTTCTAAATTAGGGATCACTGTAAATAAAGACTGGACATCCATCGTAACAAAAATATATTCTTGATTGGAGGGTGTTGAAGCAATAAAATTATATAAATCTAACAAAATGTTTAGTGTCCTTTAATATGAATACATTAGCATTAAATGAGGAAATTAAGGGCTTAGTTATAGTTCAGATATGCATCCATTTAGTTCTCACTATTTACATATTTATATCCATACTCATATTGCACGTTTAGGGTGTAGTATGGCTTGTTTTCACTTATTTTTATTTTATTTTCATATCCATTTATGTGTTCATGTCTGTATATATTTGTTTAACATTCATATACATTTTAGGTATGTTATTTATGAATTGATAATGCTTTTAGTGTATAAACTATTAAATATTATAAACTATTAAATATATATTAGATATATGTGAAGGTTTTCGAATAGATAAATTGATTATTGTGTATATTATTGATTTTAGATGGGTTGGAAGTAATAATTGAAATAATTGATTCTTTCACTTTAAGAATGGCTTTTTTCCCGCTATTTTTTGTATTTAAACTGAAGAGTGAAATGTTTAGTAGGTCTGATGAAGCCATCTGGTGAAAGCGCTAACCTGCTTGTGATTAATAAATCATATTGTTTTTATACTGAATTAGTTGCAGTACTGGCTATTTGTTTGAATACTGTGGACTACTGAAGTATTGAGGATTTCTATATGCCATTTTGGTATATCTGCCTTGTATTGCTCTTGCCATTTGGATTTAGTTTTTTATTTCGAATTGCAGCTGTTTTGGCAAGTGCATTAACTCCGAACAGATTTTTATTTCTTTTGATTGCTGTATTTTGCTTATCTATCTTGTTCGGAGACATGGTGGAAGGTGAACAAGCATCAGTGGAACTTCCGTATACCCTATGAGAGAGGAGAGATGTTCTCGGTGAAGTTTTACATCCAGCGTCGGATAAATTCGCGGATTGTTTGCGACAGTGTGGTAATCCGTTGGAATCGTATGAAGACAGTGAACGGGTAACGAATGGTTCTCCTGGGATACAATACGATAGAGAGAGCTTACGTTTAGCTGATGAAAAGCTGGAAACGGATTTATTCAGGTTAAAAAGGATGCAAACCCAGCGACAGCACTTTGAGGTGTGCATCCAACGACGTCTTGTTCCGAGAGGTCTCAGGGTACTCAAGATGCCCACTACCGGAATTACCTATCCTGAGTTGCTATTTGAATGGCAGCAACTCAACATTGAGGTAAGCCTCAATTATATGAGGGTAATGAACAAGTTTTTCTTACCCTTAGAAGTGTTGAGGCTGGATGTACAGGAACAGAGAACTACTATATATGGTAGTTATCCAGCCTCAGCTGTTGATAGTTGTTGCCATATACTTTTAGACAATGTTGTACAATATGAGAAAAGACTTTTTAACCAAAAAAGAACGAAGCTACAAAGAGACAAACTATTTTAAATTGGGACATATTTTCACTTGGCCGAGGGGTAATGGAGAAGCCGGAGGCCAGGCTGTACATAAACAGAGAGTTAATGGACAATTTAATAGCAATGATGTCAATGTATTTAATAATAGCCACCCTCAAGTAGTTCCTACATTAGACTCCAGGTCAATGAATGTTATTAATGGTGATGTGGTATCTCATAACAGATGTTCTTCATCTCACATTGCTGCAGTCCTTACACTTGGGTAGTCCGCTGTCCTCGGTCAGCCCGAATATCAAAGTATAAGGCTGACGTCGGTCAGGGCGCATTTGACTGACATCAGGACGTCAGGGTACAAATGCGCATGACCGACGTCATATCCTCAGTCTTTTTTGCCGCATGGTCCGATGCAGAAGCAGCATTGCAAGTGCCGGTTGGCATTCTGAGATTTTTCGATTTCGAAGTTTCAGACCGAGTTCAAAGTTGGCTAGGTACCCCGTTGGGGAATATTTTAGTTTTTTCTTGCCTCAGTGATTTACCGGATGTCAGAAAAAGTCAATAATTGCATTTCTTGTGGGAAACAGATACCGCATAGAGATTATCATACTTTGTGTATTCCTTGCTTAGGGCCTGAGCATGACGTTGTTGGCTGTCGCTCTTGTGCTAGATTTAATAAACGCACTATAAAGAGAAGGTTGGATTGTGCAAGGTTAGTCTTTGGGAAGCGGTGCAATTATAAAATGCCGTCGGATGCTCCGACGCCCGCTTCTTCAAAGAAACGCAAGGACAAGGCAGTTAAGCCTAGGCTAGAAGAACCGTCTGTACCGGACGCCGGTTCTTTAGAGGTGTCGGTGGAGCCGGTGGCTCCACCGGAGGTTTCTTTGTGTTCCCAGGGTGAGACCTTATTATTGCAAGATGTGGCCTCAGGAGGCAGGTCAGGCTGAGGGGGCTTCTCAGGTTACTATACTCCCCTCCCTTCCTAGGGTGGCTAGGCCCTCTCCTTCTGTTTCAAAGGCTTCTCCCAGGGGCAGGCCAGGTTTAGCTTCAGTTGGTGTTACCCCTAGCTCTTCAGGTGCTGTGCCCAAGAAGCATATGCTTAAATTGGCAGAAGATTTGATTACTTTGATTAGGGGTTCTATGCCCCCTCCTGATAAGAGACCTAGGGTGGAGCCTGAGCTGGGGGGTTTTGAACAGGCTTCAGATGTTTCAGAGTCTTCGGCTGAAGACTTGCAGGAGTACTCTCCTTATTCTTATTCTGATGTGGATGATTCTACTCCTTCTGCTTCTCCTCCTGAGGATTTTTCTTTTTCAGAAACTCTTCATTCCATGAGGGAGCATTTTAAGTGGGAAGGTCAGGACTTCTCTGATTCCAGGAAAAGGCTTAGGGAATTTTGTTTTACCCCAGCATAGGCCTTTGGCTATACCTCCTGTTCTGGATGTAGTGGAAGATGTTTTTACAGAGGCTTCTCTTAATCCTGATTCTTTGCCTCCTGCTCCTGTTAAGCCGGATAGGTATTACAGGGTGCCTGAAGCTCATAAGTATCTTTTTAAGAGTCCTAGGGCAGACCCAGAAACTGTTAGCCAGGGGCCTAAAGGTGTTAAGGCTTCTGTTAAGAATCCGGTTCCTGCAGACAAAGAGGCTAGGGCCTTGGATAGATGGGGAAAGAAAGTTTATACTTCTTCCACTCTTGCTATGAGGGCTTTGAATTGCCAGTTTCACATGTTGAAATACCAAAACTATCTCCTTTCACAATTGAAGTCTAAGGTTGATGCTCTGGCAGTAGGTATTGATTGTAAAGAGTTGCAAGATTTAGTACATGTTTCTGAACAGGTGGGTAAGCATTCTTTGCAATGTGGTTTTGATGCTGTACAGGCCTCGTCTAGGGTGGCTGCCACTGGGTCAGTTCTTCGCAGGCACGCCTGGCTGAGGGATCAGAATTTGTCTGAACATGTTAAAACAAGGATTTTAGATGCTCCTTTACAATCTGACGTGTTGTTTGGTCCTCCTGTTGACAGTTTTAAAGAAAATGGAAGACAAGGCTAAGTCTATGCAGACTGTTAAAGATTTTTGCAGGTCCAGCCTCCAAAGTTTAGTAGAAATTGGCCTACTAAGGGGTGGACGATCCTTCTTATGATTCCCAGTCTAGGGGTAGATCTAGACGTGGTAGGGGCAGAGCTCAGGGCTCTTTCAGGCCTAGAACAGGGAGTTCTCCTGCACAGTCTTCGGTGAGGGCAGGGTCAGTCCTTTCGTAAGCAGACCCAATGACCTACCTTTTCAGCTGCCAGGGCCTTCTCGCCTGGCAGCACCTTTGGGGGGAAGGTTGGCACTTTTCAAAGAAAATTGGAGTTTAATTACCCAGGACAGATGGGTATTGGATATCATACACCACGGCTACAGGTTTTATTTCCATACCTTGCCTCCTTTCAAAGGCATGCCAGACGTTCCTCCTCAACAAAGAATAGAGGCTCACAAGCAGGTTTCTCTGTTGCTCCAAATAAGGCCATACAGCTGGTCCCCATGCCAGAAGTGGGCCTAGGATTTTATTCTCGCCTGTTCCTAGTACCAAAGAAGGGGAACACGTGGAGACCAATTTTGGATTTATCTATCCTCAACACTTATCTGGACATTCCCAAGTTCAAAATGTTGACGTTGCAGCAGCTTTTACCTCTGCTGGGCAAAGATCATTGGATGGTAACTTTGGATCTCAAGGAGGCTTACCTTCATGTTCCTATCAGACTAAGTTGCAGGAAGTATCTGCGTTTTCGAGCTGGGACTTCTCACTATCAGTTCTCTGCATTGCCCTTTGGCTTATCTACTGCCCAGAGTGTTCACGAAAGTTCTGGCTCCAGTGATAGCTTTCTTCAGGCTAAAAGGAATACAGATCTATCCTTATTTGGACGACTGCCTGATTCTGGCTCAAGGAAGGGAAGAGCTTCTTCATCATTTGGAATATGTGATAGCAGTGCTAAGATGCCTAGGGTATTCTGTGAACGAAATAAAGTCCAGTCTAGTACCCTCTCAGGACATGTGCTTTCTGGGTGTGAGACTGAATACAGCATCCCAGATGGCCTTTTAACCCCGGACAAACAAAAGAGTCTATCCCTTTACTTCCATCAACTATCTCATCAGTCCGGGCTGACTGCAAGGACAGTCCTTCAAGCCTTAGGGTTCATGGCATCTTGTATTCTGGTGCTTCCCAATGCCAAACTGCATATGAGGAAGCTACAATGGTATCTCAAAATGTATGGACACAGCACTGCCAGGATCTGGACACTGTCATTCAAATAATACCTTGCATTCAAAAGGAATTTTTGTGGTGGGCTCAGGAATGTCACCTACACAAGGGACTCTCTGTGACCCGCCAGAGGCGAGTCAGATTTTAACGACAGATGCCTCAGACAAAGCTTGGGGAGCTCATCTAAATGGAAAGTGGATACAAAACAAGTGGCCTGTCAGACTACAACATCTACATATCAACATGAAGGAGATGTTAGCAGTCCAGTTTGCATTAATAGCTTTCAAGGAATTACTTCTTCCAGGGCAGGTGTTGATTCTAACAGACAACACAACTGTCATGTGGTACATCAACAAGCAAGGGGAACGATTCTTATCCTCTATGCAGGCAAGCAATGATTTTGTGGGAGACTGCTCTCAGTTTACAGCTCAATCTTCAGGCAAGGTTTCTGCCAGGAGCACAGAACTCCTTAGCAGATGTGTTGAGCAGACGAATTATGGAACCCCACGAGTGGAAATTGGATCCTCATGTATTTCAGAAATTGACAGTGTCATGGGGAACTCCAGACATAGATCTGTTCGCTTCTCCACTAAACCATCAGCTGCCAAGGTTTTGCACGAAAAGGTTTCATCCCACAGCTTGGAGAGTGGATGCTCTTTCTTTCAATTGGAGCAATCTTCATGTGTATGCCTTTCCACCTCTGCCTCTCCTCCCAAAGGTACTTCTAAAGGTCAGACAGGACAAGCCGAGGATGATTTTAATAGCTCCGGATTGGCCTCGACAGCACTGGTACCCATTACTGAGAAGTCTGGTACGGAAGCCTCCATGGCCTTTGCCTTCGATTCCACACCTGTTGTCGCAGGAGGACAGCCATTTGCTAAATGTCAAGCTTCACTCTCTGCACCTAACAGCCTGGCATATTCTGTTTTGAACCATAGTAGGCCTCCACTTCCTCAGCAAGTTTTGAATGTTATTTTGGAAGCTAGAAGGCCTAGTACAAGGAAAGTGTACGCAGACAAATGGAAGAGATTTTTATTTTGGAGTGCAGCAAAAGATTTTGATGTTTGAGCCTAATTTGTGTGTGGCTCTTCAATATCTTACTGAGTTACTAGACAAAGGTTTGTCTTTCTCTTCTATTAAAGTTCATGCTGCAGCAATTTCTGCTCACTATGATTGCGACCCACCATTGTTTTCTCATCCTTTGTTCAAGCAATTTCTTAGAGGGGCAAAGAATATAAGACCCCCACGAAGAGCTCCTACTCCTGCTTGGGATCTCAATTTTGTGTTGGAGAAACTCACTCTACAACCTTTTGAGCCTGCAGCTACTGCTGAGTTGAAATATTTGTCATGGAAGACTGCTTTTTTGTTGGCCATTACCTCTGCAAGAAGGGTTTCTGAATTGCAGGCCCTTATGGCGGTTGAGCCTTTCTTGATTTTCCATAAGGATAGGGTATCATTACGTACTAATCCTTCCTTTATGCCTAAGGTGGTTTCTAGTGTGGCTTTAAACCAAACTATTCATTTGCCTACTTTTTATGCAAATCCCCAAAATAAAGGGGAAAAGATTTTGCACACTTTAGATGTACACAGGCAGTTGCGTTATTATTTGGACAGCACTAAAGGGTTCAGGCAGTCCCAGCAGTTGTTTGTTTCTTTTGCTTTGAGTTCTCAGGGCAAGCCTGTGTCAAAACAAACTATTTCTAAGTGGATTGGGTTTTGCATTGCTTTCTGTTATTCCCATCATGGCAAGGAGATTCCAGCTGGGATTAGGCCTCATTCCACTAGGGCTACTGCCACTTCAACAGCTTTTTTGAGGGGGGTGGCAACCAAGGATATTTTGGAGGCAGCTACTTGGAGTTCAGTGCATACTTTCTCTAGGCATTATCACCTGCCACTTTACTCTAAGTCCAGGGCTGGTTTTGCCACTGCTGTTTTGCAGGGCATTTTGGCAGCTCCTGCTTCCTTGTAGTTAGCCATCCTGCCTTACCTCTGCTTTGGGATTCTACCCAAGTGTAAGGACTGCAGCAATGTGAGATGAAGAACATAGTACAGTTTTGTACCTACCATAAATGTAGATGTTCGAAGATCCACATTGCTGCAGTCCAATTTACCCTCCTTCCCTCTGTAGTTAGAGGTGGTTGTGTGGGTTGGGTTGTACATATTGTGTATATTGTATATATTGTACATATAGTTAGTGCAAGGTTGGTTGGTTGTTTGCTGTCTTTTGGTTTTGACCTTTATTTTTAGGGTCTTCTGACATCTGGGGCAAGAAAAGACTGAGGATATGACGTCGGTCATGCGCATTTGTACCCTGACGTCCTGATGTCAGTCAAATGCGCCCTGACCGACGTCAGCCTTATACTTTGATATTCGGGCCGACCGAGGACAGCGGACTACCCAAGTGTAAGGACTGCAGCAATGTGGATCTTCGAACATCTACATTTATGGTAGGTACAAAACTGTTCTTTCTAGTGATGTTATGGTTTTAAGTGAAGCATTATCTGTTGAATCTCAGATTAGTCCAGCTCCTAGGGTGAACATGGATAGCGAACCAATTGTAGTTCATTCTGTTCAAACAACTCCATTTGAACAGGTAGTGAGGAGGAAGATTCATACCTCCCAGGTTCCTGGGATGAGTAGGAGTGGGACCAATATTATTAATAGTTCTAGTACAGGCTCTGACTACCCTTCCAACAATGTGTTTGATATTAAACATCCTTTCCCTATCAGGTCAGATTCCAGGGAAGGGAGAACACGCTCGATGAGCAGAGGGAGACAGAAAAGGAAACTGTCTCCCCAACGGTTACAGAACCAGAATATCAAGAAAATGTGGGAAGGGAAACGGATGACATAGTGTTTAATCTATCTACACATAAACTTACTATAGATGAGATAAATGCCGTATCTAAAGGACTGTCATTTATTCCCACTACTTATAGTAATTTTGAGGAGACTTTACGTGATTTCAAGTTGTTCATACGCAATTTGTCATTGAGAATAGAATTCAGAGGTGATAATAGTGTTACCAATAATCATAGTATTAAAAGACCCAGTACATATACCCCCCCTTACATCCCTTACTAGCAGCATATAGTAAGTTAGTAGAAGATGATCTATACAGGATGAGAAGTTCTTGTAATAATTATAAGAGGGGTAAGCAGAATCTTGCACGCAAACAGAAGGAGGCTCTACACAGTTTACGTAATAATACCATGATTACTATCAAATCTGCTGACAAGGGAGGTGAAGTGGTAATTATGGATACCTCTAGGTATCAAGAAAGCATGTTTGAAATGTTAAGTGATACTGACCACTATATTTCCATTTCATTGGAAGCAGTTAACTGTTTGACAGGATACATGGTATGTTGAAAGATTTATTTAAGAGCGAAGTCATAGATTTTAATTTGTTTAGGTTTTTGGAAGTTGTACACCCACTCATACCGGTTATCCAGGGACTCCCAAAGATGCATAAAAATAGAGTGAATCCACCTTTAAGACCCATTGTAGCTGGAAGGGGTTGGTCCACTGAACCGCTTTCCATTTATATAGAGAATAAACTGAGACCAATAGTTAATGCTAATGTATTCATATTAAAGGACACTAAACAGTTTTTGTTAGATTTATATAATTTTATTGCTTTAACATCCTCCAATCAAGAATATATTTTTGTTACGATGGATGTCCAGTCTTTATTTACAGTGATCCCTAATTTAGAAGGGATAGAGATGGTGGGTAGCTACCTAAAGAGAATGTCAGACATAGATGGCATAGAGATAGATTTGTTAATGACTTTTTTGGAAGTTATCTTGGAATCAAATGTTTTTTGTTTTAACAACAAGATTTTCTTACAGAAGGATGGCGTGGCTATGGGCACTTCTTGTGCCAATAGCTATGCCAACCTTTTTATGGCAGAATGAGAACACAGGTATATGTTTCAGATGACAGGTTACAATAGTTTTGTTCCATTCTATAGACGTTTTGTAGATGACCTGTTCCTTTTATGGACAGGTACATCTGATGAGTTGGATGAGTTTGTGAGAGAGGTGAATTCTGTTACCAGATATCTGAAGTTTACAGTTGATTGGTCTTTAGATAGGATCCCTTTTTTAGATATATATGTAGAGAAGTTGGGAAATGGTATGATCAATACTGGGCTATATAGGAAGCCATGCCATAAGAATGTCCTGTTGTATCGACATAGTATGCATCCTGGATATGTATACAGTAATATTGTCAGAGGACAGGCTATGCGTATCTCTAGATACAATCCGACAGATTTAGATTTTAAGAATGGACTAGATGATTTACAACAGAGGCTAGGAGCACGTAATTATTATAGTAGAGATTTTACTAATGGGATGCTAGATATTAATGAGTTGAGATCTAATGTAGCAGCCCCTTATTTCTCCACTAGGACTAATGACTATGTTCCTTTGGAAGGTAACATACCCAGAGGGGAATGGAGTCTAATAATACAATCTTTCCAATTTTTTATACTAAAGATGTAGGAATTATAAAAGATGTAGATGTTCTTCATCTCACATTGCTGCAGTCCTAACACTTGGGTAGTCCGCTGTCCCAGTCGGCCCGAATACCAAAGTATAAGGCTGACGTCGGTCAAGGCGCATTTGTCTGACATCAGGACGTCAGGGTACAAATGCGCATGACCGACGTCATATCCTCAGTCTTTTTTGCCGCATGGTCCGATGCAGAAGCAGTATTGCGAGTGCAGGTTGGTGTTCTGAAATTTTCTGAAGTCGGAGTTTCAGACCGAATCAAAGTTGGCTAAGTACCCCGTTGGGGAATATTTTGGTTTTTTCTTGCCTCAGTATTTAACCGGATGTCAGAAAAAGTGAATAACTGTATTTCTTGTGGGAAACAGATACCTCATAGAGATTACCATACCTTGTGTATACCTTGCTTAGGGCCTGAGCACGACGTTGTTGGCTGTCGCTCTTGTGCTAGATTTAACAAACGCACTATTAAGAGAAGATTAGATTGTGCCAGGTTAGTTTTGGGAAGCGTTGTAATTACAACATGCCATCGGATGCTCCGGCGCCCGCTTCTAAAAGCGCAAGGACAAAGCAGCGAAGCCTAGGGTGGAAGTACCGTCTGTCCCGGACGTTGGTTCTTTAGAGGGCTCGGTGGAGCCGGTGGTTCTACCAGAAGTTCCTTTGGATTCTCAGGGAGAGACTTTACTGTTACAAGATGTGTCCTCTCAGGAGGTAGGCCAGGCTGAAGGGGCTTCTCAGGTAGCTGTTCTCCCTCCTTCCTAAGGTGGTTAGGCCCTCCCTTCTGTTTCCAAGGCTTCTTCTAGAGGCAGGCCAGGGTTAACTTCAGTGGGGTCTCCCCTAGTTCTTCAGGGTCTCTGCCTAAGAAACATATGCTTAAAATGGCAGAAGATTTGATTACTATGATTAGAGGTTCTATGCCCCCTGATAAGAGGCCTAGGGTGGAACCTGAGCTTGGGAGTTTTGGGCAGTGTTCGAGGCTTCTGAGTCTTGCTGAAGACTTGCAGGAGTATCCTCCTTATTCTGATTCTGATGTAGATGATTCTACTCCTTGCTTCTCCTCCTGAGGATTTTTCTTTTTCAGAGACTCTTCATTCCATGAGGGAGCATTTTAAATGGGAAGGTCAAGATTTCTCTGATTCCAGGAAAAGGCTTAGGGAATTTTTGTTTCTACCCCAGCATAGGCCTTTGGCTATACCTCCTGTTCTGGATGTGGTAGAGGATGTTTTTGCAGAGGCTTCCCTGAACCCTGATTCTTTGCCTCCTGCCCCAGTTAAACCGGATAGGTATTATAGGGTGTCTGAAGCTCATAAGTATCTTTTTAAGAGTCCTAGGGCAGGCCCAGAAACTGTTTCTCAGGGCCCTAAAGGTGTTAAGGCTTCTGTTAAAAATCCTGTTCCTTCTGATAGAGGCAAGGGCTTTGGATAGATGGGGAAAGAAGGTGTATACTTCTTCCACTTTAGCCATGAGGGCTTTGAATTGCCAGTTTCACATGTTGAAATACCAAAATTATCTCCTTTCACAATTGAAGTCTAAGGTAGATGCTCTGGCGGAAGGTATTGAGTGTAAAGAGTTGCAGGATTTAGTTCATGTTTCTGAACAGGTGGGTAAGCATTCCTTGCAATGTGGTTTTGATGCTGTACAGGCCTCTTCGAGGGTGGCAGCCACTGGTTCTGTTCTTCAGGCACGCCTGGCTGAGGGATCAGAATTTAGCTGAACATGTAAAGACAAGGATTTTAGATGCTCCTTTACAATCTGATGTGTTATTTGGTGCCTGTGGAAGCAGTTTTAAAGAAAATGGAGGACAAGGCTAAGTCTATGCAGACTGTTAAAGATTTTTGCAGGTTCAGCCTCCAAAGTTTAGTAGAAATTGGCCTACTAAGGGGTGGACATATCCTTCTTATGATTCTCAGTCTAGGGTAGGTCTAGATGTGGTAGGGGCAGAGCTCAAGGTTCTTTTAGGCCTAGAACAGGAGTTCACCTGCCCAGTCTTCTGGTGAGGGCAGGGGTCAGTCCTTTCGTAAAGCAGACCCAATGACCTGCCTTTTCAGCTGCCAGAGCCTTCTCGTCTGGCAGCACCTTTGGGAGGAAGGCTGGCACTTTTCAAAGAAAATTGGAGTGTTATTACCCAAGACAGATGGGTATTGGATATCGTTCACCACGGTTACAGGTTTTATTTCCATACCTTGCCTCCTTTCAAAGGCATGCCAGACATTCCTCCTATACAAAGAAAAGAGGCTCACAAGCAAATTTCTCTGTTACTCCAGATAGGGGCCATTCAGCCGGTTCCTGTGCCAGAAAGGGGCCTAGGATTTTATTCTCGCCTGTTCCTAGTACCAAAAAGGGGAACACGTGGAGACCAATTTTGGATTTGTCTATCCTCAACACTTATCTGGACATTCCCAAGTTCAAAATGTTGACGTTACAACAGCTTTTACCTCTGCTGGGCAAAGATCACTGGATGGTAACTTTAGATCTCAAGGAGGCTTACCTTCATGTGCCTATCAGACTCAGTTGCAGGAAGTATCTGCGTTTCGAGCTGGAAATTCCCATTGTCAGTTCTCTGCATTGCCCTTTGGCTTATCTACTGCCCAGAGTATTCAGAAAAGTTCTGGCTCCAGTCGTAGCTTTCTTCAGGCTAAAAGGAATACAAATCTATCCTTACTTGGTCGACTGTCTGATTCTGGCTCAAGAAAAGGACGAGCTTCTTCAGCATCTGGAATATGTGATAGCAGTGCTAAGATGCCTGGGGTATTCTGTGAACGAAATAAAGTCCAGTCTAGTACCCTCTCAAGACATGTGCTTTCTGGGTGTGAGACTGAATACAGCAGCCCAGATGGCCTTTTAACCCCGGACAAACAAAAGAATCTTTCCCTTTACTTCCATCAACTATCTCTTCAGTCCGGGCTGACTGCAAGGACAGTCCTTCAAGCCTTGGGGTTCATGGCATCTTGTATTCTGGTGCTTCCCAATGCCAAACTGCATATGAGGAAGCTGCAATGGTATCTAAAAAATGTATGGACACAGCACTGCCAGGATTTGGACACTGTCATTCCAATAATACCTTGCATTCAAAAGGAATTTTTGTGGTGGGCTCAGGAATGTCACCTAAACAAGGGACTCTCTGTGACCCGGCCAGAGGCGAGTCAGATTCTTACGACAGATGCCTCAGACATAGCTTGGGGAGCTCATCTGAATGGAAAGTGGATACAAGACAAGTGGCCTGCTAGACTACAGCATCTACATATCAACATGAAGGAGATGTTAGCAGTCCAGTTTGCATTACTGGCTTTCAAGGAGTTACTTCTTCCAGGGCAGGTGTTGATTCTAACAGACAACACAACTGTCATGTGGTACATCAACAAGCAAGGCGGGGCACATTCTTATCCTCTATGCAGGCAAGCGATGATTTTGTGGGAGACTGCTCAGCTTGCAGCTAAATCTTCAGGCAAGGTTTCTGCCAGGAGCACAGAACTCCTTAGCAGATGTGTTAAGCAGGCAAATCATGGATCCCCACGAGTGGAAACTGGATCTTCATGTATTTGAAAAATTGACAGTGTCATGGGGAACTCCAGACATAGATCTGTTCGCTTCTCCACTAAACCACCAGCTGCCAAAGTTTTGCACGAAAAGGTTTCATCACACAGCTTGGAAAGTGGATGCTCTTTCGTTCAGTTGGGAAAATCTTCATGTGTATGCCTTTCCACCTCTGCCTCCTCCCAAAGGTACTCCTAAAGGTCAGACAAGACAAGCCAAGGATGATTTTGATAGCTCCAGATTGGCCTCGGCAACACTGGTACCCATTACTAAGGAATCTGGTAAGGAAGCCTCCATGGCCTTTACCTTTAATTCCACACCTTTTGTCTCAGAGGGACGGTCATCTACTCAATGTCAAGCTTCACTGTCTTCATCTAACAGCCTGGCATATTCTGTTTTGAACCACAGCAGGTCTCAACTTCCTCAAGTTTTGAATGTGATTATGGAAGCCAGAAGACCTAGTACACGTAAAGTGTATGCAGAAAAATGGAAGAGATTTTTATTTTGGAGTGCAGCAAAGGATTTGGATGTTTCTGAGCTTAATTTGAGTGTGGCTCTTCAATATCTTACTGAGTTATTGGACAAAGGTTTGTCTTTCTCTTCCATTAAGATTCATGCTGCAGCAATTTCAGCTCACTATGATTGTGACCCACCATTGTTTTCTCATCCTTTGTTCAAGCAATTTCTTAGATGGGCAAAGAATATAAGACCCCCACGTAGAGCTCCTACTCCTGCTTGGGACCTCAATTTTGTGTTGGAGAAACTTACTCTACAACCTTTTGAGCCCGCGGCTACTGCTGAATTGAAATACTTGTCATGGAAGACTGCTTTTTTGTTGGCCATTACTTCTGCAAGAAGGGTTTCTGAATTGCAGGCCCTTATGGCGGTTGAGCCTTTTTTGATAGGGTATCATTACGTACTAATCCTTCCTTTATGCCTAAGGTGGTTTCTAGTGTGGCTTTAAACCAAACTATTCATTTGCCTACTTTTTATGCAGATCCCCAAAATAGGGGGGAAAAGATTTTGCACACTTTAGATGTACACAGGCAGTTGCGTTATTATTTAAGCAGGACTAGGGATTTTAGGCAGTCTCAGCAGTTGTTTGTTTCTTTTGTTTTGAGTTCTCAGGGCAAGCCTGTGTCAAAACAAACTATATCTAAGTGGATTGGGTTTTGCATTGCATTCTGTTATTCCCATCATGGCAAGGAGATTCCAGCTGGGATTAGGCCTCATTCCACTAGGGCTACTGCCACTTCAACAGCATTTCTAAGGGGGGTGGCAACTAAGGATATTTTGGAGGCAGCTACTTGGAGTTCAGTGCATACTTTCTCCAAGCATTACCACCTTCCTCTCTATTCTAAATCCAGGGCTGGTTTTGCCACTGCTGTGTTGCAGGGCATTTTGGCAGCTCCTGCTTCATTATAGTTTAGCCATCCTCCCTTACCTCTCCTTTGGGATTCTACCCAAGTGTTAGGACTGCAGCAATGTGAGATGAAGAACATAGTACAGTTTTGTACCTACCATAAATGTAGATGTTCAAGATCCACATTGCTGCAGTCCAATTTACCCTCCCTCCTTCCCTCTGTGTTTAGGGGTGGTTGTGTGGGTGGGGTTCTATTTGTGTAAATTTGTATATATTGTACATATATTAGGTACAGGAGTGTTTGGTGTTTTTTGGTTTTGGCCTTATCTTTTTAGGGCCTTCTGACATCTGGGGCAAGAAAAGACTGAGGATATGACGTCGGTCATGCGCATTTGTACCCTGACGTCCTGATGTCAGACAAATGCGCCTTGACCGACGTCAGCCTTATACTTTGGTATTCGGGCCGACTGGGACAGCGGACTACCCAAGTGTTAGGACTGCAGCAATGTGGATCTTCGAACATCTACATTTATGGTAGGTACAAAACTGTACTTTAAGACACATTGGCATATTTTATCAGTGGATCCGACTATAAGAGATGTTATAGGAAGTTTACCTAAATTTGTATATAAGAATAAAATGAATTTGAAGAGACTGTTGTGCTACCCAAGAGATAGTAGACAGGATGGCCATAGTGAATCTTGTTCCACATCACCTTGTAACCATTGTAATTTTTGTTTTCTGATTGACTCTGATCCTATATTTATACATCCTTCTGGTTTTGGTGTGTTTACGTTTCGAGCTGAAGGAAATTGTATGTCCACTGATGTGGTCTATTTAGCTACTTGTGTGGGATGCTCCTCATTCTATATTGGCAAGACAAATAGGTGCCTGAGGGATAGGATGCGTGAGCATACATACCATATTAGAATTAGATCAATGACCAATATTAGAATTAGATCAATGACCAATGCCCTTGCAAAACATGTCACAGAGAGAGGAGAAGGACATAGTTTTAGGTTTAAAATAGTGGAGAATATATATAGGAGTATTAGAGGAGGGGACATTAAGACTTTTACAGAAGCGAGGGAAACTAATTGGATCATGAGATTCAGGTCTGACATTAGCCCTGGATTAAATGGTAAGGTTCCCATTCAACCTTTCCTAAAAATGAGGAAATTAAGGGCTTAGTTATAGTTCAGATATGCATCCATTTAGTTCTCACTATTTACATATTTACATCCGTACTCATATTGCACGTTTAGGGTGTAGTATGGCTTGTTTTCACTTTTATTTTTATTTTATTTTCATATCCATTTATGTGTTCATGTCTGTATATATATTTGTTTAACATTCATATACATTTTAGGTATGTTATTTATGAATTGATAATGCTTTTAGTGTATAAACTATTAAATATTATAAACTATTAAATATATATTAGATATATGTGAAGGTTTTCGAATAGATAAATTGATTATTGTGTATATTATTGATTTTAGATGGGTTGGAAGTAATAACTGAAATAATTGATTCTTTCACTTTAAGAATGGCTTTTTTCCCGCTATTTTTTGTATTTAAACTGAAGAGTGAAATGTTTAGTAGGTCTGAAGCCATCTGGTGAAAGCGCTAACCTGCTTGTGATAAATAAATCATATTGTTTTTATACTGAATTAGTTGCAGTACTGGCTATTTGTTTGAATACTGTGGACTACTGAAGTATTGAGGATTTATCTGCCTTGTATTGCTCTTGCCATTTGAACATGATGGTAGTTGCAGGTCCTGTAGCTGTCTGTGCATTTCTCTAGAAAATAAGGTTGGGGACTCTATGTATCCCTGGGGCAATAGAGTCCAAGTATATTGCTGACCTTTGTAGGTAAATGCAAACAAATACTGACTGTCAGGATGTACTGGAATAGAGAAAAAGGCTGATGAAATATCTATGATTGTAAAACATTGTGCAGTAGGTGGGCTATAGCTCAAAATAGTAGCTGTGTTCGGTACAGTTGGGAAGACTGGTAAAACAGCTTTGTTGACTTCATGCAAGTCCTGCACAAATCTGTAAGCTTGTTTGCCAGTTTTTTTTACCGGTAATATTGGAGTATTACATGGGCTTGTGGTGGATACTATGATCCCTTGCTGTTCTAATGCAGAAGTAACAGGGGCAATACCAGATATAGCCTCGGCTGTCAAGGAGTACTGTGGCACTCGTGGTAACCTTGCTCCTGGTTTTAGGGTTATTTTTACAGGAGTAGCAGAGGTCAAAAATCCCACATCATTGTCATGAGTAGTCCACAGGTGAGAGGGTAAGGAATGTAAACGCCCGTTTCTGTCAAAATCTGATTGAATACCCATGGTGTGTACAGTGATAGTTTCATCTAAGGCTGCCAGGGTACTATCCTGTTGATCTTAAGGTACTTGGAGATAAACTCCAGCTGTGCAAAATATAGTGGCCCCCGTTTTGCAAAGCAAATCTCTTCCTAATAGATTTAATGGTGCTGAGGGTCCAACTAAAAATGCATGGTTATCTTGTAGAGGTCCCAAAGTTACTGGGACTGGAACAGTTTCGGAATACTCAATAGGTATACTGGAGATGCCTATTCCTCTAGTTATTTTGTCGGAGAGGGGAAATTCATTGCTGCCTTGCCAGCTAGCATGGATTTAGTTGCTCCGGTATCAATCAAAAACTGATATGGTTTATTTTTAACTAGTAACATAACATGTGGCCCATCCTGGTCCACAGGAATAAAAGGGCATAACTGCTGCTGTTTCTGTTCAGGGAACCTTCATTGTGGTTGCTGTCTGTTGGACGGAGTCCAGTTAAGAGTTCCACTGATGTGACGTATCAGTGGGTGGGGTAGGTTGTTCAGCTAAATATGGACATTCATTTCTCCAATGGCCTACTTGGCCACAGTTGAAACACACTGGTTACTGGAATTCTGGGGTGGGGCCGACTGTCCTCCCTGCCAGTTTTGTCTGTTCTGATTTCCTGCTCCTTGGTGTCCACCCCTCCCTTTCCCTCATCCTCTACCTCGCTGACCAGGCGGTTGGCCAAAAGCGTTACACATTTGGATTTGTGCTTTTACTAATTTATCTTGTAAATCCTTCTTTTCTTTAGCCAGGTGGTCAGATAGGTATTGTACCTGCTGAATTAACTCATGTAAGCCTAAACTAGGCCAGTTTAAGCATACTGCCGTTAACTTGTCCCTCACCTGAGGGCGTAACCCATCTACAAAAGCAGCTGACAACCCACTCTGTGCCGGTCCTTCGGTGGGCTCTGGGTACCCGGAATATGCCTCGAAGGCTTCAGTGAGACTTTTTAAATATTCGTCTACAGGCTCATCTTCTTTCTGTATGACTGATTTAATTTTCAACCAATTGGGGGTAGGTGGCGCTATTACAGTCATAGCATCGACTATACGTTGCCTAACCGCCTCAAACCCATTTTCCCCTCATATATTGTGCTTCGGTATTGGGGTAGGAACATTAGCATGATCCCAGATTCGTTTCATCAGATCAGCTGGGACGCCGTATTGGAGGACTGCTCTAACTTCTTCTATGGTAGGATTTTGCAAACAAATATGTCCTGCCAGTACGCGTTGAAACTTTGCTGGGTTAGTACGAATGGGTGGGAGTGATTTAGTAATGGCTTGAAAAATCAACTGCTGACCACGCCCTAGGTACTACTACTGTTGCTGGTTGTTCCGCATCCCTGGCATGTGCAGGGTTCGGAACTTATCTCAAGGGAAACATTCTTCCCTTGTCTTATTCAGAATCTGAATTGGGGTTAAATTTATCAGGGCCAAAATAGCCATCCTCACTGTCTAGCAAAGCAGGAGGCCTTTTATAATACTTTCCTCGATGCAAGTACATCATTCCTTTTTCCTGATAAATCCTAGACTTCCGAGATCTGGGCTTAAAATACATTTGCATTTTTGTATCCTGTTTTATTTTACTGCGAGTAGTCATGGGTGATGCTTCTTTTTTTTATCCTGCCCTGCTGCCTTTTCTTTTTTACTAGATTGACCTCCCTCTGCCTGATCTCCACCGTTAGTGCTAGTATGCTCCCTTTCCTGCTGGCTACCACTCCCTGTTGTGGAGCTTACCGCTCCTTCCTGAACCGGAGGAGGCTTGTACTGCGGTGGGGCTGAGGGAGGTGGGGGAAACCACGGATTATCATCTTCAGATGAGTCAGGTATTTGTAATTTACTTAATTCTTTTACCGGATATAATCCCTTGAAGGGCGGTTCCTTTAGTCGCTTACCATCTGCTACATCTAAATTACTCGCAGTATGTTGTAGTTCTTTTAACTTTTCTTTTAATTTTTGCTGATTATCTTTGACTCCTACTTACCAAATCCTTTTCCCTTTCCTTTGCCTCTGACATCCAGTTATTCAAAGCTGCCCAACATAACCCTGGTATTTTTCTTCCCTTTTTTCTCACTTTTCCCTGCAAATTTGTCAGGATATTTTTATTAAAACTACCATTTTCTGGGAAGGGCGAGATCACCATTTTAGTAAGGGTGATCCACGGATTTAAAAACATGCAACTGTCCCGGGACACACACAAAAACATATAACCAGCTGGTGTACCTCTTACTGGCTCTTTTATTGTTCCCACACTCGCTCCCATAGTCACGCAGAAAGCTATACTGTGTTTTACAGGTTTAGCTAAGACGTGTAAACGTCGTTTTTCCCCACTCTCGTATCTCCTTTCACACTTATGTCGCCAGTGTTTCGTTTTAACCCACACTCTCATACTGCACAATCAGTAGCAGAAAAGAAATACATGCCACTTAACGAATGAGAGAAATCATGTCATTTCTGCATAGTTAAAAATACCAAATCTTTAAGGAAGACCGATGCAGAAAAATGAAAAACTCCGCAGAAACAGAAAAATCTGTTATGGGCCCTTTTATTAGCAGTATTTCATTCAATTCCTGACTGCTGCAGCTTGTTCTCAATTCAGATCTGAGTCACGGCACCAATTGTTAAGTTACACATTACGTTGAGAATGAAGACAAATGCAGTTTTCTCTCTTTCAGTGGTATTTATTAACTACAGTACACACGTGTGGGAGCCTCATGGAAAGTACCAGGGAGACTCCCAGAACAAAGGAATACACAAGCTTATATACTGTGAATATTGCTGACAGTACAAAAATATAAAATGAACCAATTAGATTGTTATGCAAGATAATTAACCAATCAATGATTTTACCTGTAGGCATAAAGCAGTTCACATCATATCTCTAGGCAGAGAAAGAAAATTTGATACACTTCCATATAAGGCACATTTCCTGCTTTCAGGCAGGTTCTTGTTTTTCAGTACTTTTCCACTATTCACAGTTCACTCAGAGTTCACAGTGCAAAGTACATCTTAATACATGCAGACTGTCACGTACTCAATTCCCTTAAACACATGCTTTTGCTGTTCATATTCTACACTTGATTCTCCAGAGCCTTACTCAGAAACCTTCTGAAACAGCTAGTGACAGCAACATAAAATTTTTGTCTTGGAAAATATTTTTTTCTAGTTGCCATGACCTCAGCTAAGAGTTTCTGAATCACAAGATGTTCTTCATGTTTCACTGTTGCAGTCATTACATTTGGGTAATCTGCTGGCTGGTTGCCCTCAGTCAGCCTGATTAACAAAGTCTTGGGTCCTGCGTTGGTTGCTGTCGCTTCTTCCGTGACGTCAGGGGTATAAAACACGCAGCAGATGCCATTACATTAGTCTTTCTTGCCGCGCGGTGCCCGAAGCAGAAGCAGTTCGCAAGTGCAGGTCGGCCGACTCCTGAAATTTTCATTTTCGAGTTTCAGATCCAAAGTCTTCAACTAAAAAGCTAAGTACCCCGTTGAGGAAACTTTTTTCTTGCTCCTTACCGATGTCAGTAAAAGTTAATAATTACATTACTTGTGGGAAGCAAATACCTCATAAGGATTTTCATTTGTACTGTATTCCTTGCCTAGGCCCTGACCACAACGTACCTTGCTGTTAGTGCGTTGATTAAATAAAGTACAGAACCATCAAGCGTCGGTACATTTTTGCTTTTAAATATTTTGGCTCACGCTGTAATTATCCAGAAATGTCATCTGTTAGCAATCAGACTACCGGAATACCTAAAATACGCAAAGAAAGAGACAGGCCATTGAGGTCCAAAACTGCCGACGACACTTCTCCCAAGCCAGTCGCCAGTTCGCCAGTACCCCTGATACCCGCTACTTCTGATTCGCAGGCCTCTACGGAGACCCATTTGGAGTCCGGTATGCTATGAGATGCTTCAGTTATGGAACCTGCGGATGTCTACCTTGGATGGGTCCGGAGCCGCTGTGCAGGCACCGGCTTATGAAGGTGTTTTCAGGCCTACAGATTTGTATATTAGACCGACGCCATCTTCAAACTTGAGGCCAAAATATCGACCTGTGCCTAAAAAAACGACGCCTGGGCCACATGTGCAGGCCCCTATGCCTAAAAAACAAATTATCAAAATGGCTGAAGATTTAATTACTCTGATCAGGGGTAGCCAACCCCCCACCCCCCCTCTAAGAGGCATAGGCAAGATGGTTTGTTATGAATCCTCTGAACAGGATTCTATTTCTTCTGACTCTTCTAATGAACAGGAATTGTCTATACCTACTTATGAGGACTCTAATGCAGACAATTCCATTCCTTCTGCTTCTCCCCCTGAGGATTTTTCTTTTGTGGAAGCTTTTCATACCTTAAGGGAACATTTCCACTGAGAAAGTCAGGATTTTTCTGAATCTAAAAAGAGACTTGGGGATTTTCTTCTTCCTCAGCTTAGGCCTTTGGCTATACCTCCTGTTCTAGACATTGTTGATGTTTTTTCCGAATCTAGTATGGCTCCTGATTTTCTACCTCCGGCTCCTTGCAAGCCAGACAGATACTACAGGGATCCTGCCTCCCACAAATTCCTTTTCAAAAATCCTGTTGCAGATCCTGAAACCATTTCTCAGGGTCCCAAGGGCATTAAGGCTTCTACTGCTAAAAATTCTACCCCTTCTGATAGAGATTCCAGGGCGCTGGATAGATGGGGTTAGAAGGTTTACACTTCTGCAACCCTGGCAATCAGGGCTTTAAACTGTCAATTTCATATGCTAAAATATCAGCATATCATGGGACTGCTTAAACAAAAAATGATGTTCATTTCTGATTGTGTGGAAAATAAAGATTTACAGGACTTATTGCATTCAGCTGAACAAGTTGGAAAACCTAGTTTGCAATGTGGTTTTGATTCCTTGGAGGCCACTTACAGGGTTGCTGTAACTGGATCTGTGCTAAGAAGGCATGCTTGACTCAGAGCAAAATCTGCCAGATCATGTTAAAGCAAAATTGTTAGATGCTCCTTTACAACAGAACCCATCTCTTTGGTAATAAGGCTGAAGAAGTTCTAAAAAAGATGGAAGATAAAGCTAAATCTATGCAAACTGTGAAAGATTTCTTACAAGTAAAACCTCCAAGATTTAGTAGACACTGGCCTGCTAAGAACTGGTCCTTTCCAGTTCCTTCGAGAGCCACTCAAGTCAAACCCAGACATTCCAAAGGCACCAGGTTTCCGTCCCAAGGGACTTTTGGAACAAAGCAATGGGGTGCCCCCTCTTCCAAATCTGGAAACAATACACCTCTGTATGGTAAGCAGTCTCAATGGCTTCCCTTTACACTTACCAAGCACTTACCTTTTAGCTGCCCCTGTGGGGGGGAAACTGGCTCTTCATGCAAAAAACTGGCATCTTATAACCCAGGACAAATGGGTTCTAAACACAGTATGCTAGGGATACAGATTTCATTTCCATATGTTGCCAATTCCAAACGGATGGCCAGACCTGCCCCCAAATCAGTGGGCAGAGGCCCAGAAACAAGTACTTTCCCTCATGAGCATGAGGGCTATTCAACTAGTACCAGAAGAGGAAAAGGGACAAGGTTTCTATTAAAGACTTTTCCGGGTACCCAGAAAAGACGAATCTTGGCATCCAATTCTGGACTTATCTGCTCTAAACACCTTTCTGGACATCCCAAAATTCAAGATGCTGACTCTTCAATTACTTCCTATGCTAGGCAAAGATGCCTGGTTGGCAACTCTAGATTTAAAGGAGGCTTACCTGCATATCCCAATCAGGGAATCTTGCAGAAGATACCTCCATTTCAAAGCAGGCTTCTTGCATTGCCAGTTCTTTGCACTGCCCTTTGGCTTATCTACTGCGCCCAGGGTCTTTATAAAGTGCCTGGCTCCAGTTATTGCATTTTGCAGGCAAAGAAATATTCAAATATATCCATACCTGGACGACTAATTCAGGCAGAAAATGAGGACATTCTTCTAAAACATCCGGCGTTTGTAAAAAGGCTTCTAACTTGTCTAGGCTACACTATAAACTAAAAGAAATCACAACCTGTGCCCTCTCAAAAAATTCCTGGGTGCAAGCTTGAATACAACTGCCCAGATACGCCAGAGAAGCAAATTCATTTGGTGACTTACTTCAAACAGGTGGCCACAAAAATCCTGCTTTCTGCAAGGCAAATACTGCAAGCCTTGGGGGGGGGGGGGTTCATGGCCTCCTGCATTCTTCTAATTCCATATGCAAGGTTGCATATGAGGAAACTTCAGTGGCATTTAAAAAGTCTATGGAGTCAGCATTGTCAGCCTAGAAACAATGATTCTTATCAAACCTTGCCTGCAACTAGAGTTCCTATGGTGGGCAGAGCCCTGCCACCAAAACAAGGGGCTGCCATTCACACCACCCCCTGCTACCCAAACCCTAACTACAGACGCATCAGACTATGCACGGGGGGCTCATCTGGCAGGGAAGTGCATTCAGGGCAAATGGAGCCCAAATCAAATGCACCTTCATATCAATCAAAAAGAAATGCTAGCTGTACAGAATGCACTGACAGCCTTCAAGGACTACTTTCATCCAGGGCAATTACTGATAGACAACACCACGGTTATGTGGTACATAAACAAGCAGGGGGGTACACACTCCTACCCCCTTTGCAGACTAGCCATGGCATTGTGGAATATGGCCTTGACCTATCAAGTACAACTACAAGCTCAATTCCTGCCAGGAAAGCTGAATACTCTGGCAGATGAACTAAGCAGAAATCTCATGGACCCACACGAATGGAAACTGGATCCACAGATTGTCAACATGTTGACACTCAAATGGGGGAGCCCAGACATAGTTCTGGGGTGAAGCAAAAAGATCTATCAGTTGGACAAATTTTGCACAAGAACTCATCACAAAAAAGCCTGGAAAGGTGATGCTCTAGCCTTCAGCTGGAAAAACCCATCAGTCTATGCCTTTCCCCCTCTGCCTCTGCTCTCCAAAGTTCTACTAAAAGTCAAACAGGACAAACCAAAAATGATTGATTGCTCCAGACTGGCCTCGCCAACACTGGTACCCACTCCTGCGCAGTGTCACACCTTCCACCGTAGCACCTGCCTCAGACACCTTACTTACTGTCTCAGCAGAACAACCAAATTCTGCACACTCTGCTCCAAATTTTGAATCTTGCAGCGTGGCTGATAACCTAAATTCACCCTTAGCATCCCTCAGCAAACCTGTGATGATGTCATTTTAGAGGCGAGAAGACCTAGTACTCGAAAATCTTATGCTGACAAATGGAAGAGTCTGTGCCTAGAATCAATCTCCAGGGGGTAAGCACAGCAGTGCCCAATATTCCTCAAATTTTGCAATACTTAACTGAGATGCTTCACAAGGGCCTGTCCTTTTCTTCCATAAAAATCCATGCCTCAACCATTTCAGCTCATTACAACACAGAACCCTCCCCTCTTCTCTCATCCTCTGCTGAAGCAGCATCTCAGAGGAGCCAAAAGCTTAAGACCACCCAGGAGAGCTCCAACCCTTGCCTGGGACCTCAATTTTGTATTGGAGAAGCTCACTCTCCCTCCTTTCAAGCCAGCTGCTACTGCAGACTTAAAATTTCTCTCCTGGAAAACAGCTTTCCTTTTAGCAGTCACTTCAGCTAGAAGGATTTCCGAATTAGTCTCTTATGGCAGTGGAGCCTTTCATCATTTTTCATGCAGACAGGGTATCTCTCAGGACCAATCCATTCTTCATGAGTAAGGTGGTATCCAGTGTGGCTCTTAATCAGACCATTCATTTGCCAACTTTCTTTACCAATCCACAGAACAAGGGGGAGCGAAGTCTGCATTCATTGGATGTATACAGACAACTTACGATTTTAGTTAAACAGGACTAAATCTCAAAGAAAATCTGAACTGCTGGTGGCATTTGCTGCAGGGACAGAGGGAAAGGCTATTTAACAGCAAACCATTTTCAAATGGATAAGTCATTGTATTCGTTTCTGCTATATGCACCATGGAAAAACTATCCCCCAGGGGATCAGATCCCATTCCACCAGGGCTGCATCTTCAACAGCCTTTCCCAGAGGTGTTCCTACCAGGGACAGTCTAAAAGCTGCTACCTGGAGCTCAGTTCATACTTTCACCAAACATTACCATTTACCACTTTTCTCTAAATCCAGAGCTGGCTTTGCCACTGCTGTCCTGCAGGACCTTATTTATTTTACATTTGTTGACCGGGCTAGTCTAACTGGATATATTTCCATTTTCAGTAGAGGCCCGGGGAGAAAAGCTCCAACCTAGCACAAAATATACTATACAGATGTATAACCAATAAAGTAGGAAGAAATTAGAGTACAAAAAGGAGTTTAGAAAAAGTACAATACTAAGAAGGATGAGTATAAAGGATTATATGTCTTCTTACTGTAAGATATAAGAGATGCATTAAAGTTCATTGATAGTTTACATAAATACTGGAAGTTATATTAATCTTACTAGTACCAGTTTCTGCATACCGAGGGGTACGTAGAGTACGATTGTGTATCCAGAGGCAGTGTGAAGATAGAAGTAGGGAATGGTTGAAGATTAGTCAGCGTTGCTGCAGGGACAGAACCAGTGAGATTTTAGATGTCTCTTGAGTTTTTGCTTAGTGACAGTGAAGGTAGCAGAGTTAGATCTATAGGTAGAAGGTTCCAGTTTTTTCCAGCAGTATTGGAGAAAAGGGTGTCACCTGCGAAGTTATTGGACTTACTTATGCTAGCTAGTAATATGCTAGAAGAGCATAGGGAATTAAGATTATTATAAGGGGTAATGAGGTTAGCAAGTATAGGAGTATTATTTGGTTGGTAAAAGATTTTATGGGCAGTGGTGAGTTTGGAAAAAAATCAGAATGTTAGGAAGTTCAAGCCAGTCTAGCTGCTTTAGATTCAGGCAGTGGTGAGTTCGAAATGCATTGCCAGTGGCAAATCTGGCAGTATTGTTGTAGGAGCTTGCTAGTTTGAGAGGATTCTTTTTTTTTTAGATTAGTGTAAATAGGTGAGGCGTAAAGAAGAGATGAGATTAAATGAGAATGGGCAATAGTGGTTCTAGCTGTTGGAGTTAAGAAAGGTTTGATTTTATATAAGGAGCCCATTTTTCTGTTTACTGTTTGTATGGCGTTATTTATAAGGTTATCAAAGTTAAGGTTGTTGATTGTGACTCCTAATAATTAGTGGTAGGATCGGGTAAGATAAGGGTGCCATTGTTGGATTTGACAGAGAAGTCTATAGGAGAGGACCTACTGGTAGGTGTAAAGAGTAGGAGCTTGGTTTTTTTGTTCAAAAGGAGGCAGCGTTTCAAGAACCAAACTTCTACTGAGTTGAATACTTTTTGAGTTTGTGAGTGTAGCTCAGAAATGGAGTTGGCAGAACATAAGCGTGGAATCATCGGCATATTGAATACAGGTGGCTTCAGGGATTGCTACATGAAGGTCATTGATGAATAAAGAAAAAAGAGGTCCTAAAATGGAGCCCTGAGGGACTCCAAGGGTGACTGGCAGGTGGTATGATAGTTTATTTTCCCAGAGAACTGCCTGTTGCCTATTGTTGAGGTAAGACTTAAACCATCGTATAGCTAGGGTATCCAGCGAAAGAGATTCAAGAGTATTTATAAGCAGGAGGTGGTTTACCATATCAAAAGCCTTTGAAAGGTCAATGAAGAGCGCAGAAGAGAGGATGTTGTTATTACGGTTCTTAATGGAGTCGGTGAAAGATAGAGCGGTGGTAGTACTATGAAATGGCCTAAAGCCATGCTGGCACTTAGCCAGTATGTTGTGTTTAGTTAAGTGGTCTAATAGCTGGTAGTGAATGCATTTTTCCATGACCTTTGCTAAAGGTGATAGTAGAGCTATTGGTCTGTAGTTAGAGTAATCGTTAGATTTACCACCTTTATGTAGGGGGATGATGTGGGAGATTTTCCAGATGTCTTGTATGATTCCCTCATTGATGGTTCTGTTAATTAGGATGGATATGGGAAAGGCAATAACTTTGGCTGCTTTTTGCAAATATTCTGAAGGTAACTGGTCGGCTGAAGGAGTACAAGGCTTACGTTTTAGTAAGATTTTGTAGATGAGTGGTTGAGAGGTTGAAATTGGAATGTTGGTAAAGATCCAGGTAAAGAGGTTGGGAGCCTTGTGTTATCAGTGGAAAGCTGACTAGCTAGAGATTGTATGGTCTCTGTGAAGTAGGTGTTAAAGTTGTTGGCTGTTTGATGTGGGGTATTATGATCAGCATCTTGAGGGGATGATGTCCTAGAGTGACCAGGGTGAAGGAGTCTCTTTAGGCTAGTCCAAAATTTCTGTGGATTCTTTTGGTGTGTTTGCTGTAGTTTACAATAGTGGTTCTTTTTGTCAGTGAGTATAGCTTTTTTTAGTTGTTTCTTAGCTGTCTAAAAGTTTGTTGTTCAGGGGAGGTTCTGTTAACTCTCCACTTAACCCAAGCTTTGTTTCTAAATAGAATTATTTTGTCTAGTTTTGTTTGAAAGCCAGGGGGCTGGTTTGGATTTCATTCCAATAGATCGTTTAGGTGCATGCACATCTAGAATTGCTAGAAATTTAAGAGTTAAAATATTTAACAGCCTCATCTAGTGGGAGTATTTTGAGGTTTCCAGTCACATGCATTGAGTTCATTTTGGAATAGTACAGGGTTAAAGTGTTTCTTGGTTCGTGAGATCCTATAAGTAGGGGTGTTAGAAATGTCATTCTTTTGTCTTATAATGTAAGTTAGAGTATGATCACTTAGATCATCTGGTAAGGTTCCTACATTGTAAGTATGTGGGTGTTTATTTGTTTATTAATAAGTATCCAGTCTAAGGTGCTCTTTTTTTGGTTGGTTTTGTTGATTCTGGTAGTCGAGGTGATAGTTTGAATAAAGCCATGAAGATTAATATGTGAGGAAGGCTTATTAGCGGTGAAGGTTTTCCAGTCAGTGTTGGTCACCTAATATTGTTTCTTGTGGGTAAGTTGAGGACACCCAGCTAAGAATATCTTCTATTATAGTGTTATTACCGGGGGGTAGGTTGATACAGATCACATAAAGGGATTTGTTAGGGTTGATTTGAAGTCTGGAGATGAGGACTTCAACCTTACTATCCAGAGGGGGGTTATAAGTTATAGAGGAGATCTGTAGGCCATTTTTATATAGGAGTGCCAATCCCCCCACCCTTATGTTTTAATCAGTCTTGTCTCAATATGTTATAGCCAGGGGGGATAATTTTATTATCCTTAGTTCCAGGTTTTAACCAAGTTTCTGTAAGGCAGAAGATGTCAAAGGAGTGACCATCAAGGAGGGCATGAAGGTGGGCAATTTTGTTGTTGATGCTGCAGATATTGAGATGTGCTATTAGTAGAGAGTTGGTGAGTTTGGTCTGGGTTGGAAGGTTTGAGGGTGTGGTGCGGTGAATATTTACTATGGAGGCATTGGTTGGGCCAGGATTAGGGTGGATGTCCCCATCCTTTAAGGTAGGGTTCTTTAGCTTAAATACTGGGTTGTGTGAATAGTTAATTAGAAGTTTCCATTTTCTTAAGAGGTTGTTGTACTTAGTGTGTGCATCGATGCTATTGAGGTAGCATATAGCAAGGAGTGGAGATTATGTTAATGTGTATATGGGAGTGTGAGATCATGAATGCTTGTTTGTTTTGGAGGGAGGTTATGGTGGAAGAGATTAGACTTTTCAAAACAGGTTACGAGATAGGCAGAGGTGAGGGTAGGTAAAATATGGTTGAGTATTAAGTTGGTTAGGATAACTTTCATTGTGGTTTGCATATTGTTAGGAATACCTATACAAATACAATGGACGTAGACTGGAATAAGATGAGGAGGAACTGGTGACAGTGGGAGAGACTTAAGGAGAGGGAGGAGTAGTGCTATAGGGTATAGAACAGCACTATAAGTAGAGATACTAGAGAGAGTTAGAGGAGGAGGGTGTAGCTAAGTGGAGTAAGTGGTTGGGGCAATTGATTGGTTGGATGAGAGGGTGTGGTTTAGGAAGTATAAGTGTAGGACCACTGGGGGTGGGTGGGATTTGGGGGTAGGGGAGCGGAGTGAGCCCGCAGGGCGAACGGAGTGGGTTCAGAAAAGAAGACTGGTTTTCCCTATCAGTGATAAGGGAGTTAAGTCCAAAGTAAGGTACCTAGGAGGTGAGAGACTAAAATAGCAGAGTGAAAGGATAGCTGACTAAGGGCTGTTACAGACACAAAGAAATAGGTTCAGGAGTAATAGAGGTAAGAGGGAGGCAAAAATAAGGTTTAAAGGCTAATGTCAAGGAGCAAGGTAAGTGAAGTATAAATAGGTAGATCTACTGCCAATTAATGGTTATTGCAGGTAAAGTAAGTAGACTACCAAAAGGGTTTTAGACTAGGGGATGGCAGAGGTGAGAAGAATAAATATATAATTTACAAGCAGGGGGGGAGTTTTAGGAGAGTGGCTAAGTACGGTATAGGGAATGTGAGTATGAGACAATATGGGGGGGGTTAACTCTAGCAGGCAGGATGTATTATAATAAGAGACTATGGCTGCTGATAGTCCTGCAGGGAACGCTCACTTAAAGACAGGAGTTTATTGCAATTTAAGACAGTAGGAGTATGTTGTACATACTTCCAAATAACTATTCCTGCTTCTCAACGCAGTAAAACATAGGGAAGACCAGACTCTTTCCAATCTGAGGAGTAGCAGCTTATATCTGGTCCTAATGCTGTATAATTCCCTCCACCCAACCATAGCTTTGGGAATCTACCCAAATGCAATGACTGCAACAGTGAAACACAAAGAACATAGTACAGTTGTGTACACTTACCATAAATGTAGATGTTAGAGTGTATTCACTGTTGCAGTCCTGGTTACCCTCTCTCCAGCCCCCTATTTTTCTCTGGCTATACCTCAACTTTCTTTCACTATGCTTAAAAGCCCTTTTGGTATATTTGCTTTTGGTTGGAGGTATATTTTTTGTGTGTTTAATTTTATTTGCTCCCCATTTGGGGGACACGACATCTGGGGCAAGAAAAACTAATGTAATGGCGTCTGCTGCATGTTTTATACCCCTGATGTCACGGACGAAGGGAAAGCAACCGACGCAGGACCCAAGACTTTAATCAGGCCGACTGAGGGCAGTCTGTCAGATTACCCAAATGTAATGACTGCAACAGTGAATACACTCAAACATCTACATTTATTGTAAGAGTACACAACTTACTTTCTTTCCTGTAAACCACTTTACATTATTTTCCATAAAGACAGAGATGTTCTTCATGTTTCACTGTTGCAGTCATTGCATTTGGGTAATCTGCTGGCAGGTTGCCCTCAGTCGGCCTGATTAACAAAATCTTGGGTCCTGCGTTGGTTGCTGTCCCTTCTTCCATGACGTCAGGTCATCAGGGGTATAAAACATGCAGCCCGACACTATTACATCAGTCTTTCTTGCCGCATGATGCCCGAAGCAGAAGCAGTTTGCAAGTGCCGGTTGGCCGACTCCTGAAATTTTCGTTTTCGAGTTTCAGAACTGAAGTCTTCAATTAAAAGCTAAGTACCCCATTGAGGAAACTTTTTCTTGCTCCTTACCGATGTCAGTAAAAGTTAATAATTGTATTACTTGTGGGAAGCAAATACCTCATAAGAATTTTCGTTTGTACTGTATTCCTTGCCTAGGCCCTGACCGCAACGTGCCTTGCTGTCGGTTTTGTGCTAAATTTAATCAACGCACTATTGAGCGTCTGTATATCTTGCTTCTAAATATTTTGGCTCTAGTTTTAACTGACCAGAAATTTCATCATTAGCAAAAAAAGACAGACTGTCGAGGTCCAAAACCGACGAAGTTTCTCCTAAGCGAGTTGCCGGTACTCAGTGAGGCGCTTTCGCAGCCCCTGATACCCGCTACTTTTTATTCGCAGCCCTCTGAGACCCATTCGGAGTCTGGTATGCTGCGAGATACTTTAAGTATTGGACCCGCGGATGTGTCTACTTTAGATGGGTCCGGATCTGCTGAGCAGGCACCGGCTTCTGAGGGTGTTTTCAGGCCTAAAGATTTGTACATTAAACCGACGCCATCTTCAAAACTAAGGCCAAAAACTGCTACTGTGTCTAAAAAAAACTGACGCTTGGGCCCATGTGTACAGGTCCCAATGCCTAAATAACAAATTATCAAAATGGCTGAGTGTTTAATTACCTTAATCAGGGGATCCTCCTGCTAAGAGGCCTAGGCAAGGCACTGACTTTGAATCTTCAGATCAGGTTTCTATTTCTTCTGATTCCTCTTCTGATCAGGAATTTTCTATTCCCACTTATGAGGACTCTGATGCAGAAGATTCCGTCCCTTCTGCTTCTCCTCCTGAGGATTTTTCTTTTGGAGAAACTTTGCATACCTTAAGGGAACACTTTCACTGGGAGAGTCAGGATTTTTCAGAATCTAAAGAGTAAGGGATTTTCTTCCTCAGCATAGGCCTTTGACTATACCTCCTATTCTATACATTGTTGATGATGTTTTCTCTGAGTCCAGTATGGCTCCTGATTCCCTGCCTCCGGCTCCTAGTAAGCCAGACAGATATTACAGGGTTCCTGACTACCACAAATTCCTTTTTAAAAAACCTACTGCTGACCCTGAAACCATTTCTCAGGGTCCCAAGGATGTAAAGGCTTCTACTGCTAAAGATCCTACCCCTTCTGATGGAGATTACAGGGCATTGGATAGCTGGGGTAAGAAGGTTTACACATCTGCAACCTTGGCAATCAGGGCTTTAAACTGTCAATTTCATATGCTTAAATAGCAGCAGCATGTCATGGGTTTACTTAAACAGAAAATTATGTTGATTTCTGACTGTGTGGAAAATAGTTGCAGGATTTATTGCATTCAGCTGAACAAGTTGGAAAGCATAGTTTGCAATGCGGTTTTGATTCCCTGGAGGCCCCTGTAGGGCTGCTGTAACTGGATCTGTGATAAGAAGACATGCTTGGCTCAATGAGTAAAATCTGCCTGACCATGATAAAGCAAAATTGTTGGATGCTGCTTTGCAACAGGGCAGTCTGTTTGGTAATAAGGCTGAAGTTTTGAAAAAGATGGAAGATAAAGCTAAATCTATGCAAACTGTGAAAGATTTCCTACAAGGGCAGCCACCCAGGTTCAGTAGGCACTGGCCTACTAAGAACTGGTCCTTTCCAGTACCCACTAGAGCTGCTCAGGTTAAACCCAGACATTCCAAAGGCTCCAGGTTGCAGTTGCAAGGAACTTCTAGAACAAAGCAATGGGGTGCCTCCACCTCCAAATCTGGAAGTAACAAGGCACCTTCCTACGGTAAACAGTCTCAGTGACTTTCCACTTCAGTCACCAAGCACTTATCTTTTGGCCGCCCCTTTGGGGGGAAAACTGGCACTTCATGCACGAAACTGGCAACTAATTAACCAGGACAAATGGGTTTTAAATATAGTATCCCAGGGATACAGATTTCATTTCCACGCGTTGCCAATCCCAAACGGATGGCCAGATCTGCCTCCAAATCAGTGGGCAGAGGCCCAGAAACAAGTTGTCTCATAAATATGGGGGCTATTCAGCCAGTACCAGAAAAGGGACAAGGTTTTTATTCAAGACTTTTCCTGGTGCCCAGAAAAGACAAATCACGGCGTCCAATTCTGGACTTATCCGTTATAAATACATTTCTGAACATTCCAAAATTCAAGATGCTGACTCTCCAACAGTTACTACCTATGCTAGGCAAGGATGCCTGGTTGGTAACCCTAGACTTAAAGGAGGCTTACCTGCATATCCCAATCAGAGAATCTTGCAGAATATACCTCTGCATCAAAGCAGGCTATTTGCATTACCAGTTCTCTGCACGGCCCTTTGTGAAGACCCTGGATGCAAGTAGATAAGCCAAAGTGCCTGGCACCAGTAATTGCTTTTTGCAGGCAAATATTCAAATTTATCCATACCTGGATGATTGTCTAATTCAGGCAGAAAACAAGGACACTCTTCTAAAACATCTGGCGTTTGTAAAAAGGCGTTTAACTTGTCTAGGGTATACCATAAATGCAAAGAAACCACAACTAGTACCCTCTCAAATAATTAATTCCTGGGTGCAAGCTTGAATAGAACTGCCCAGATGGGCTTACCTTACACCAGAAAAACAAATTCAATTGATGACTTACTTCAGACAGGTAGCCATAAGAACCCAGCTCTCTCCAAGACAAATTCTGCAGGCCTTGGGGTTCATGGCCTCCTGCATTCTTATAATTCCATATGCAAGGCTGCATATGAGGAAACTTCAATGGTACCTAAAAAGCTTATGGAGTTAACATTGTCACAGCCTGGAAACTATTCCCATCATTCCTTGCTTGCGACTAGAGTTCCTATGGTGGGCAGAGGCCTACCACCAGAACGAGGGACTGTAATTCATTCCACCCCCTGCCACCCAAACCCTGACTACAGACTCATCAGATTACGCTTGGATGGCACATCTGGCAGGGAGATGAATTCAGGGCCAATAGAGCACCTACATATCAATTAGAAAGAGATGCTAGCTGTACAGAATGCTCTGACAGCCTTCAAGGACTATCTTCATACAGGACAACTAATGATAGACAACACCATAGTCATGTGGTACATAAACAAGCAGAGGGGTACCCATTCCTACCCCCTTTGCAGACTAGCCATGGCATTGTGGAGCACTGCTTTGACTTATCAAATACATCTACAAGCTCAATTCCTGCCAGCAAAGCAAAATACTCTGGCAGACGAACTAAGCAGAAATCTTACTGACCCACATGAATGGAACCTGGATCCACAAATCTTCAGCATGTTGACACGCAGATGGAGGAGCCCAGACATAGATCTTTTTGCCTCATCCCAAAACTATCAGTTGGACAAATTCTGCACAAGAATTCATCACAAAAAAAGCTTATAAAGTGGATGTGCCCTATCCTTCAATTCATCACAAAAAAAGCTTATAAAGTGGATGTGCCCTATCCTTCAGCTGGAAAAACCTATCAGTCTGTGCCTTTCCCCCTCTGCCTTTGCTCTTCAAGGTCTTACTAAAAGTCAGACAGGAAAAACCAAAAATTATTCTGATTGCTCCAGACTGGCCTCGTCAACACTGGTACCAGCTACTGCGCAATATGTCGCACCTTCCTCCGTGGTACCTGCCTCAGACACCTTACCTACGGTCTCAGCAGAACCTTCAAATTCTGCGCACACTGCTCCAAACTCTGAATCTTGCAGCATGGCTAATCAACTAATTTCACCAGATTTTCATCGTGTTTCACTGTTGCAGTCATTACACTTGTATTATCCTGCTGGCAGGCTACCCACAGTCAGCCAGAATTCCAAAGTCTAGGTCTGGCGTCGGTTGCTGTCGCCTCTTCCCTGACGTCAGTGCGCCAGGGGTGTAAAAGATGCAACCGACGCCATTTTCTTCAGTCTTTCTTGCCGTGCGGTGCCCGAAGCAAAAGCAGTTCGCAAGTGCCAGTCGGCCAACTCCTGAGATTTTCGAAGTGGAATTTCAGAACCGAAGTCTTCAATAAAGCTAAATACCCTGTTGGGGAAACTTTTTCTTGCTCCAGACCGATGTCAGTAAAAGTTAACATTTGAATTTCTTGTGGGAAGCAAATACCTCATAAGGACTTTCATTCTTTGCGTCCCTTGCCTAGGCCCTGACCACAACGTTACTAGTCTGTTTTGTGCTACATTCAACAAACGCACTAAGCGTCTTGTTTGATTTTGCTTTACATTACTTTGGTCAAAGGTTTAACTACGTAATGCCGTCGGAACAACCGATGACAGGAATTCATAAAAAGCGCAAGGACAAGGAAAAAGACAGGCATCAGAGGTCCAAAACCGACAAAGCCTCTTCTAGGCCAGTCGCCGGTTTTCAGTGAGGCGCTTTCGCAGCCCCTGACACCCGCTACCTCAGAGCCACAGGCCGTACTCGACTCCCATGTGGAAACACCTAGGCCTCTGGAAACTCAAGGTATTGGGCCTGCGGAAACTATTCCCTCAGATAGGTCCGGAGCCACTGAGCAGGCATCTGCTTCTGAGGGTGTTTTCAGACCTTCACAACTTACTATTAAGTCCACTGCAGCAGCCAAGGCAAAGTCAAAAACCCCATTAAAGACAAGGAAGCAAGTACAGCATTCTCCTGGACAATCATCCATGCCAAAGAAACAGATGCTTAAAATGGCCGAGGACCTAATTACTATGAGGACTCTGATGCAGAAGAATCTATACCTTCAGCCTCTCCGCCTGAGGATTATTCTTTTGGGGAAACCTTGCACACCATGAGGGAGCATTTCCATTCGGAGAGCCAAGATTATTCAGAATCCAAGAAAAGGCTCAGGGACTTTCTTTTATTGCCTCAGCACAGGCCTCTGGCTACCCCCCCCCCCGTGCTTGATATTGTTGATGATGCTTTTTCTGAATCCAGTCCGTGTCCTGATACTTTACCCCCTGCTCCAGTCAAGCCAGACAGGTACTACAGGGTCCTTTGACTCTCATAATTTTCTTTTTAAAAACCCTGCTGCCGACCCAGAAACAATTTCTCAGGGTCCCAAAGGGGTTAAGGCTTCCACTGCAAAAAATCCTGTCCCCTCTGATAGGGATTCTAGAGCTCTGGATAGATAGGGGAAAAAGTTTATACTTCTGCTACTTTAGCTGTAAGGGCTTTAAACTGCCAGTTTCACATGCTTAAATAACAGTACCTCATGTCTTTGTTAAAACAGACAATGGTTACAAACTCAATGTCCTGACAATAAGGAAATGCAGGATGTTATCTAGTCCTATCTCGCCTACATTCTTACCCATGGGTTCGGAGCCGAATATCTGTTCCGACTCTATTTACTAGCTCAAAAGTCTCTGATTGGCTGGGCTAAGAGGGTATCCCATAGTACACTGCTTCGTATCCCCAGATCTCGTTTGCCGCTTGTAGAGCTCGGACGTAGTCTCGCTTGGCTGTGGCTAAGTACTCTTTTTGACTTATTTCTCTTGAGAAATTGGTTACTTCATACTTCAGAAGTTATTTTAATAGCTATTCTTGTTGCAGTATTTGTGTTTGTGTTTTTAGTAGTGTTTTTTGTGGTATCCCTAACGGTTCCCATGGACTAGGCCCGTTTTAGTTAGAGGACCTAGTCCTCTCTTAGTGAGTAGTTCGTCTGCTTCTTATTGTGTATTCTTTTTGGAGAACCGTTTAAGTTAGAGGTTCTCTCTCTGTGTTCTCGTTATTGTTTGTTGGTTTAGAGCTTAGCTCTTCTGTGTGGTACTGTCGAAGTGGTGGGCTTCCCGCCCTTTTTGGTAATTGTTAACTGTGGTTACGCTGTGTGCTTTGCACCCGTTGGATGTCGTTATCTCTTTGGATATGTCTAAGGATCAGAAAGAACATAAGCCTTCTGGCTTTAAAAAGTGTTCAAAGTGCGGATATAAAATGTCCATCACGGATGGACACACTGTCTGTGTTTACTGTCTTGGAGCCATCCATTTACAGGAGTCGTATAGTTTTTGCCACGCCTTCAGTCCTAGGGTGCTCCAAGAGAGGAAAAACAAATTGATTTTAAAGGGACTGCTTAGACCATCTTTCGAGGAGGCTATAGATTCGGCTCCCAGCTCCCAGTTGAAATCTAAGTCCTCCAAGTCCAAGAAAAGGTCTCAGGCTCCATCAGCATCTTCGGAGCCTCCGGAGAAAATTACCATATTGGCTACTGCTTCCTCAGCTCCACCGTCTTCGGGGCCGCAGGAGGTTTCTGTATTAAGTGAATCAGTGTCCGCTGCGATCATTCTCGAACCTATTCAGAGCCAGTCGCAGAGTGCGAGGCGTGGTTCACCAGATAAGAGGTCTGTCTCAATCCATCTCCTCCAAATCCTCTGGACTTTCCGGTTTGGATGTGGATAGGGTGGTGCAGAGGCTCCTGCAGTCGCCGGTGTTGGCTAAATTGTTTTCGGCTCCAACCCAGTCTGCTCTGGAGCAAATTCCTATGGTTGTTTCATCGATTCCTCCTCCGAGCACATCCTTGCTGTTGGAGCCGGTATGTTCCGCTCAGATTGATGTTCCTGCGCTGGCTCCGATACCCCCTCTGGGTTTATCTGTGCCGACCTCTGCTCCAACCATGTCTGTTCCGTCCACAGGGTTCGAGACTCTGGTCTCCTCGGTCGGGCCTGAGGGGGATGCCTCTGGACATCTTTTGGTTCAGAGTCTCCCACTCGGTGCATCGGCTAGGGGGACCCCAGTCCCGGTCATGGCCTTGGAAGCCGGTCAGTCGTCTGACGGGGGGGGGGGGGCCTTCGAGGCCATGCAGAGCGCGCTGGCCAGGTCGTCGGCTACGTCACTCGGGTCGGTCATTCCATCCCCCACCAGTCCGGCGAGAGCTTCTGACACCCACCTATCCTCAGACAGCAGAGCACCAGACCCTAAGGATACCCCCACGAAGCGGTCCCCTACTTTCTGAAGGTCTCTCAGAGCTTGTGCCTGAGGAACCTCCCAGAAAGAAATTATGTAAGAGGAAGCACATAGACTCCCAGGACGAGTCTCCCAGGACGAGTCTCTCACTTCTGATACTGACCTTGAGGAATCGGAAGGGTCCCCCATGTCTTCCTCTGATGTTTCCTTCTCCGATATCCTGGAGATACTGAAACAGAGGAGACTGGCCTTCCAAGACCCCTTCCGAGGAGGAGTCCGTATTCCTTAAGGCTTTTGACTCTCAACCTTCCGCCTCCTGGGTGTCTCCACCCTTCAATGAACTTCTTGACCTTATTTGTCGAAGGGTGTGGGAAAACCCTGATTCTGTGGAGCCAGTACCTCGGCGCCCCAACAAATTTCTCTCCGCCTCCCACGGAAAAGAATTTCTGACAAAGGGAGTCCCGGTAGATGCCATGGTGGTGGCGGCAGCCACCCAGAAGGAAGTTGCAGAGTCTTCCTCTTCGGTCCATCCGCCTAACAAGGAGTCTAGGACTATGGACCGGTACGGGAAGCATACCTTGTCTTCAGCCACCTTCACCTTAAGGTCGCTGAACTACTTGTCTCATTTCACTCGGCTCCAGAGAGATCTCCTTAAGGAGTTGGGAGATGCTCTTGCAGGTAACATACCTGAAGCGGTGGCTCAGACAGTCAACGCACAGGTTTCTACCCTCAACTCCATCGCAAACTCGTCCATGCAGCTCATTTTGTATGCGGTAGAGGGAGCGAGTAGAGCGGCCAGCTCAGGTGTAGCCCTTAGAAGGCAAGCCTGGCTGTGCCTGTCACTTTGCGGAGGCCTTCAAGTCTTCCTTCACTGATGCCCCTTTTGATGGTTCCTCTTGGTTTGGGACCAAAGTGAAAGACACCCTCACCAGGTGCGAGCAAGAGGGAAAGACCCTGTCTGCTGTAGGGGTCCATTTTTCCCTCCCGTCTAGGCCTTACCAAAAGGCTCAGCAAGGGGGAAAGATGTGGTTCAAGAAATCAGAGGTTTTTTCCTGCCGCACAAGGAGAAATCCCCTCCCGTGCCAGGGGAGGGGGGAGTTATTCAGGCAGACATCGCCCCAGAGGTAGAGGTGGCCCCCTGCAATTCTGGGGACCGCAACTCTCTTCGTGGCTCCCCGTACTCTCATTCCTGAGGGTGTGCCCGACTGTGCTTATCCGGAGCCAGTCGGGGGTCGAATGTCCTTGTATCCGGAAGCCTGGGAAAACATCACCCATGACCAATGGGTATTAAGGATAATTTCTGGAGGATACACCATTCCATTATGTTCAGTACCCCCCTCCCATCAGAAGAATCCCAGATGTTCCACCCAGTCAAAAGGATCAAGCAGCCTCAGAGGTATCTCAGCTGCTAGAAAAAGGAGTCATCCAACCAGTCCCCTCAGACCAGATCGGATTAGGGACTTACTCAAGATTCTTTTTGGTGCCGAAAAGAACAGGGGACCTGAGACCCATACTAGATCTGTCAACTCAACCCAACCATTGCGTACACAAGTCCAAATTCCGTATGGTCACCCTACAATCTATTCTCCCATTGTTGGGAAAGGAAGTATGGATGTGCTCCATCGACCTGAAGGATGCTTACTACCATATCAAAATGGACAGGGCATCCAGGTGTCATCTATGCTTCCGGCTGGGAGCCAGACATTTCCAGTTTCGAGACCTGCCCTTTGGTCTCACCACAGCCCCCAGGGTGTTACCAAGTGTATGGCAGTGGTGACTGCTCACTTGAGATGTCGAGGATTCCAGGTGTTTCCGTACCTGGACGACTGGCTCTTCACCGCCCCCACCAGGCATCTACTAATTCAGACCAGGGACACTACCATCAGTCTGTCACCAATTAGGCATTACGATAAACTGGAAAAAATCTGCCTTGTTGCCCTTACAGCGTGTCACTTTTATAGGAGCAGAGCTGGACACCATTCAGATGCGAGCGTTCCTACGACAAGAAAGGATCACAGGGTTGTAACAACAAATTCTCACGCTGATTCCTCTGAGACATGACACGGCAAGACTGATTCTTCAAC
Source organism: Protopterus annectens (assembly GCF_019279795.1). NCBI lineage: Eukaryota > Metazoa > Chordata > Ceratodontiformes > Protopteridae > Protopterus > Protopterus annectens. The sequence goes on from NC_056746.1 coordinate 1,236,809,229, forward strand.
TCCTAGGGACCATGGCAGCTACGATCATGTTGGTCCCGTTAGCGAGATTACACATGAGAATTCTTCAATGGCTTCTCTTTGTCCAATGGTTTCTCCAAAGACTTCCGCTATCCCATTCAATCCTATTGACAGATGCAAGCAGGACCTCCGTTGGTGGCTGTGCACCAACAACTTGAACGTAGGAAAACCCTTTGTTCCACCCATCCCTGTGGCCACAGTGACTACGGACGCCTCCCAGATAGGGCGGGGGGGGGGGCATTATCTCGGCAGGATGGTCCAAGGCACGTGGCAGGAGCACGAGATACATTTGCACATAAACGTCCTAGAGATGAGAGCAGTGCTTCTTGCGTTGCAGGCACTTCAAGAAGTCCTCCCTCTAGGGACTATTGCGATACACTCAAGACAACATGTCAGTAGTGTGGTATCTCAACAAGCAAGGAAGAACCCGATCTTATCCACTATGCAGGGAGGCCATGCGCGTGTGGCATTGGGCAATAGCTTCCCAACGGTTTCTAGTGGCAACGCATATCCCGGGGAAGACCAGTGTGATAGCAGACAAGCTAAGCAGGGCAATTCTTATGCCCTACGAGTGGTCCCTGAATCGCTTGGTGGCAGAGCGAATCTTCAGCAGATGGGGTCAACCTTGCTACGACCTTTCTGCCAGCCCCCCTCAACGTGAAATGCAGCAACTTCTCGCTGACCCCCCCCCCCCCCCTCCAGGGGGAATCACCCAGGGACGCTTTAGCTCACAATTGGCCCTCCGGTCTGCTTTATGCTTTCTCTCCGTTTCCCCTTCTCTCAAGGGTGATTCAGAAAGCGCAATCCTTGGGAAGCAGGATGATTCTGATTGCCCCACACTGGCCTCATCAAGTATGGTTCCCCTTCCTTCAACCCTACCTTGTGGAATACTCCTTGGGTTCTGGAACCCCTTCCAGACTTACTGACACATGTCGGGACCGTTCCACCCCTCTCTGAAGACACTCCTGCTGACAGCCTGGCTACTCCACTTCCATCCTTAGTCAGACGTCATAATTTTTTGCCAGATGTAGTCCATGTTTTGTCGTCCTCTCATAAACCGTCCAGTAGAAAAATCTACTTTAGCAAATGGAAAAGATTCTCTATTTGGGCTCATTCCAGAGGCATTGATCCCTACACAGCTCCAATTGATTCTGTTTTGGAATTTTTGTCTATATTCTATCAGGGGTCCGCTTCAGCCACCATCAAAGTTCAGCTGGCGGCTATATCAAACTTCCATGTGGCCAATGAACCTAGCCTGATGGCACAGACTGTGTAAAGCATTCCTTAAAGGTACCCTATTGCTTCGTCCCCCAGTATCACAACCTGTTATGCCCTGGGACCTCAATTTTGTTCTTCAAGCCCTCTCTTCCACCCTTCGAGCCTGCAGCTACCTGCGAGTTAAAGTTTCTAACATGGAAATCAGCCTTTAATAGCTATCACTTCAGCAAGGCGGGTCTCCGAAATCCAAGCCCTTTCGATCAAACCCCCATATTTGATTTTCCATAAAGAGTCTTCCTTAGACAAAACCCGTCATTCCTTCCCAAAGTGGCTTCTCTGTTTAATATAAATCAGTCTATTGAGCTGCCAGTTTTCTTCCCCAATTTTTCCAACAAGGCAGAATTCAGATTTCACCAACTAGATGTACAGAGACAGTTATGCTTCTATCTCCATCGGACAACAGAGATTCGGAAATCTGACCAACTCTGTCTCCTTTTCCGAAATCCGGCTTGGTTCTCCAGTATCCAAGGTCACGCTCTCTAGATGGATAGCCAGCTGTATTTCCTTCATCTATCACACAGCAGGTAAAACTCTGCTCTTTCCACCTAAAGCCCACTCCACAAGAGCTGTTTCCACATCCGCAGCCTATCAAGCTAGATTGTCGATGGGTGATATATGTGCTGCGGCCACTTAGGCTTCTCCTCACACTTTTGTGTCTCATTACAAATTGGACGTGGTTTCCAGGGGCAGATCTTCATTTGGCTCCACAGTTCTCAGGAGTATTTTCCTATGAGCCACCCGGGTTGTAGGTTCTAGGGACGCTGTCCCATGGGTAAGAATGTAGGCGAGATAGGACTACATAACATCAAGAAGTTATGTACTCACCATAACGTTTGATGTATGTAGTCCATCTCGCCTCACATTCTTTCTTACCCTCCCGCCTTCCCCCCTACTTGGAGGATTTGGAGGTAATATTTTATCTTGCAGAGTCCCTTTGATTAATTTGTTTGGATATTTTGTATGTATGGATGTGTGTTATGTATGCAATAACTGAGTTGTCTGCAGCAAACTAGATCTGGGGATGCGAAGCAGTGTACTATGGGATACCCTCTTAGCCCAGCCAATCAGAGACTTTTGAGCTAGTAAATAGGCAGAGTCGGAGCAGATATTCGGCTCCAAACCCATGGGTAAGAATGTGAGGCGAGATGGACTACATACATCGAACGTTATGGTGAGTACATAACTTCTTGATTTATTGCGTGCAGCTGAACAAGTGGGAAAGCATACTCTGCAATGTGGTTTTGATTCTTTAGAGGCTTCTTGTAGAGCCGCAGTTACAGGCTCTGTCATTCGAAGGCATGCTTGGTTGAAAGAACAAAGTTTACCTGAACATGTTAAAGTAAAATTATTGGATGCTCCACTACAGCATGATACTTGTTTGGTGTTAAAGAAAATGGAGGATAAAGCAAAATCAATGCAGACAGTAAAGGATTTCTTACAAGTACAACCACCTAGGTTTAGCAGAAACTGGCCTTCAAAAAATTGGTCCTTTCCGGTGTCAGACAGGCCACAAAGGGGCAGATACAGATGACCAAGAGGCAGATCTCAGCCCCAAGGCTCATACAGACCTAAACAATGGGGTGCTTCAGCCCCCAAAGGAGGAGACAAATCACAACCTTATAGGAAACTGTCCCAATGATTTCCCCCTACAAATGCCAAACTCTTACCTTTTGGCAGCACCCTTAGGGGGAAAGCTAGCACTTTTCTCACAAAATTGGTGCATGATCACCCAGGACAAATGGGTACTAAATATTGTTTCTCATGGTTACAGGTTCCACTTTCACACCCTTCCAAAATCAAAAGGTATGTCGGACCTGCCACAAAATCAATGGGCAGAGGCACAAAAACAAATTTCTGCTCTCATGGACATGAGAGCTATTCAGAGAGTACCACAACAAAAACAGGGACTAGGATTTTACTCGAGACTTTTCCTGGTATCCAGAAAGGACAAAGCCTGGAGACCAGTACTGGACCTGTCAATCCTAAATAATTTCCCGGATGTTCCAAAATTCAAAATGTTAACACTGCAGCAGCTTCTTCCCATGCTGGGCAAGAAGGCTTGGCTAGTTACTTTGGACCTCAAGGAGGCATACCTGCATGTCCCAATCAGACAATCTTGCAGAAGATACCTCAGATTCATAGCTGGCTCAATGCATTACCAATTCTCTGCACTGCCCTTTGGCTTATCTACTGCGCCCAGGGTCTTCACAAAATGCCTGGCACCAGTAATTGCATTTTGCAGACAAAAAGGAATTCAGATATATCCCTACTTGGACTGCCTAATTCAAGCAGAGAGCAAGGACATTCTACTAAAGCATCTGGCATTTGTAAAAAGATTACTAATTTGCCTAGGGTACAGTAAATGAAAAGAAATCAAAACTAATGCCCTCTCAAGTGATAATATTCCTGGGTGCAAGCTTAAATACAACTGCCCAGATGGCTTATCTCACGCCAGACAAGCAAAGGCAGCTGACTCATTACTTTCAAATGATGGCAACAAAGACCCAGCTACCTGCAAGAAAAATTCTGCACGCCCTGGGCTTCATGGCATCCTGCATTCTACTAATACCATATGCAAGACTGCATATGAGGAAATTGCAATGGTATCTTAAAAAGTGTTTGGACTCAACATTGCCACAGCCTGGAAACAGTAATAACTCTAATTCCCTGCCTGCAACGGGAGTTTCGATGGTGGGCACGGGCCTGTCACCACAACAAGGGACAGCCTTTTACCTTACCCACAGCCAGGCAGACAATAACAGATGCGTGGAATTATGCCTTGGGGCACACATGGCAGAAAAATGTATTCAGGGCATGTGGCCCAAGGAACAAATGCATCTTCACATCAATCAAAAAAAGATGCTAGCTGTACAGAACGCCCTGACAGCCTTCAAGGATCTACTACATCCAGGACAACTATTACTAAAGACTGACAACACCACAGTAATGTGGTACATAAACAAGCAAGGGGGCACCCATTCCTACCCCCTCTGCAGGCAAGCCATGACTTTGTGGAACACAACACTGACGTATATCTCATGGATCTTCACGAATGGAAACTAAATCCACAGGTCTTCAGCATGATAACAAGGAAATGGGGACGCCCAGACATCTTTTTGCCTCCCCTCACAACTGCCAACTACAGAGATTCTGCACAAGAACTTATCACTCACAAGCATGGAAAGTGGATGCTCTATCATTCAGCTGGAAAACCCTGACAGTTTATGCCTTTCCTCCACTTCCTCTTCTTCCCAAGGTACTCCTAAAAGTCAGACGAGAAGCAAAAAATTATCCTGATTGCCCCAGACTGACCACGCCAGCACTGGTACCCAATCCTAAAGAGCTTATCTGTAGGCCCAGCCTGGCATTTACCTCAAATTCCTCATCTTCTGACTCAACAAAACAATCCGATTCTGCACAGTCAAGTCAGAACCTTTAAATGTGGCAGCATGGCAGGTAATATAGCCACTCAGACCACACCTCTTTCCAAAGCTGTTATGGATGTCATTTTAGAAGCCAGGAGGCCCAGCACTAGGAAATCTTGTGCAGAAAAATGGAAGAGATTTTGTGCTTGGAACCAGGCAGAAGGACTCGAACCACTTGTTCCAAATATACATCAGACTTTACAATACCTAACTGAGTTGCTGGATAAAGGCCTATCCTTCTCATCAATTTAAGATCCATGCCTCTGCCATTTCAGCTCATTACTATACTGAACCTCATGATAAGTTGTCAATCTCGCCTTCATTCTTGCTGGATGGGTTCGGAGCTGAGCCTCGGCTCCGACTCGGCCAATACTAAAAGCTCGAGAGCGAATTCCACCGGCTCGAGGCTCCCCTGTATCCCACAATGCTAGGTGGTAACTACTCGGATCTCGTTTGCCGCTATAGCTACGAGGTGCTTTTCTTACCGGCTCAGGCACGTAAGTGAATTTTTACCTTTGAGGTAGTTCTTATTCCCCTTTCTTTTCTTAGTTATATATATTGTTATTGTTTGTGTTAGTTTTTAGTTCTATCGACCCTTCTTTTTCTATTCCCACCCCTCTTATTGTTCTAGGCCTTCGGCCCTTCCCTCACCCCAGTCCCTTTTTTCAGTTAGTGTTGTAGGGGCTTGTGTGCTTGTGTTTTTTGGCTAATTATCTTTATTTTCTTAGTGTAGAGTGTCTGTGTGTGTTTGAGACAGCCCCTCTTCCTTAATGTCTAAGGATAAGGTCTCAGGCTTCAAGAAGTGTGACTCGTGCTGTCAGAAGATGTCTCTGACAGACGGTCACACTTCTTGTGTGTACTGCCTGGGACCTGTGCACCTGCAGGACTCTTGTGCTGTCTGCCATGGCTTCAGCCCTCGAGTCCTGCAGGAGCGCAAAAACAAGCTAATCTTAAGGGGCTTGTTAAAGCCTGAAGGCCCCCCGACTCAGTCTGGTTCGGGGAAGCCTTAGAAAACTTCAAAACAGTCGACTCCTGCTCTTGAGTCGACTGTGGAGAAGTCGAAGCAGGCTTCGTCATCGGCTCCAGCCGGAGCCGATGTTCTTAGGCCTCAAACCGTTACCTCTGCTCCGGCTGGGGCCGAGGCTGATAAGTCTTCAAAATCGGCTCCGATACCATCATCGGAGCCACTGTCTAAAAAGAGGTCTAGATCCCCCTCCATCGGATCTATTCTTAAACCTCTTACCGTTACTTCGGCTCCGTCTGGAGCCGAAGCTAGTAAGTCCCCATCGGCTCAGATACCATTATCGGAGCCATTTTACAGAAAGAGGTCCAGGTCCCCCTCCATCGGATCTGTGCACTCAGCGCCAGGTTCCCCTCTCCTTTCGGAGCGGAGTCACAAAACCCATTCCTCTCTGTCTTCCAGGTTGTCAGGCCATGATTTGCAGAGGGTGGTGAGTAGACTTAAGTCCGAGGCACTGGCCCAAATGCTCCATAGCCCGACTCATCAGTCATTGGCTATTCCCGTCCCAGATTACATTCCTCCTCAGACTCAGAGTTCGGAGCCAAGGCTTGTTGGAGCCATGACTGTCGGTGCGTCGGATCCGATACCTTCCATTTCGGCTCCGTCGTCTGCTCCGATCTCCTGTTTGGAGGGATCTCGGCGCAGAGCTTCCCTCGTCGGCTCCGAGGGGGCGAGTGGCATCGGACCCTTGTCCGACCCCGCTCTCCCTCTCGGGGCTTCGGCGCTAGTGAGTTCGGCTCCGACATTGGCTTCGGAGCCGTCTCTGTCGGTGCCGGGAGGGGTCCTTGTCTCTCCGGAGCGAGGGCCTCGGGCCTTGCCTGATAGAGATGCCTTCGAGGTCATGCGGAGCGTGCTAGAACCAGGTTCTGCCCCACAGTCGGCTCCCTCAGCCCCTCCATCTGCAGTGCCTGCGGTGATTTCTACTCACCCCCTTGTCTCACACCGCAGAGAACAAACTCCTCAAGATTCCCCATTGGGAATTTCCTCCTCTTCCGAGGTCTTTCCTGACCCTGCAGGAGATCCCCCTAGGAAGAGGCAGTGCAAGAGGAAGCACATTGACTCCCCTGAGTCTATCACCTCTGACACTGACTTAGAGGAATCTGGGTCCCCTCGTTCCCCCTCTGAGGATGTCTCCTTTGCAGACATCCTTGAAATCCTCAGAGGGGGAATTGGGCAGCCCTTAACCCTTCGGAGGATGAGTCAGTGTATCTTGAGGCGTTTGGTTCTCGCCCTTCTACCTCCTGGGTGTCCCTCCCTTGACCCCCTTATGGAAGTGGTGGCAAGGAAGGCTTGGACGGCTCCTGACTCAGTGGAACCCACCCGAGGAGACCATCCAAATTTATCACTGCCCCCACAGACAAACAGTTTTATCCAAAGGTGTCCCTGTTGATGCCATGGTGGTGGCTGCGCCACAAAGAAGGAATTAGCTGATCTGGTTCCTGTCCATCCTCCTAATAAAGAATCTAGGACCATGGACAGGTACGGCAAGCGGATGTTCTCGTCAGCGACCTTTTCAATGCGGTCGCTGAACTACTTATGCCACTTCACCCGTCTCCAAAGAGATTTACTCAAGGATATGGGTGAACTGATGAAGGATCCTACAGCTGAGGGGTTCAAAGACACAATGAACTCCCAGTTGGCAACCCTAAATTCAGTCGTGAACTCCTCCATGCGGCTAGTCTCGTATGCAGCAGATGGAGCGAGTAGATCCGCAGGCACAGGAGTTGCCTTACGAAGGCACGGCTGGATGCGGCTATGCAACTTTGCGGACCCTTTCAAGGCGTCCTTCACCAATTCCCCTTTTGATGGATCATCTTTGTTTGGTCCACAGGTGAAGGATACATTGACCAGGTGCGAGGTGGAAGGTAAGACTCTCTCTGCCGTAGGAGTCCATTTTTCCACCCCTTCTAGACCCTATCCCAAAGGTCAGAGGGGAGGAAAGATGTGGTTCCGAAAACAATCCCAGGGAGTCTCATCTGATGCACAAGGCCGTTTTCCCCCTAGAGGCAGAGGGGGGAATAATAATAGACGCCGCCCCAGAGGCAGAGGAGGTCCGCAAAACCAGGGTAGCAGAGAGGTGTTCTCTGACAAACCCTTTCAGCACCCTGAGGGCTGCCCGCTGTCCGCCTTCGGAGGCAGTCGGGGGAAGATTATCGCTGTACCCAGAAGCCTGGCTTTCCCTAACTCAAGACAAATGGGTACAGTCGATCATATCAGAGGGTTACAAAATTCCCTTTATTCATATTCCAACCCAACCAAAAAGATCCCTTCCAGATGTTCCACCCGGTCTAAGGGAAAAAGCAGCATTAGAAGTGTCAAAGCTGCTGTCAAAAAGAGTCATCCAATCAGTCCCAGCAGACCAGCAAGGATCCGGAATCTACTCCAAATTCTTTTTGGTACCAAAAAAAACAGGGGACTGGAGACCCGTTCTGGATCTCAGCCACTTAAACAAGTTTTGTCAAAAAAACAAAATTCCGGATGGTCACGCTACAGTCCATACTACCCTTCTTGGGTCAGGACAATTGGATGTGCTCGATAGATCTTCAGGATGCATACTATCACATCAAAATGAACCGACGCTCCAGGAGATATCTCCGCTTCAGGCTGGGAGCCAATCACTACCAATTCAGGGCCCTGCCCTTTGGTCTCACTACAGCCCCCCCGGGTGTTCACCAAATGCATGGCAGTGGTCACGGCTCACTTGAGGCGCCAGGGATTCCAGGTGTTTCCATATCTGGACGATTGGCTCCTTACTGCCACCACCAGACATCAGCTTCTCCTATCCAGGGATTTCACCATTCAAACCTGTCAAGCTCTAGGCATTTCAATAAATTTCGAAAAATCTGCCTTGTCGCCTTGTCGGTCTATTACTTTTATAGGCGCCAAATTAGATACACAGACCCGTTCAGCCACACTCACAGAGCAAAGGGTTTTAGACATCCGGAACCAAGTATCCCTTCTATTGCAATTAGTCAAAGTCAAAGCCAGACTGGTACTGAAGGTACTAGGACTCACGGCAGCAGCTATTCCCCTTCTCCCCTTAGCTCGCTTTTACATGAGGATCCTCCAGTGGATGCTCTTTACCCAATGGTCCTTTCAACGACTCCCAATGTCCCACAACATTTTGATAACTCAAGTATGCAAGAATCAACTGTCTTGGTGGGTCACGTCACCTCAACTTCTCCAAGGAAGACCCTTCACTCTCCCCCCTCCAGTTGCCACGTTGACAACAGATGCCTCCCTGATCGGGTGGGGGGGGGGCATTATCAGGGCAGGACAGTCCAGGGCACGTGGCAACCCTTCGAGTGCCACTTGCACATAAATGTCTTAGAGATGAGAGCAGTGCTTTTAGCGTTGCAAGCCTTTCACGACTCTCTTCCCAAAGGGACTATTGCAATTCAAATGGACAACATGTCCGTGGTGTGGTACATCAACAAACAAGGCGGAACCAGATCATACCCTTTATGTCGAGAAGCACTCGGACTTTGGCAATGGGCGATCTCTTCTCAGCGTTTTCTGATAGCGACGCCAGATCATACCCTTTATGTCGAGAAGCACTCGGACTTTGGCAATGGGCGATCTCTTCTCAGCGTTTTCTGATAGCGACGCACATTCCCGGGAAATCCAACGTCATTGCAGACAAGTTGAGCAGAGCAATTCTCATGCCACACGAGAGGTCTCTAAACAAATCAATTCTAGAAGAGGTATTTCTAAGATGGGGCCATCCTTGCTGCGATCTTTTTGCTACTCCCCAAAACAGCAAGTGTCAAGACTTCTTCACGCGCTTCCCGTTACCAGGCCATCCCACCAGAGACGCTCTATTCCACGATTGGCCCCGGGGACTTCTGTATGCCTTTCCCCCCTTTCCACTGATACCTCAACTAATTCAGAAAGCCATCGCCTTGAGAGTGACTATGATACTCATTGCCCCTTACTGGTCTCGACAGATATGGTTCCCTTTTCATCGATACCTTTTGGAGCAGCCTTGGCATCTGGACCCAGTACCAGATCTGATTACCCATCAGTCGGGTCAGCTGCACCAATCTCTGTCTTCCCTAAACCTCACAGCGTGGTTTCTCCAATTCCTACCTTAGCCAGGCTTCCCTCAATATCTCGCTCGGTCCGAGATATCTTGATAGCCTCTCATAAATCCTCTACCCGGAAGATTTATACTAGTAAATGGAAACGCTTTTCCCTTTGGGCATCATCGAAAAGCATTGATCCTTTTACTGCATCTATCCAGTCTATTTTAGACTTTCTAGCAGAACTTTTTCATTTAGGATCTTCTGCATCAACCATTAGAGTTCAATTGGCTGCCATATCAAATTTTCATGTTGGTGTCTCAGAATCCAGCATCATGGCTCACAAACTCTGTAAAGCCTTCTTAAGAGGTGTATTTCTTCTCAAACCTCCAATCAAAGATCCTCCGCCTCAGTGGGATTTAAACTTGGTTCTGGCATCTTTAATTCTTCCCCCCTTCGAACCAGCGGCTTCATGTTCTCTGAAATTGCTTTCTTGGAAGACACTTTTTCTGGTAGCTATAACTTCAGCGAAAAGAGTATCAGAACTCCATGCTCTATGCAGTCGCCCTCCTTACTTAGTTTTTCACAAAGACGGGGTATCTCTCCGGACTAATCCATCCTTTTTACCAAAAATTTATTTTCAAATTAACCTAAACCAGGTTATTGATCTCCCCGTTTTTTTCCCCTAACTATTCAAATAGGTCAGAGCAAAAGCTACATTTTTTGGATGTTCATCGCCAACTGAGATATTACTTAGACAGAACTAAACAACTCAGGAAATCGGATCAATTGTTTCTGTCATATGCAGAAGGAAGATTGGGCCTTCCAGTCACTAAAGTATCTCTGTCTAGATGGCTCACCTCTACAATTACTTTCATCTATGAGACCAGACATCAAAAATTACCCTCAAGACCTAGAGCTCATTCAACTAGGGCATTAGCTACATCCATAGCCTTTCAGGACAGGTTGCCAATAGACTTAATTTGTGCAGCAGCCACCTGGGCTTCTCCTCATACATTCATTTCACATTACAAATTGGACATGGTTTCCAGGAGCCGTGCCAATTTTGGTTCCACTGTTCTCGAGTCTGTTCCGATAGGCCACCCGGGATAAGGTGCTAGGGACGCGGTCCCATCCAGCAAGAATGAAGGCGAGATTGACAACTTAACATTAAGAAGTTATGTACCTACCATAACGTTCCATGTTAGTTGTCTTCTTCTCGCCTTCTTTCTTGTGTCCCTCCCTCCTTCCCCCAAGCCTGGACAGACCGACCTGAATTCTTTTGTGTTTCTTCCTCTGAAAATTGTTACTCCATTCTTGGAGAATAGTATTGCTTGGTATAGCTACCAAACGAGATCTGAGTAGTTACTGCCTAGCATTGTGGGATATAGGGGAGCCTCGAGCCGGTGGAATTAGCTCTCGAGCTTTTAGTATTGGCCGAGTCGGAGCCGAGGATCGGCTCCGAACCCATCCAGCAAGAAAGAAGGCGAGAAGAAGACAACTAACATGGAACGTTATGGTAGGTACATAACTTCTTATTTTCTCTCATCCACTACTAAGATAGTTTCTCAGAGGGGCAAAAAAAATAAGACCCCCAAGGAGAGCGCCAACATCTACTTGGGACCTCAACTTTTGTTTTAGAAAAACTCACACTGCCTCCATTTGAGCCAGCCAATACAGCTGATATAAAATTCTTATCATGGAAGACTGCTCTGCTCCTGGCAATAACCTCAGCAAGAAGTCTCAGAGTTACAGGCATTAATGGCAGTGGAACCTTTCATCATTTTTCATCAGGACAGGGTCTCTCTAAGGATCAACCCAACATTTATGCCAAAAGTAGAATCCAGTGTGGCTCTCAACCAAACCATTCATTTGCCAACATTCTATCCAAATCCCCAGAATAAAGGGGAGAGACTTCTGCACGCTTTGGACATACACAGATGGCTACGATTCTACTTGGACAAAACAAAAGCTTTCAGAAAAACTGAGCAACTGTTTGTAGCTTATGCTGCAGGATCACAAGGAAAAACTATTTCGAAGCAGACTATTTCAAAATGGATAGGACACTGCATTCGCTTCTGCTTTTCACAACATGGCAAGTCAGTGCCTAAGGGCATTAGGCCACATTCTACCAGAGCAGCAGCCACTTCAGCAGCCTTCCTTAGAGGAGTTACCAACCAAAGACATTTTAGAGGCTGCAACCTGAAGTTCAGTGCGCACTTTCACCAAGCACTACCACTTACCGCTCTACTCTAAATCCAGAGCAGACTTTGCCACTGCAGTTCTGCAGGGCCTGGTAGCCTCTCCTAATACTATTTAGGCCCAGCCACCCAACCTCAGCTTTGGGATTCAACCCAAGTGTAATGACTGCAACAGTGAAACACTAGCATAGTGCAGTTGTGTACCTACCATAAATGTAGATGTTCGAGTGTATTCACTGTTGCAGTCCAGGTTACCCACCATCCCCCTTTTTCTTTGCTGGGACCTTTCTGTACTTCTCACTTCTATACAACCTATATGGTGTATTTGCTTGTAGATGAAGGAAATGTTTATTTTACTACATGCTTGTTTTCGGCATAATTTTTACAGCCTACCTATTTGGGGGCACCTGACATCTGCGGCAAGAAAAACTGAAGAAAATGGCGTCTGTTGCATCTTTTATACCCCTGGCGTACTGTCCTCAGGGAAGAGGCGACAGCAACCGACGCCAGACCTAGACTTTGGAGTTCTGGCCAACTGCAGGTAGCCTGCCAGCAGGATAACCCAAGTGTAATGACTGCAACAGTGAATACACTCGAACATCTACATTTATGGTAGGTACACAACTGTACTTTACATCTCTCAGCAAACCTGTGATGGATGTCATTTTGGAGGCTAGAAGGCCTAGTACTAGAAAATCTTATGCTGACAAATGGAAAAGATTCTTTGCCTGGAACCAAGCACAAGGAATAAGCACAGCAATGCCCAATATTCCTCAGATTCTGCAATACTTAATTGAGATGCTTCACAGGGGCCTATCTCTTTTTCTTCCATAAAAATCCATGCATCTGCTATTTCAGCTCATTACAACACAGAGCCTCCCCTCTTTTCTCATCCTGTGCTAAAGCAGTACCTCATAGCGGCCAAAAATTTAAGACCTCCTAGGAGAGCACCAACTCCTGCATGGGACCTCAATTTTGTTTTGGAGAAACTCAGACTCTACCTCCTTTTGAGCCAGCTGATACTGCAGACCTAAAAGTTCACTCTTGGAAAACAGCTTTTCTTTTAGCAGCTACTTCAGCTAGAAGGATTTCAGAACTGCAGGCTCTTTTATGGCAGTGGAGCCTTTCATTATTTTTTACCCGGGTAGGGTGGCTCTCAGGACCAATACATCCTTTATGCCTAAAGTGGTATCCAGTGTGGCCCTCAATCAGACCATTCATCTGCCAACTTTCTTCCCAAATCCACAGAACAAGGGTGAGCGGATTCTGCATTCATTAGATGTACACAAACAACTAAGATTCTACTTAAACAGGGCAAAATCTCTAAGAAAATCTGAACTACTGCTGGTGGCATTTGCTGCAGAGGGAAAGGCTATTTCAAAGCAGACTATTTCCAAATGGATAAGCCATTGTATTAGTTTCTGTTATATGCACCATGGTAAACCTGTCCCCAGGGGGATCAGATCTCATTCCACCAGGGCTGCATCTACTTATGCAGCTTTACTCAGAGGGGTTCCTACCAGAGACATTCTAGAAGCTGCTACTTGGACCTCAGTACACACGTTCACCAAACATTACCATTTTACCTCTCTTTTCTAAATCCATTGCAGGCTTTGCCACTGCTGTCCTGCAGGGCCATCCTCCCAGCCATAGTTTTGGGATTCTACCTAAATGTAATGACTGCAACAGTGAAACACGAAGAACATGGTACATTTGTGTACACTTACCATAAATGTAGATGTTAGTGTATTCACTGTTGCAGTCCTGGTTACCCTCCCTCCAGCCCCCTGATTTTTCTCTAACTATAACTCTCATTTCTGTTACTATCTTTAAAAGCCTTTTTGGTGTATTTGCTTTTGTTTGGAGGTATACGTTTTGGTATTTTTTATTCTACACACACACACACACACACACACACACACACACACACACACACACACACACACACATATATATATTTTGCTCCCCATTTGGGGGGCACCTGACATCTAGTGCAAGAAAAACTGATGTAGTGGTGACGGCTGCATGTTTTATACCCCTGACGACCTGACGTCATGGAAGAAAGGGACAGCATCCGACGCAGGATCCAAGACTTTGTTAATCAGGCCGACTGAGGGCAACCTGCCAGCAGATTACCCAAATGTTATGACTGCAGCAGTGAATACACTAACATCTACATTTGTGGTAAGTGTACACAACTGTACTTTCCCCCTTCTGCACTAACCCGTATTTCATGGCTAAAGTGGGTACTGAGTCCAACATTAATCAGACCATTCAGCTACCAGTCTTTCCCAATTTTTCCAATAAAGGGGAGTAGCTGTGACTTGTACTGGATGTGCATAGGCAACTACATTTCTATCTTCACAGAAGTAAACAGTTCAGAAAATCAGATCAGTTAGTTGTCCTCGCATAATCGCCTAGGGCAGGCAGTAACGAAGGTATCTCTTGCCAAGTAGATTACTAATTGCATTTCTCTTGTGTATAAGAACAATTTGAAGTTAGCTACTCCACCTAAAGCCCATTCAGCTACATCTTTTGCCACATCATCTGCATTTTCATCTAGAATTTCAATTGATGACATCTGTGTAGCAGACACTTGGTCTAAATCCCATACATTTATGACTCATTACAAATTGGACATGGTCTCCAGAAGCAGGACTACTTTTGGCTAGACAGTGCTCTGGTGTGTCCTTCCTTCAGGCTATTCAAGACCGAATGTAGCTGGAGACTGACCCATATGTGAATCAGAACGAGGAGGACAACATCAGAATTTTAAGTTATGTGCTTAACGTAACTTGGCATCTGTGTTGTCCATTCTTGATGTCCTTCAAGGATGCATCTGCAGCCCTTACAAATGGGTTGTCCTGTCGTCAGGCAGCCCTTCGGTCGGCCGGATTCCAAAGTCTGGGTCTGGCCTCTGCTGGTGTCGCACTTCACCCGACGTCATAGCTGCAGTTATTCGGGTATAAAGGCATCAGCCGACGCCATTTTCCTCAGTCTTTCTTGCCGCGTGGTGCCCGAAGCAGAAGCTGTTCGCAAGTGCCGGTCGGTCAGAACCAGAGATTACTACTACCGAATACTTCTACTACTACCGAAGACTTCTAAAAAGCTATGTACCCCGTTGGGGACTCTTTCTTGCCTCAGCAGATGTCAGAAAAAGTGAATAACTGTTTAACTTGTGGGAAACAAATACCTCATAAAGATTTCCACTCTTACTGCTTACCTTGTTTAGGCCCAGACCACGACGTAGCAGCTTGTCTAGCTTGTGCTTCTTTTAACCGACGGACGCTTAGACGTCGGTCGGAATTTGCTGAGGAGTTTTTCGGCTCCGATTTTGCTTACATTATGCTGTCGGATCCTCCGACTACGCAAATATCTAAAAAGCGCAAGGAAAAGGACCGACAGTCGCGGTCTGCGGTTTTGGCCGAAACCGCGGTTAAGCCAACCGCGAGTGTCTCTGTTTCGGCTGAAACCGAGCAAGCGGTTCTTCCTTCAGCCGAAAACTTACCTCCTACCGAGGCCTCTTCCAACCTGGTGGAATCGGCTTCTGAAATCCCTCCTGCTCTCGCAGTTTCTCAGGAATTATCTGACACTATCCCCTTGGATATCTCTACCCCTGCACGTGGAGCTGCTAGGCCACCTGCATCCATGTCCATTAAGGCCTTTGCCAGGGCTAAAGCAGCTAAAACTACTAAATCTGTGCCTGCTAAGACCCCCTCTCACAGGCCTAGCTCTAGTTCACAAATGCTTAGTCTAGCAGAGGATCTCATTTCTTTAATCCGGGGATCCCAACCTCAACCAGACAGGGCCTCTCACCCACCTCCAGAGAAGAGTCCTAGAGCAGAGCCCCCTGAGCCAGTTTCTACAGATGATTCCTCTGATGATTCACATAATACAAACCCTCCAGAGGCTTCTTTCTCCCCTTATGAAGACTCTGATGCTGAAGAGTCCATTCCTTCTGCCTCTCCGCCTGAGGAATTTTCCTTTGGGGAAACCTTGCATGCTATGAGGGAACAATTTCAGTGGCAGGGCCAGGATTTTTCAGACTCTAGAAAAGGCTTAGAACTTTTCTGCATTTACCACAACATAGGCCTTTAGCCATACCTCCAGTTCTCTCTGTTGTAGATGATGCATTTAATGATGCTTGCACTGCTCCTGATTCACTACCTCCGGCCCCTGCTAAGCCCGATAGGTACTACAGGGTCCCGGACACGCATTACCATTTGTATAAGGCTCCTTTTGCAGATCCCGAGACCATCTCCCAGGGTCCTAAGGCTGTAGCAGCTACCTCTGCCAAAAAACCCCTCCCCTCTGAAAGGGAATCCAGGTCCTTAGAGAGATGGGGTAAAAAAGTTTACACTTCTGCTACTCTTTCAGCTAGGGCCTTGAACTGTCAATTCCACATGATCCAGTATCAAGAATTTATGCTCGACCAGTTAACCAAAAAGTTGTCCTCGGATGAACCATTAGACAAAAAATCTGTTCAGGAAATGGTACATAACATTCAGCAAGTCAGTAACCATTCCTTAAAATGCGGCTATGATGCACTGGAGGCTTCCTTTAGATCAGCCATGACTGGCACAGTTATCAGAAGGCATGCATGGTTAAAAGAGCAGGCCTTACCAGACCATGTTAAATCAAAACTACTCTATGCTCCCATGGACAAGATCAATTTGTTTGGCTCTCCTGCACAACAGGTGCTAAAGAAGATGGAAGAGAAGGCAAAATCTGTCCAAACAGTGAAAGATTTCTTACAGGTCCAACCTCCAAGGTTTAGCAGGAATTGGCCCTCCAAGAATTGGTCCTTTCCAGACTCCTCCAGAGCTCAGAGAGGCCGGAATAGGCATTCAAGAGGCAGAAGTCAATCCAGGGGTGCCTACAGGGGACGCCAGTGGCAGGGTAACAACCAGCGAGGTGCAGCCACAGACACAGCCACCACAACTACTACAGGACAATCACAGTGACTTGGCTCTAGCACCGCCTACCTGGGAACAACTAGAAGCACCCTTGGGCGGGAAGCTAGCTTTATTTTCAGTAAACTGGCATTACATCACAAGAGACAAGTGGATTTTGCAGACAATAGACCAAGGTTACAGGTTTCACTTCCATACTCTACCAGGGAAGAGAGGAATGCCAAACCTACCTCCAAATCAAAAGGCAGAAGCTCTAAAACAAATAACTCAATTATTAAGGATGAGAGCTGTGGAAAAGGTACCATCTATGGAGCAAGGACAGGGATTTTACTCCAGACTCTTCCTGGTACCAAGAAAAGAAAGCAAATGGAGACCTATTCTCGACCTGTCCGCTTTAAACACCTTCCTCATTGTTCCAAAATTCAAAATGCTGACCCTACAGCAGCTTCTTCCCATGCTGGGCAAGGAGTCTTGGCTGGTAACTCTAGATCTCAAGGAGGCATACCTGCACGTCCCCATACGACCAAATTGCAGAAGATACCTCAGATTTCTTGCAGGATCAGAGCATTATCAGTTCTCAGCATTGCCCTTTGGCTTATCTACTGCACCCAGAGTGTTCACGAAATGCCTGGCATCAGTAATTGCTCATTGCAGGCTTCAGGGAATCCAAATCTACCCTTACCTGGACGACTGCCTGATACAAGCGGACAACAAAAACAAGCTAGCAGAAGACTTGAAAAGGGTCATTTACCTACTACAAGCCCTGGGATACACAGTCAATATAAAAAAGTCAAGGCTGATACCATCCCAAAGGATAACCTTTTTGGGTGCAGAGCTGGACACATAGAGACAAATGGCATTCCTAACAGTAGAAAAACAGGAGCAACTCCCTCTCTACTTCTTGGCATTAACAAAGCAGAACCATCTAACAGCAAGAAAAGTCCTGCAAGCCTTGGGTTTCATGGCATCCTGCATAATATTGGTTCCACATGCCAGACTGCATATGAGAAAGTTACAGTGGTACCTAAGGAATTTATGGTCTCAGCACAAGCACAGCCTAGAAACCCAAATTCCAATAATTCCATGCCTGAAGCAAGAATTCCAATGGTGGGCTCAGGCCTGTCAATCAAACAAAGGATTGCCCTTCCACAACGCTCAACCAAGCCAAACCATCACAACGGACGCCTCAGACCTCGGTTGGGGGGCACACATGCTGGACAAGTGCATACAAGGTTTATGGACTCAAGACCAGCTGCACCTACACATAAATCAAAAGGAAATGCTGGCAGTAAAACTGGCAATTCAGACATTCAGACCATTTCTTCGACAAGGTCAACTGTTAAGGACAGACAATACCACAGTTATGTGGTACATCAACAAACAGGGAGGCACACATTCGTACCCTCTATGCCGGATGGCAATGGACCTCTGGAATGTGGCCCTGAGTTACAACATTCAGTTACAAGCAATTTTTGTACCAGGAAAAGAAAACATTCTAGCAGACATACTAAGCAGAACTACCACTGATGCCCACGAATGGATGCTGCATCCGGACATCTTCAAAACCATTACAAGAAAATGGGGACTCCCACAAATAGACTTATTTGCATCCCCACGCAATCACCAACTAAAGAAATTCTGCACAAGGACGTACCACCCACTTGCTTGGAAGGTGGACTCCCCATCTTTCAGTTGGAAAAACCTGACAGCATATGCATTCCCACCACTTCCTTTGATGCGCAAGGTCCTATTGAAGATCAAAGAGGACCGTCCAAGGATCATTCTGATAGCTCCAGACTGGCCAAGACAACATTGGTACCCATTACTGAGGAGCATGTCCCGGGAACAAATATGGCCCCTACCCCTTGTTCCCTTGCTGTTAACACAGAACAGCTACAACACCCTGCATCCAAACCTGAAAACACTGCAGCTGACTGCCTGGAACATTGCATAAGAACAAATAACCCAAATTTATCCCAAAGGGTTAGACATTATCTTGGAGGCTCGCAGACCCTCAACAAGAAAAAATTATTCAGCAAAATGGAAAAGATATTTCATTTGGAGTACTGCAAAAGGAGAAAATGTGTCACTGGTAAACCTAGCCAACATCCTGGAATACTTGGCAGAGCTCTTCCACAAAGGCCTGTCCTATTCTTCCATTAAGATTCATGCATCAGCTATTTCAGCAGAATACGACTTGGATCCTCCAGTCTTCTCACATCCTCTGCTCAGGCAGTTTGAGAGGAATTAAAAATGTAAAACCACCTAGGAAACCACCATTGCCAGCATGGGACTTTAACTTTGTGTTAGAAAAATTGACACTCCCTCCTTTCGAACCAGCAGCAACAGCAGAATTACAATACTTATGGAAAACTGCTTTCCTGCTGGCAATCACTTCAGCAAGAAGGGTGTCTGAGCTACAGGCATTAATGGCAGTACAGCCCTTCCTGATCTTCCATCAAGATAGTGTCCATGAGAACAAATCCTACTTTTATGCCTAAGGTGGTCTCCAGAGTATCTTTGAATCAGGCTATCCACCTACCTACATTCTTCCCCAACCCACAGAACAGGGGAGAAAGACTGTTGCATACCTTGGATGTGCATAGACAATTACGCTACTACCTGGACAGGACCAAGGGCAGTAGAAAAACTGACCAGCTACTGGTAGCATATGCAACAGGAATGGAAGGAAAAGCAATTTCAAAACAGACAATCTCTAAGTGGATAGGAAATTGCATTAGATTTTGTTACTCCTACCATGGGAAGAAAACTCCAGAAAACATCAGGCCGCACTCTACAAGGGCTACAGCCACTACCACAGCTTTTCTACGAGGAGTGGCTACCAAAGACATTTTAGAGGCTGCTACTTGGAGCTCCGTGCATACATTTGCCAAGCATTATAATTTACCTTTATACTCTAGATCCCGAGCAGGTTTTGCCACTGCTGTTTTGCAAGGGATCTTAACTACACCATAATTTCATTTCTCCTCCTCCCCCAGTTTGGCTATGGTATTCTACCCATTTGTAAGGACTGCAGATGCATCCTTGAAGGACATAGTACAGTTTTGTACCTACCATAAATGTAGATGTCCGATAGGAATGCATCTGCAGTCAGGCTTACCCACCCTCCTTCCCCTCTGTGGTACTCCTAGGGTAATTGCCCATCTTGTAGCTAGCTGGGGGAATCTGTTATGGTGTATTTGTTTGTATATATGTACATACATGCTTATTTTTTTTTTTGTTTGCTCTCTACTATTTGGAATCATTTGCATTTATCCAAATTTAGCCTTCCTAGAGGGCACCTGGCATCTGGGGCAAGAAACACTGAGGAAAATGGTGTCGGCTGATGCCCTTATACCCGAATAACTGCAGCTATGACGTCGGGTGAAGTGCGACACCAGCCGAGGCCAGACCCAGACTTTGGAATCCGGCCGACCGAAGGGCTGCCTGACGACAGGACAACCCATTTGTAAGGACTGCAGATGCATTCCTATCGGACATCTACATTTATGGTAGGTACAAAACTGTACTTTCTGATTCACCTTCCCTCCCATCCGTCCCGCATCCTAGAGAATCTTTTTATTGGAGGATCTATGAAACATATGTAGGAACCTTTGTTCCTGGCTGAACCTCTGGGCTTTTCTTTTCTTCTTTTTTTTTTTATTTCTAATGGGCATCAAATTCTGAGGAAGCTGTGCTTAGTACAGCGGATTGTGGGTAAAGGGAGGATCTGAAGCCTGGAAGCTGAAGTCTGTAGAAAGCAGCAGAGTGTGATCCGAGGATCGGATCCATGACCCATACATGTCAGAATGAGAATGGACAACACAGATGCCAAGTTATGCTAAGTACATAACTTAAAAAATTAATATACAGAAGTTACATGACGTTTGGTTGCAGTATAGACTTGGGCATTTTAGAAAACCTTTATCATTTATTAAGCCTCCTAACATGATGTACAGTAGACTGCAGCAGCCGTGTTTTTCATTGTGATCACTGCAGCAGTAGCCTTGGCTGTATGGGTTATCTATTAAGAATATAATCCAGCCAGCTTCTGAAGCTTCAGCTGTGCCTTCTGTGCACCCAGACCTTTAGCAAAAGCTGAGATGAAAGACTGGTTTAGGTGCAAAGACTTTAGAGCTTTCCTGCTTAAGAGTGCTCTCTTTGGGGCTTTATAGGATCTAGTGTCATCTACCGCTTTCCATTGCTAGGCAGATTTTTCTTCAGGAAAAAAACTTTTTATGACCGAAACTGAACTTTTTTTCTGTGAAATTGACACTTGCTAGTAAAAGTTTGACACTTGCATGAGTTTTTAGTATCTTTTAAACTGGAGCATTAATTTTTACTTTTGTGGAAAATAGTTAAAACCAATTTATAACTACTTTTTCTGAAGTAAAACTTGTTTTAATTTTGGTGTCTGGAGTAAGTGTTTAAAGTGCTTTTTACTGTGTTTTTGGTAGAAAAAATGATTGCTACTTGTTTTACCAACTACTGTCAGGCTTCCTCTAGTAATTTGGCCCATTTTACAGCTTTATCACAGAACAACATTCCTGTTTTTCGGTGGTTCTTTTAACAGCCATTAAAAAGAAAATTAGTAAACAGCTTTTGCCACCACAGTAAGCTGTTGGTGTCTCATTCACAGATGGCGATTCTGCTTTGGTCACTTCTGGTTCTTTAGACCAATTCATCTGTTATTTTGGCTCCCTCTGGTGTAAAACTTACAGCCCCCATGGACTGGGGGTTAATCACCTCTTCTGCAGCTGTTGGAGTACCCTTGGGAGGAAAGGGTGAGCCACTCTTGGTCTTGGGAGAAGGAGCTGTGCATTCCTCTCTGCTTAGTGAAAATGGGTTACCTGTACTTGGGGAGGTTTTGCCAGGCAAAAGTGTGTTTGCTTTTTTAGAAATTCCTGTCAGAAAGAAACAAAAGATAAGACTTGTCTTCCTTTGTCTCAACGTTGTTTGTTTGGCTTAGCTCAGGGTTTAGATCATCGTATTTCACTGTTGCAGTCATTACACTTGGGTTATCCTGCTGGCAGGCTACCTGCAGTCGGCCTGAATTCCAAAGTCCTGGTCCGGCGTTGGTTGCTGTCGCTTCTTCACTGACGTCAGTGCGCCAGGGGTATATAAGATGCAGCCGACGCCATTTTCATCAGTCTTTCTTGCCGCGTGGTACCCAAAGCAAAAGCAGTTCGCAAGTGCCGGTCGGCAGACTCCTGAGATTTTCGAAATTGAACTTCAGAACCGAAGTCTTCAAAAAAGCTAAGTACCCCGTTAGGGAAACTTTTTCTTGCTCCAGACTGATGTCAGTAAAAGTTAACAATTGTATTTCTTGTGGGAAGCAAATACCTCATAAGGATTTTCACTCTTACTGTATTCCTTGCCTAGGCCCTGACCACGACGTTGCTAGTTGTCGGTTTTGTGCTAGATTCAACCAACGCACTATTAAGCGTTGGTTTGATTTTGCTCTGTATTATTTTGGCCGAAGGTTTAACTACATAATGCTGTCGGAACAACCGACGACCGGAATTCATAAAAAACGCAAAGACAAAGAAAAAGACAGGCAGCTGAGGTCCAAAACAGACGAAGCCTCTTCTAGGTCAGTCGCCGGTTCTCAGTGAGGCACTTTTGCAGCCCCTGACACCCGCTACCTCAGAGCCACAGGCCGCCTCCGACTCACACGTGGAGACAACTAGACCTCTGGAAACTCAAGGTATTGGGCCTACAGAAACTATTCCCTCAGATGGGTCCGGAGCCGCTGAGCAGGCATCGGCTTCTGAGAGTGTTTTCAGACCTACACAACTTACTATCAAGTCCACTTCAGCAGTCAAGGCAAAGTCTAAAACACCATTATAGACAAATAAGTACAGCATTCTCCTGGACAGTCATCCATGCCAAAGAAACAGATGCTTAAAATGGCCGAAGACCTAATTACTTTGATCAGGGGTTCCCATCCTCCTCCTGATAAAAGGCCTAGGCAAGACACTGGCTATGACTCCTCTGACCAGGTTTCCATTTCCTCAGATTCCACTTCAGAACAGGGATATTCTCTTCCTCCCTATGATGACTCTGATGCTGAGGAATCTATCCCCTTCAGCCTCTCCTCCTGAGGATTACTCTTTTGGAGAAACCTTGCACGCCATGAGGGAGCATTTCCATTGGGAGAGCCAGGATTATGCAGAATCCAAGAAAAGGCTCAGAGACTTTATTTTATTGCCTCAGAACAGGCCCCTTGCTATCCCCCCTGTGCTAGACATTGTTGATTATGTTTTTACTGAATCCAGTTTGTCTCCTGATTCTTTACCCCCTGCACCAGTCAAGCCAGATTTACCCCCTGCACCAGTCAAGCCAGATAGGTACTACAGGGTCCCAGACTCTCAAATTTCTTTATAAAAACCCTGCTGCTGATCCAGAAATAATTTCTCAGGGTCCCAAAGGGGTTGAGGCTTCCACTGCAAAAAACCCTGTTCCCTCTGATAGGGATTCTAGAGCACTGGATAGATGGGTGAAAAAAGTTTACACTTCTGCAACGTAAAGGCTTTAAACTGCCAGTTTCACATGCTTAAAGATCAACAATACCTAATGTCTTTGCTAAAGCAGAAAATGCTTACAAGCTCAGAATGTCCTGACAATAAGGAAATGCAGGATTTATTGCATGCAGCTGAACAAGTGGAAAAGCATACTCTGCAATGTGGTTTTGATTCATTAGAGGCTTCTTGCAGAGCCACAGTTACAGGTTCTGTCATTCGAAGGCATGCTTGGTTAAAAGAACAAAGTTTACCTGATCATGTTAAAGCAAAATTATTGGATGCTCCACTACAGCATGATACTTTGTTTGGTGTTAAGGCAGAAGAGGTGTTAAAGAAAATGGAGCATAAAGCAAAATCAATGCAGACAGTAAAGGATTTCTTACAGGTTCAGCCACTTAGATTTATCAGAAACTGTCCTTCTAAAAATTGGTTCTTTCCAGTGTCAGGCCACAAAGAGGCAGATCTCAGCCCCAAGGCTCATACAGACCTAAACAATGGGGTGCTTCAGCCCCCAGAGGTGGAGAAGACAAATCACAACCTTATAGGAAACCGTCCCAATGACTTCCCTCTACAAATGACAATCACTTACCTTTTGGCAGCACCCTTAGGGGGAAAGCTAGCACTTTTCGCACAAAATTGGCACATGATCACCCAGGACAAATGGGTACTGAGTATTGTTTCTCAGGGTTACAGGTTCCACTTTCACACCCTTCCAAGGTTAAAAGGTATGCCAGACCTGCCACAATCAATGGGCAGAGGCACAAAAACAAATTTCTGCTCTCATGGACATGAGAGCTACTCAAAAAGTACCACAGCAAGAACAGGGACAAGGATTTTACTCAAGACTTTTCTTGGTACCCAGAAAGGACAAAGCTCGGAGACCAATACTGGACTTGTCGATTCTAAATACTTTCCTTGGATGTTCCAAAATTCATAATGTTGACACTGCAGCAACTTCTACCCATGCTGGGCAAGAAGGCTTGGCTAGTTACTCTGGAGCTCAAGAAAGGCATACCTGCATGTCCCAATGAAACAATCTTGCAGAAAATACCTCCGATTCATAGCTGGCTCAATGCATTACCAATTCTCTGCACTGCCCTTTGGCTTATCTACTGCACCCAGGGTCTTCACAAAATGCCTGGCACCAGTAATTGCATTTTGCAGACAAAAAGGAATTCAAATATATCCATACTTGGACGACTGCCTTATTCAAGCAGAGAGCAAGGACATTCTAGTAAAGCATCTGGCGTTTGTAAAAAGATTACTAATTTGCCAAGGGTACACAGTAAACGAAAATAATGAAAACTAGTGCCCTCTCAAGAGATAGTATTCCTGGGTGCAACCTTAAATACAACTGCCTTATCTCACGCCAGACAAGCAAAGGCAACTGACTCATTACTTTCAAATGATGGCAACAAAGACCCAGCTACCTGCAAGAAAAGTGCTGCAGGCTTTGGGCTTCATGGCATCCTGCATTCTACTAATTCCATATGCAAGACTGCATATGAGGGAACTACAATGGTCTATAAAAAGTGTTTGGACTCAACATTGCCACAGCCTGGAAACAATAATGACTCTTATTCCCTGCCTGCAACAGGAGTTTCGATGGTGGGCACTGGCCTGTCACCACAACAAGGGACAGCCTTTCACTTTACCCACAGCCAGGCAGACACTAGCAACAGATTCATCGGATTATGCCTGGGGGGCACACATGGCAGGAAAATGTATTCAGAGCACGTGGCCCGTGGAACAAATGCATCTTCACATCAATCAAAAAGAGATGCTAGCTGTACAGAATGCCCTGACAGCCTTCAAGGATCTACTACATCCAGGACAACTATTACTAAAGACTGACCATACCACAGTTATATGGTACATAAACAAGCAAGGGGGCACACATTCGTACCCCCTCTACAGGCAAGCCATGACTTTGTGGAACACAGCACTGACCTATCAAGTACATCTGCAGGCACAGTTCCTGCCAGGAAAGAAAAATACTCTGGCAGACGAGCTAAGCAGAAACCTCATGGATCCTCATGAGTGGAAACTAAATCCACAGGTCTTCAGCATGATAGCAAGGAAATGGGGACGCCCAGACATAGATCTTTTTGTCTCCCCTCACAATTTCCAACTACGGAGATCATGCACAAGGACTTATCATGCACAAGCATGGAAAGTGAATGCTCTATCATTCAGCTGGAAAATCCCAACAGTGTATGCCTTTCCACCACTACCTCTCCTTCCCAAGGTACTCCTAAAAGTCAGACAAGAGAAGCCAAAAATTATCCTGATTGCCCCAGACTGGCCACGCCAGCACTGGTACCCAATCCTAAAGAGCTTGTCTCTAGGCCCAGCCTGGCCTTTACCTCAGATTCCTCATCTTCTGACTCAACAAAACAATCAGATTCTGCACAGTCAACTCAGAACCTTAAATCTGGCTGCATGGCAGATAATATAGCCACTCAGACCACACCTCTCTCTAAAGCTGTTATGGATGTCATTTTAGAAGCCAGGAGGTCGAGCACCAGGAAATCGTATGCAGAAAAATAGAATAGATTCTGTGCTTGGAACCAGGCAGAGGGACTCGAACCACTTGTTCCAAACATCCCTCAGATTTTACAATACCTAACTGCGATGCTGGACAAAGGCCTCTCCTTCTCATCAATTAAGATCCATGCCTCTGCCATTTCAGCTCATTACAATACGGGACCTCCTATTTTCTCTCACCCTCTACTTAGACAGTACCTCAGAGGGGCAAAAAACATAAGACCCCAAAGGAGAGCACAGATACCTACATGGGACCTCAATTTTGTATTGGAAAAGCTCATACTCCCTCCTTTTGAGCCAACCGATACAGCTGATATAAAATTTGTATCATGGAGAACTGCTCTGCTCCTAGCAATAACTTCAGCAAGAAGAGTCTCAGAGCTACAGGCATTAATGGTAGTGGAACCTTTCACCATTTTTCATCCGGACAGGGTTTCTCTAAGGACAAACCCAACATTTATGCCAAAAGTAGTATCCACTGTGGCTCTTAACCAAACCATTAATTTGCCAACATTTTATCCAAATCCCCAGAATAAAGGGGAGAGACTTCTGCACTCTTTGGACATACACAGACAGCTATGCTTCTACTTGGACAAAACAAAAGCTTTCAGAAAAACTGAGCAACTGTTTGTAGCGTATGCTGCAGGATCACAAGGAAAGGCTGTCTCAAAGCAGACTATTTCAAAATGGATAGGACACTGCATTCGCTTCTGCTATGCACAGCATGGCAAGTCAGTACCTAAGAATATTAGGCCACATTCTACCAGGGCAGCAGCCACTTCAGCAGCCTTTCTCAGAGGAGTACCAACCAAGGATATTTTGGAGGCTGCAACTTGGAGTTCAGTGCACACTTTTACCAAGCATTATCACTTACCTCTTTACTCCAAATCCAGAGCAGGCTTTGCCGCTGCAGTTCTGCAGGGCCTCATAGCCACTCCTATTCCTATTTAGGCCCAGCCGCCCTACTTCAGCTTTGGGATTCAACCCAAATGTAATGACTGCAACAGTGAAACACGAACATAGTACAGTTGTGTACCTACCATAAATGTAGATGTTAGTGTATTCACTGTTGCAGTCCAGGTTACCCACCCTCCGTCCCCCTTTCTTTGCTGTGACTAATCTATACTCCTCTATCCTATACAACCTATGTGGTGTATTTGCTTGTAGATGAAGGTATTTTTATTTTGCTGTCTGTTTTTATAAGCAATATGTATTGCCTACCTTCTTGGGGGCACCTGACATCTGGGGCAAGAAAAACTGAAGAAAATGGCATCGGCTGCATCTTGTATACCCCTGGCGCACTGACGTCAGGGAAGAAGTGACAGTAACAGACGTCAGACCAGGACTTTGGAATTCAGGCCGACTGCGGGTAGCCTGCCAGCAGGATAACCCAAGTGTAATGACTGCAACAGTGAATACACTCTAATATCTACATTTATGGTAGGTACACAACTGTACTTTCTTTGTATTTCACTGTTGCAGTCATTACATATCGATTATCTGCTTGCAGGTAGCTTTTAGCCGGCCTGATTATCAGTCTTGGGTCCTGAGTTGGTTGCTGTCTCTTCTTCCATGACGTCAGGTTGTCTGGTATAAAGCATGCAGCCGACTCCATTACATCAGACTTTCTTGCCATGGGGTGCGTGCGGTGCCTGAAGCAGTTTACAAGTGCAGGTCGGCAGACTCCTGAAATTTTCATTTTTGAGTTTCAGAACCGAAGGCTTCAAAAAAGCTAAGTACCCGTTGGGGATCCTTTTTCTTGCTCTAAACCGATGTCAGTATAAGTTAACAATTGTATTTCTTGTGGAAAGCAAATACCTCAAAGATTTTCATTCGTACTGCATTCCTTGCTTAGGCCCAGACCACGACGTTACTCGCCGTCGGTTTGTGCCTTATTCAATCCTCGAACTATTCGTCGACTGTTCATTTTTGCATCAAACTATTTCGGAACTCTGTTTAATTATCCAGAAATGGCTTTGGTAAGCCATCAGACTACTGACATTCCAAAAACGTAAAGTTAAAGACAGGCAGGCCACATAGGTCCAAAGCTGCCGATGACACTTCCGTTAAGCTAGTCGCCAGTTCGCTGGTATTCAGTGAGGTGCTTTTGCAGCCCCTGATGCCCGTTGCTTCAGATTTGCAGGTCTCTACTGAGACCCATTCGTAGTCCGGTATGCCGTGAGATGTTTCTTCGACTATGGAACCTGCGGATGTCTCTGCCTTGGATGGGTCTGGAGCTGCTGTGCAGGCACCAGCTTCTGAGGGTGTATTCAAGCCTACTGACTTGCATATCAAACAGACGCCATTTTCTTCTTCAAGGCCTAAAACTTGGATCCACGCCTAAAAAAACAATGTCCAAACCGCATGGTCAGGCCCATATTCCTAAAAAACAAATTATGAGAATGGCTGAAGACCTTATTACTCTAATTAGGGGAAGACAGCCTTCTCCCTCTAAGAGATCTAGAACTTTGCACACTCTCTTAGGGAGCATTTCCGCTGTGAAAGCCAGCATTACTCAACTCCAAAAAGAGGCTTAGGGAATTCTTACTCCTTCCTCAACACAGGCCTTTAGCTATCCCTCCTGTACTGGACATTGTAGATGCCTTCATGGAATCTAGCCTGGCCCCAGACACTTTACCTCCAGCTCCCAGGAAACCTGACTGGTATTAGAGTACCTGACGCTCACACATTCCTCTCTCAAGATCCTACTGTGGACCCAGAGACTATTTCTCAGGGATCCAAAGGCATTAAGGCTACTACTGCCAAGAATCCTACCCCCTCTGACAGAGATTCCAGGGCCCTGGACAGGTGGGATAAGAAGGTATACACTTCTGTTACTTTGGCCATTAGGGCCTTAAACTGCTAGTTTCATATGTTAAAATAGCATATTATTGGATTATTTAAACAGAAAATTATGATGATTCCTGACTGTGCTGAAAATAAAGAATTACATGATTTAATGCATTCTGCTGAACAAGTTGATAAACATACTTTGCAATGTGGTTTTGACTCCTTAGAGGCATCTTGCAGGGCTGCTGTCACTGGGTCTGTTCTTAGAAGGCATGCTTGGCTTAAGGAGCAAACTTTTCCAGGTCATGTTAAAGCTAAATTACTGGATGCTCCCTTAAACCAAGACCACCTGTTTGGCACCAAAGCAGAAGTAGTACTTAAAAAGATGGAGGAAAAAGCTACATCTATGCAAACTGTTAATTTCCTGCAAGTACAGCCTCTCAGATTTAGTAGGCATTGGCCTTCTAAGAATTGGTCCTTTCCTGTCTCTTCCAGGCCTTCAGTCCAAACACAGGAACAGCAGACCACCTAGGCTACAGTCTCAAGATACTCACAGGCCTAAACAGTGGGGGGGGGGGGGGGGGCTACCACTTCCAAACCTGGAAGTAGTAAGACACCCCCTATGGTAAACTGTCTCAATGACTTAACCTTAAACCTTCCAAGCCCTGCTCAACTAACTTCTCCTTTATTTTGGGGGGGGGGCACGGTCACCCTGCATGCAAAAAACTGGGAACACATTACCAAAGACAAATGGGTTTTAAATATAGTTTCCCAGGGATACAGATTCCACTTCCACACCTTACCAATCCCAATCCCAAACGGCTGGTCAGACCTACCCCCAAATCTGTGGGCAGAGGCTCAACAGCTGGTTCTAAGTATCAGGGCTATTCAGCCTGTCCCAGCAGAAGAATGGGGACAAGGTTTTTATTAAAGACTTTTCCTGGTACCCAGAAAAGACAACTCCTGGCATCCTGTCCTGGACCTGTCTATCCTAAACACCTTTTTGGTAATCCCAAAATTCAAAATGCTAACTCCTCATCAGCTCCTTCCCATGTTAGGCAAAAATGCTTGGTTGGCAACATTAGACTTAAAGGAAGCTTACCTGCACATCCCAATAAGTGAATCTTGCAGAAAATACCTATGCTTCAGAGCAGGCTACACGCACTTATCAGTTCTCTGCACTGCCCTTTGGCTTATCTACTGTGCCCAGGGTATTCAAAAAGTGCCTAGCTCCAGTCATTGCATTCTGCAGGCAAAGAAATATTCAGATATACCCATACCTGGACGATTGTCTAATTCAGGCAGAAAGCCAAGACATACTGTTAAATCTGGCATTTGTAAAGAAACTGCTAACCTCACTGGGGTTACACCATAAACAAAAAGAAATCTCACCTAGTACCCTGCCAACAAATTGTATTCCTAGGAGCAAGCTTGAACACAACTTCCCAGATGGCCTAGCTCACGCCAGAGAAACAAGTTTTTTTTGACAGCCTACTTCAAACTACTGGCCACAAAGACCCAGCTATCTGCAAGGAAAATACTGCAAGCCCTGGGGTTGATGGCCTCTTGCATCTTGCTAATTCCATATGCAAGACTGCATATGAGGAAACTTCAATGGTATCTAAAAAGCCTATGGTGTCAACCTTCTCAGGACCTGGAATCAATGATTCCTATCATTCCTTGTGTAAAGACAGGGTTCCTTTGGTGGGCAGAGGCCTGCTACTACAACAAGGGACTGCCATTCACTCTACCCCCTGCCTCCCAAACCCTAACAGACGTATCAGACTATGCATGGGGGGCTCACTTGGCAGGGCAGTGCATTCAGGGCAAATGGATCCCGAGGCAAATGCACCTGCATATCAGTCAAAAAGAAATGTTAGCTGTACAGAATTCTGACAGCCATAAAGTACCACATTCTTCCAGGACCGTTATTGGTAAAGACCGACAACACCGCTGTTATGTGGTACATAAACAAGCAGGGGGGAACCCACTCATACCCTCTCTGCAGACTAGCCATGGCTCTGTGGCACACAGCCTTGAGTTACAAAGTGCACCTACCAGCTCAATTTCTGCCAGGCAAGCTAAATTCACTGGCAGACGACCTAAGCAAAAATCTCATGGACCCACACGAGTGGAAACTGCAACCAAAGGTATTCAGCATGTTGAGAAACAAATGAAGGAGCCCAGAAATAGACCTGTTTGCCTCCCCTCAAAACTACCAATTGGACAAATTCTGCACAAGGACTCCCCACAGACAAGCTTGGAAAGTGGATGCCCTGTCCTTCACCTGGGAAAGCCTCTCAAGTTTATGCCTTCCCCCTCTGCCTCTCCTCTCGAAAGTTCTACTAAAGATCAAACAGGACAAACCAAGGACAATACTCATTGCACCAGACTGGCTACGCCAACACTGGTACTACCTCCTGCGCAGTATGTCACTGCTGGAACCATGGCACCTGCCTCAGACCCCCTTCCCTGCTGTCCCAGCAGGAGGGCCAGATACTGCACCCCCAGATGTTCATGTTTCACTGTTGCAGTCATCAAAGTAGGGTTCTTCTTGCCGGCAGGCAGTCCTCTGTCGGCCAGAATCCCAAAGTCTGGGTCCGGCGTCGGCTGTTCAGTCATGCTCCCTGACGTCAGAGCGCTAGGAGTACAAAGCTGCCAGCCGACGCCATGTTCTCCAGTCTTTCTTGCCGTGCGGTGAAAGCAGTTTGCAAGTGCCGGTCGGCTGACTCCTGATATTTTTTCGTGCTTCAGTCCGAAGACTGACTTCTTCTCAAAGCTAAGTACCCCGTTGGGGAAACTTTTTTCTTGCTCCAGTCCAATGTCAGAAAAAGTTGTTAATTGCATTTCTTGTGGGAAGCAAATACCTCATAAGGATTTCCATTCTTACTGTATTCATTGTTTAAGCCCTGACCATGACGTAGCTAGTTGTAGGTTTTGTGCTAGATTTAACCAATGTACGATTAAGCGGAGGTACGATTTTGCTTTTCACTACTTTGGTAGGCGATTTAATTATAAAATGTCGGACACTCTTCCGACTACCGGAGTTCACAAACGACGCAAGGATAAGGACAGGCCTCCGAGGTCCAAATCAGATGACTGTTTTACAAGCAGAGCCAGCTACAGGTTCGGCCATAGTGAGGCGCTTTTGCTGACCCGGACGTCGGCCATTTCAGAACAGATTGCCGAAACAAATTCCCACGAGGAGCCAGCTAGGCCTTTGAGCACTCCAGTTGCAGGACCTTCGGACAATGCTCCCTCGGATGGGTCTGGAGCCGCTGTGCAGGTACCGGCTTCCAAGGGGGTTTTCAGGCCTACACAGCTTCTGATAAAGACAAAGGCAAAGACTCCTTCTAAATCTAAGACTCCAACCCAGGCCTCTTCTGATCCAGGACCCAAATCTCAGAAACAGCTACTTAAAATGGCAGAGGACTTACTAACCATGATTAGGGGTTCACATCCCCCTCCAGACAAAAGGCCAAGGCAAGAATTGGATTATGAATCTTCTGATCAAGCATCTGTTTCTTCAGTGTCTTCCTCTGAACAGGAATATTCTTTCCCTCCTTATGAGGATTCTGATGCTGAGGAATCCATTCCATCAGCTTCTCCCCTTGAGGATTTTTCTTTTGGGGAAACTTTACATGACATGAGGGAACATTTTCACTGGGAAGGACAAGAGTACTCAGAATCTAAGAGAAGGCTTAGGGATTTCCTTCTTCCCCAACGTAGACCCCTGGCTATTCCTCCTATTCTGGATATTGTGGATGATGCCTTTTCTGAGGCTAATTTAACTTCTGACTCCTTTCCTCCAGCCCCTGCTAAGCCCGACAGATATTACAAGGTCCCTGACTCCCACCAGTTCCTTTACAAAAATTCTACTGCTGATCCAGAAACCATTTCTCAGGGTCCTAAGGGGGTTAAGGCCGCTTCTGCTAAAAACCCTATTCCGACAGATAAGGATTCCAGAGCTTTGGAGAGATGGGGCAAAAAAGTGTACACTTCTGCTACTTTATCTATTAGGGCTTTAAATTGTCAATTTCATATGCTAAAATATCAGCAATTTCTGTCTTATGAAACAAAAGCTGGGTACCATTACTGCATGTGCAGATAATAAGGAATTACACGATTTGATGCATGCCACTGAACAAGTGGGGACGCATGGTTTACACTGTGGTTTTGATGTCTTGGAGGCTTCTTGCAGGGCAGCTGCCTCTGGCAGAGTCATTAGAAGGCATGCTTGGTTAAAGGAACAAAACTTACCTGATCAAGTGAAAGCAAAGTTACTGAATGCACCTGTTCAGCATAATGATGTTCTTCATCTCACATTGCTGCAGTCCTTACACTTGGGTAGTCCGCTGTCCTCGGTCGGCCCGAATATCAAAGTATTAGGCTGATGTCGGTCAAGGCGCTTGACTGACATCAGGACGTCAGGATACAAATGCGCATGACCGACGTCATATCCTCAGTCTTTTTTGCCGCATGGTCCGATGCAGAAGCAGCGCTGCAAGTGCCGTTCGGCGTTCTGAAATTTTTCGAATTCGGAGTTTCAGACGGAGTCAAAGTTGGCTAAGTACCCCGTTGGGGAATATTTTAGTTTTTTCTTGCCTCAGTGGTTTACCGGATGTCAGAAAAAGTGAATAACTGTATTTCTTGTGGGAAACAGATACCGCATAGAGATTATCATACTTTGTGTATTCCTTGTTTGGGGCCTGAGCACGACGTTGTTGGATGTCGCTTTTGTGCTAGGTTCAATAAGCGCACTATTAAGCGAAGGTTAGATTGTGCCAGGTTGGTCTTTGGGAAGCGGTGCAATTATAAGATGCCGTCGGATGCTCCGATGTCCGCTTCTTCGAAGAAGCGCAAAGACAAGGCAGCTAAGCCCAGGCAAGAAGAGTCGTCCGTACCGGACGCCGGTTCTTTAGAGGCGTCAGTGGAACCGGTGGTTCCGCCGGAGGCTTCTCAGGAGTCCCAGGGGGAGACTTTGTTATTGCAGGATGTAGCCTCTCAGGAGGCAGGTCAGGCTGAAGGGGCTTCTCAGATTACTGTACTCCCCTCCCTTCCTAGGGTGGTTAGGCCCTCTCCTTCTGTTTCTAAGGCTTCTCCCAGGGGCAGGCCAGGTTTAGCTTCTGTTGGGGTCTCTCCTGGTTCTTCAGGATCTGTGCCCAAGAAGCACATGCTTAAAATGGCAGAGGATTTAATTACTTTGATTAGAGGTTCTTTGCCCCCTCCAGATAAGAGGCCTAGGGTGGAACCAGAGTTGGGGAGTTTTGAGCAGGCTTCAGATGTTTCAGAGTCTTCGGCTGAAGACTTGCAGGAGTACTCTCCTTATTCTGATTCTGATGCAGATGATTCCACTCCTTCTGCTTCTCCTCCAGAGGATTTTTCTTTTTCAGAGACTCTTCATTCCATGAGGGAACATTTTAAGTGGGAAGGTCAGGACTTCTCTGATTCCAGGAAAAGGCTTAGGGAATTTTTGCTTTTACCCCAGCATAGGCCTTTGGCTGTACCTCCTGTTCTGGATGTTGTGGAAGATGTGTTTGCGGAGGCTTCACTTAATCCTGATTCTTTGCCTCCTGCTCCTGTTAAACCGGATAGGTATTATAGGGTGCCCTGAGGCTCATAAATATCTTTATAAGAGTCCTAGGGCGGACCCAGAAACTGTTAGTCAGGGACCTAAGGGTGTCAAGGCCTCTGTTGTAAAAAATCCGGTTCCTCCAGATAAAGAGGCCAGAGCTTTGGATAGATGGGGAAAGAAAGTCTATACTTCTTCCACCTTAGCTATGAGGGCTTTGAATTGCCAGTTTCACATGTTGAAATATCAAAACTATCTTCTTTCTCAGCTGAAGTCTAAGGTAGATGCTCTGGCGGAAGGCATTGAGTGTAAGGAATTACAAGATTTGGTATATGTCTCTGAACAGGTGGGTAAGCATTCTTTACAATGTGGTTTTGATGCTATACAGGCCTCGTCTAGGGTGGCTGCCACTGGGTCAGTGCTTCGCAGGCACGCCTGGCTGAGGGATCAGAATTTATCTGAACATGTTAAGACAAGGATTTTGGATGCTCCTTTACAGTCTGATGTGGTGTTTGGTTCACCTGTGGAGTCAAATGGAAGACAAGGCTAAGTCTATGCAGACTGTTAAAGATTTTTTGCAAGTCCAGCCTCCGAAGTTTAGTAGGAATTGGCCTGCTTAAGGGGTGGACGTACCCTTCTTATGATTCACAGTCTAGGGGTAGATCTAGACGTGGTAGGGGCAGAGCTCAGAGCTCCTTCAGACCTAGAACAGGGAGTTCTCCTGCACAATCTTCAGGTGAGGGCAGGGGCCAGTCCTTTCGTAAACAGGACCTACCTTTTCAGCTGCCAGATCCTTCTTGCCTGGCAGCACCTTTGGGAGGAAGGTTGGCACTCTTCAGGGAAAATTGGAGTTTGATTACCCAAGACAAATGGGTATTGGATATCATACACCAAGGTTACAGGTTTTATTTCCATACCTTGCCTCCTTTCAAAGGCATGCCGGACGTTCCTCCTCAGCAAAGAATAGAGGCTCACAAACAAATTTCTCTGCTGCTCCAAATAGGGGCCATACAACCGGTCCCTCTGCCAGAAGTGGGCCTAGGATTTTATTCTCGCCTGTTCCTAGTACCAAAGAAGGGGAACACGTGGAGACCAATTTTGGATTTATCTATCCTCAACACTTATCTGGACATTCCCAAGTTCAAAATGTTGACGTTACAACAGCTTTTACCTGTGCTGGGCAAAGATCACTGGATGGTGACTCTGGATCTCAAGGAGGCTTACCTTCATGTTCCTATCAGGCAAAGTTGCAAGAAGTATCTGCATTTTCGGACTGGGACTTCTCATTATCAGTTCTCTGCATTGCCCTTTGGCTTATCTACTGCGCCCAAAGTGTTCACAAAGGTTCTGGCTCCAGTGATAGCTTTCTTCAGGCTAAGAGGAATACAGATCTATCCTTATTTGGACGATTGCCTGATTCTGGCCCAAGGAAATGACGAACTTCATCATTTGCAATATGTGATAGCAGTGCTAAGATGCCTGGGGTATTCTGTGAATGAAATAAAGTCCAGTCTAGTACCCTCTCAGGACATGTGCTTTCTGGGTGTGAGACTGAATACAGCATCCCAGATGGCCTTTTTGACCCCGGACAAACAAAATAATCTTTCTCTTTACTTCCATCAATTGTCTCATCAGTCCAGGCTGACTGCAAGGACAGTCCTTCAAGCCTTGGGGTTCATGGCATCTTGTATTCTGGTGCTTCCCAATGCCAAACTGCATATGAGGAAGCTACAATGGTATCTCAAAAATGTATGGACACAGCACTGCCAAGATATGGACACTGTCATTCAGATAATACCTTGCATTCAAAAGGAATTTTTGTGGTGGGCTCAGGAATGTCACCTAAACAAGGGACTCTGTGACCCGGCCAGAGGCGAGTCAGATTCTAACGACAGATGCCTCAGACAAAGCTTGGGGAGCTCATCTAAATGGAAAGTGGATACAAGACACGTGGCCTGCCAGACTTCTACATCTACATATCAACTTGAAGGAGATGTTAGCAGTCCAATTTGCATTAATAGCTTTCAAGGATTTACTTCTTCCAGGGCAGGTGTTGATTCTAACAAGACAACACAACTGTCATGTGGTACATCAACAAGCAAGGGGGAGCACATTCTTATCCTCTATGCAGACAAGCAATGATTTTGTGGGAGACTGCTCTCAGTTTACAGCTAAATCTTCAGGCAAGGTTTCTGCCGGGAGCACAGAACTCCTTAGCAGATGTGGGGATCCATAATTTGTCTGCTCAACACGAGTGGAAATTGGATCATGTATTTCAGAAATTGACAGTGTCATGGGGAACTCCAGACATAGATCTGTTCGCTTCTCCAATAAACTACCAGCTGCCAAAGTTTTGCACAAAAAGGTTTCATCCCACAGCCTGGAAAGTGGATGCTCTTTCATTCAATTGGAGCAATCTTCATGTGTATGCCTTTCCACCTCTGCCTCTCCTCCCAAAGGTACTTCTGAAGGTCAGACAGGACAAGCCAAAGATGATTTTAATAGCTCCAGATTGGCCTCGACAGCACTGGTACCCACTACTGAGAAGTCTGGTACGGGAGCCTCCATGGCCTTTACCTTCGATTCCACACCTGCTGTCTCAGGAGAACGGTCATTTACTCAATGTCAAACTTCACTCTCTTCACCTGACAGCCTGGCATATTCTGTTCTAAACCCTGGAGGGTCTCAGCTTCCACAGCAAGTTTTGAATGTTATTTTGGAGGCCAGAAGGCCTAGTACAAGGAAAGTGTACGCAGATAAATGGAAGAGGTTTTTATTTTGGAGTGCAGCAAAGGCATTTGATGTTTCTAAGCCTAATTTAAGTGTGGCTCTGCAATATCTTACTGAGTTACTGGACAAAGGTTTGTCCTCTTCTATTAAGGTTCATGCTGCAGCAATTTCTGCTCACTATGACTGTGACCCACCATTGTTTTCTCATCCTTTGTTTAAGCAATTCCTTAGAGGGGCGAAGAATATAAGACCCCCACGGAGAGCTCCTACTCCTGCTTGGGATCTCAATTTTGTGTTGGAGAAACTCACTCTACAACCTTTTGAGCCTGCAGCTACTGCTGAGTTGAAATATTTATCATGGAAAACTGCTTTTTTGTTAGCCATTACCTCTGCGAGAAGGGTTTCTGAATCACAGGCCCTTATGGCAGTTGAGCCTTTCTTAATTTTCCATAAGGATAGGGTATCTTTGCGTACTAATCCTTCCTTTATGCCTAAAGTGGTTTCTAGTGTGGCTTTAAACCAAACTATTCATTTGCCTACTTTTTATGCAAACCCCCAAAATAAAGGGGAAAAGATTTTGCACACCTTGGATATACACAGGCAGTTGCGATATTATTTGAGCAGAACTAAAGGGTTCAGGCAGTCTCAGCAGTTATTTATTTCTTTTGCTTTGGGTTCTCAGGGCAAGCCTGTGTCAAAACAAACTATTTCTAAGTGGATTGGGTTTTGCATTGCTTTCTGTTATTCCCATCATGGTAAGGAGATTCCAGCTGGGATTAGGCCTCATTCCACTAGGGCTACTGCCACTTCTACAGCCTTTTTAAGGGGGGTGGCGACTAAAGATATTTTGGAGGCAGCTACTTGGAGTTCAGTGCATACTTTCTCTAAGCATTATCACCTTCCACTTTACTCTAAATCGAGGGCTGGTTTTGCCACTGCAATTTTACAGGGCATTTTGGCAGCTCCTACTGCTTTATAGGTTTGCCATCCTCCCTTATCTCTGCTTTGGGATTCTACCCAAGTGTAAGGACTGCAGCAATGTGAGATGAAGAACATAGTACAGTTTTGTACCTACCATAAATGTAGATGTTCAAGATCCACATTGCTGCAGTCCAATTTACCTCCCTCCTTCCCTCTGTAGTTAGAGGCGGTTGTGTGGTTTGGGTTGTACATATTGTGAATATTGTATATATTGTACATATGGTTAGTACAAGGGTGGTTGTTTGTTTTTTGCTGTCTTTTGGTTTTGACCTTTCTGTTTAGGGTCTTCTGACATCTGGGGCAAGAAAAGACTGAGGATATGACGTCGGTCATGCGCATTTGTATCCTGACGTCCTGATGTCAGTCTTAAGCGCCTTGACCGACGTCAGCCTAATACTTTGATATTCTGGCCGACCGAGGACAGCGGACTACCCAAGTGTAAGGACTGCAGCAATGTGGATCTTCTAACATCTACATTTATGGTAGGTACAAAACTGTACTTTTTGTTTGGCTCTAAGGCGAAGAGGTAATAAAGAAAATGGAGGATAAGGCAAAATCCATGCAAACGGTTAAGGATTTCTTACAAGTTCAGCCCCCAAGATTTAGCAGAAATTGGCCAACTAAAAATTGGTCCTTTCCCAGCTTGGACATGCCTCAGAGGGGTAGAAACAGGCGCTCCAGAGGGAGGGCCCAAGCACAGACCTCTTACAGACCTAGGCAGTGGAGTGCTTCCACCCCCAGGGGTGGAGAGGACAGACCTCAGTCTTATAGAAAACAGGCTCAGTGACTTCCCCTGCATGGCTCCAGGAACTTCTGTAGGAGGAAAACTCTCTTTCAACAAAATTGGACTTGCATAACCCAAGACAAGTGGGTTCTGGATGTAGTTTCAGGAGGTTACAAATTCCACTTTCATACCTTGCCAAGACCAAACTGATGGCCAGACCTTCCAAAGCACCAATGGTCAGAGGCATTAAACCAGGTGGGATCCCTCATGGCTATGAGGGCCATAGAACTGGTTCCACAATCAGAGACGGGCCAAGGTTTCTACTCAAGGCTCTTTCTAGTTCCCAGAAAGCAAAATTCATGGAGACCCATCTGGGATCTGTCAGTCTTAAACACTTTCCTGGACATACCAAAATTCGAGATGCTTACTTTGCAGCAGCTCCTGCCAATGTTGAGCAAAAATGCATGGATGGTGACATTGGATTTAAAGGAGGCTTACCTACACATCCCAATCAGACAAGAGTGCAGAAAATACCTCAGGTTCAAGGCCGGATCGAAACGTTACCAATTCTCTGCGCTGCCCTTTGGCTTGTCTGCTGCGCCCAGAGTCTTCAAGTGTCTGGCACCAGTAGTAGCTTATTGCAGATTCAAGGGAATTCAAATTTACCCTTATCTGGACGACTGCCTTATTCAAGCAGACAGCAAGGATGTCTTACTCCAGCATCTGGAATTTGTTCAAAATCTTCTCAAGTACCTGGGATTCACTGCGAACATAAAAAAGTCAAATTTGACACCCACACAACAGATAACTTTTCTGGGTGCTCTTCTAAACACAACAACCCAGATGGCATTCCTAACATCCGAAAAGCAACTGCAGCTGGCTTCAACTTTCAAAACCTTGGCATCCAAAACTCAGCTAACTGCAAGGAAATTTCTGCAGGCTTTGGGTTACATGGCCTCCTGCATCCTTCTCATACCAAATGCAAGACTACATATGAGAAAAATACAATGGTACCTAAAAGTGTATGGTCCCAGCATTGCCACAGTCTAGAGACACAAATTGCTGTCTTGCTTTGTCTACAAAAGGAATTCCATTGGTGGGCCATGGCATGTCTTCACAACAAAGGGAAAGCCTTCAGTCTGCCTCCAGCCAGCCAAGTGTTAACCGCGGATGCCTCGGATTATGCATGGGGAGCCCACTTGCAGGGAAAAGGTCTGCAAGGTTTTTAGACAGAGGATCAGAAGCACCTACATATCAATTTAAAAAAGATGCTAGCTGTACAGAATGCCCTCTTGGCTTTCAGGAATCTTCTACAACCAGGACAGCTACTGATTCGGACAGACAACACCACAGTTATGTGGTACATAAGCAAGGGGGTTCACACTCCTACCCCCTTTGTGGACTAGCCATGACTCTTTGGAACACAGCTCTAGCTTGCAAAGTGGATTTACAAGCTCAGTTTCTGCCAGGGAAACAAAATATTCTGGCAGACAGCCTGAGCAGGAACCTGTCAGACCCACATGAGTGGATGCTAGACACCCAAATATTCAAGATGATTACGCAAGCCTGGGGCTGCCCGGACATGGATCTATTTGCATCCCCCCTCAACCACCAGTTACAGATTTTTTGCACAAGGACATTTCACAAACTAGCATGGAAAGTGGATGCACTATCATTCAGTTAGAAATCTCTCTGGGTATGCCTTTCCGCCACTACCTCTTCTTCCACAGGTGTTATTAAAGATCAAGCAGGACAAGCCCAAGATGATGATTTTACTGGCCCCACATTGGCCTCGTCAATTTTGGTACTCAACACTGATGACTCTATCCCAAGAGCCACCTTGGATTTTACCTCAGATTCCAAATCTTTTGTCCCAACACCAGGGCCAGGTTCTGCACTCATGTCAAAACTCAGCCTGGCGAATTCAGTGCCTATGATTAATCCTTTTCTTCCCAAACAGGTCATGGATGTCATCTTAGAAGCCAGACGGTCTAGCACTAGAAAATCTTATGCAGGTGAATGGAAGAGATTTTGCACCTGGATGTGCATGCTCAGGATTCGGATCCCCTCATTCCTAACATCCCTCTGATTTTGCTTTACCTGACAGACGTGCAACATAAGGGTTTATCTTTCTCCTCCATTAAAATACATGCCTAAGCTATCTCTGCACATTACAATACAGATCCACCAATCTTTTCCCATCCACTTCTGAAACAATATCTCAGAGGAGCAAAGAATTTAAGGCCCCCTAGGACACCACCCATACCTGCATGGGACCTCAACTATGTTCTGGAGAAACTCACTCTGCCTCCTTTTGAGCCTGCTGCCACATCTGATCTTAAGTATTTATCATGGAAGACAGCTATTCTGCTGGCTTTGACTTCAGCCAGGAGAGTCTCTGAGTTACAAGCACTCATGGCTGTGGAACCTTGTATTATTTTTCACCAAGATAGGGTGTCTTTAAGGACTAATCCTACTTTCATGCCAAAAGTGGTTTCCAAAGTGGCTTTAAATCAAACTATTCACCTGCCAACTTTTTTCACTAATCCACAAATTAAGGGGGAAAGGATCTTGCATTCCTTGGATGTACACAGACAACTTCGTTTTTACCTCGACAGAACCAAGGATATCAGGAAAACACAGCAACTGTTTGTTTCTTATGCTACAAATTCCCAAGATAAAGCTATTTCAAAACAGACCATTTATAAATGGATTGCTCATGGAATCAGATTTTGTTACATCATGGAAAGCAAATCCCAGGAAAAATTAGGACTCGCTCTACCAGAGCTGCTGCTACTTTAGCTGCCTTTCTCAGGGGAGTTACCTACCAAAGATATTTTGGAAGCTGCAACTTGGAGTTCAGTGCATACTTTCTCTAAGCACTACAATCTCCCTCTTTACTCTAAAGTCTAGGGCAGGCTTTGCTTCTGCAGTCTTGCAGGGCCTTCTAGCCGCCCCTTCTACTCTATAACCACCACCCTTTATCTCAGCTTTGGGATTCAACCCTACAGTGATGACTGCAACAGTGAAACACGATGAATATAGTACAGTTGTGTACACTTACCATAAATGTAGATGTTAGAGTGTCTTCACTGTTGCAGTCTGGGTTACCCTCCCTCCTGACCCCTCTTACGTTTTCATTAGTATGGTTTCCTACTTCACCCTTCTGAGGTGTATTTGCTTCACGGTATGGGGTTTGTTGTATGTTTCTTTTTTGTTTTACTATTAGCCTTCATTTTTGGGCACCTGACATCTGGGGCAAGAAAAACTGGAGAACATGGCGTCGGCTGGCAGCTTTGTACTCCTAGCGCTCTGACGTCATGGAGCATGACTGAACAGCCGACGCTGGACCCAGACTTCGAGATTCTGGCTGACCGAGGACTGCCTGCCTGCAGGAAGAACCCTACAGTGATGACTGCAACAGTGAAGACATTTGCACATCTACATTTATGGTAAGTATACACAACTGTACTCTTCAAACACTGAACCTTCCAGCGTGGCTAATTACCTGCTCTCCAATACCGTCCGTCAGTAAGCAAGTGATGGATGTCATTCTGGAGGCAAGGAGGCCTAGTACTAAAAAATCCTATGCTGAAAAGTGGAAAAGATATTGTTCCTGGAGCAAAACTCTTTAATAGAGATGCTTCACAAGGGCCTTTTCTTCTCTTCTATTAAAATTCATGCCTCAGCCATTTCAGCACATTATAATACTGAGCCTCCCCTCATCTCTCACCCCCTGCTGAAACAATTCCTTAGAGGCGCCAAAAATTTAAGACCACCCAAGAGAGCCCCTACTCCAGCCTGGGACCTTAACTTTGTATTGGAAAAGCTCACTACTCCTTTTGAGCCAGCTGCAGAGTTGAAATTGTTTTCTTGGAAAACAGCCTTCCTTCTAGCCATCACTTCAGCAAGAAGAGTGTCTGAATTACAGGCCCTCATGGCAGTGGAGCCCTTCATCATCTTCCATGTGAACAGGGTGTCCCTCAGGACCAATCCTTCCCTTATGCCGAAGGTGGTATCCAGTGTGGCCCTCAGTCCATTCATTTGCCAACCTTCTAATCCACAGAACAAAGGCGAATTAATACAGTACTCTTTGGACATGCACAGACGACTTAGATTTTATTTGGACAGGGCTAAACCTCTCAGGAAAACTGAACAGCTGCTAATTGCCTTTGCAGCAGAGGCAGAGGGGAAGGCCATTTCAAAGCAAACCATTTCTAAGTGGATAGGCCACTTCATTCATTTCTGCTGTAAGCACCCACAGGGGATAAGATCACATTCCACCAGGGCTGTATCTACTTCAGCCTTTCTCAGAGGTGTTCCTACCATGGACATCCTAGAAGCTGCAACCTGGAGTTCTTTGCATACCTTCACCAAGCATTACTACTTGCCAATTTTTTCCAAATCCTGAGCTGGTTTTGCCACTCCAGTGTTACAGGGCCTAATAGCTGGTCCTAATGCTCTCTAATGACCTCCTCCCTTCCTTAGCTTTGGGAATCTACCCAAGTGTAATGACTGCAACAGTGAAACACGAAGGACATAGTACAGTTGTGTACACTTACCATAAATGTAGATGTTAGAGTGTATTCACTGTTGCAGACCTGGTTCCGCTCCCTCCAGCCCCCTGACTTCTCTTGGCTACATCTCTCTTCTTGTTTACTGTATTTAAGCTTTCTGATGTATTTGCTTTTTGTTAGAGGTGTAACCTTGTGTATAATTGCTTCCCATTATGGGGGCACCTGACATCTGGGGCAAGAAAAACTGATGTAATGGCGTCGGCTGCATGCTTTGTATCCCTGACTACCTGATGTCATGGACGAAGAGACCGCAACCGATGCAGGACCCAAGACTTTGATAATCAGGCCGGCTGAGGACTACCTGCAAGCAGATAACCCAAATGTAATGACTGCAACAGTGAATACACTCTAACGTCTACATTTATGGTAAGTGTACACAACTGTACTTTTTTGCTCTTGACCCTTGCAGTTTAGCTGTTTCTGACGAGAAAAAGGGATTTTTCAGATGTTCTTCGTGTTTCACTGTTGCAGTCATTACATTTGTTAATACTGCTGGCAGGTTGCCCTCAGTCTGCCTGAATTCCAAAGTCTTGGGTCCTGCGTCGGTTGCTGTCGCCCCTTCCCTGACGTCAGGGGTATAAAAGATGTAGCAGACGCCATTTTCTTCCGTCTTTCTTGCTACGCGGTGCCTGAAGCAGAAGCAGTTCGCAAGTGCTGGTCGGCAGACTCCTGAGATTTTCGTGTTAGAGTTTCAGATCCGAAGTCTTCAATAAAGCTAAGTACCCCGTTGGGGAAACTTTTTTTCTTGCTCCAGACCGATGTCAGAAAAAGTTAATTGTATTTCTTGTGGAAAGCAAATACCTCATAAGGACTTTCATTCTTACTGTATTCTTTGCCTAGGCCCTGATCACAACGTTTCAGGTTGTCTGTTTTGTGCTAGGTTTAACCAACGCACTAAGCATCGGTATGATTTTGCATTAAACTATTTTGGACGCAGGTTTAATTATCCAGAAATATCGTCGGATAGCCATCCGACTACCAGAGTTCACAAAAAACGCAAAGAAAAGGAGAGAGATAAACTACCAAGGCCCAAAACAGACTAAGCTTCTCCTAAGCCAGTCGCCAGTTCTCAGTGAGGCGCTTTCACAGCCCCTGACGCCCGCTACTTTAGAGTCGCAGGCCGCTTCCGACTCCCACGTGGAGTCTGCTATGCTGCTGGAAACTCGAGGTATTGGAGCCTCGGACACTATTCCCTCCGATGGGTCCGGAGCCGCTGAGCAGGCACCGGTTTCTGAGGGTGTATTCAGACCTAAACATCTTTACATTAAACCGACTTCAGCTTCAAAGGCAAAGACTAAAGCACCTTCTAAAGGAAAGAAACTCAAGAGCCACGTGGACAGGCCTTTTTGCCCAAAAAACAGATGCTCAAAATGGCGGAAGACGTGATTAC
Organism: Protopterus annectens; assembly: GCF_019279795.1. Classification (NCBI taxonomy): domain Eukaryota; kingdom Metazoa; phylum Chordata; order Ceratodontiformes; family Protopteridae; genus Protopterus; species Protopterus annectens. The sequence continues at coordinate 1,236,853,942 of NC_056746.1, forward strand.
CTTGATCAGGGGTTCCCATCCCCCTCCTGATAAGAGTCCTAGGCAAGAGACAGTATGAATCTTCAGATCAGGTTTCTATTTCTTCTGATTCCTCTTCTGATCAGGAATATTCTCTTCCCCCCATGAGGATTCTGATGCTGAAGAATCTATACCTTCAGCTTCTCCTGATTATTCTTTTGGGGAAACCTTGCATACCATGAGGGAGCATTTGCACTGGGAGAGCTAAGTTTTTTCAGAATCTAAAAAGAGGCTCAGGGACTTCCTTTTACTACCTCAACACAGGGCTCTAGCCATTCCACATGTTAGACATTGTAGATGATGTGTTTTCAGAGTCTAGTCTGACCCCTGACTTTTTACCTCCAGCTCCTGTTAAGCCTGACAGATATTACAGGGTTCCTAACTCATAAATTCCTTTTCAAAAACCCTGCTGCAGACCCAGAAACTATTTCACAGGGTCCCAAAGGAGTTAAGGATTCCGCTGCAAAATACCTTACCCCCTCTGACAGAGATTCTAGGGCACTGGATAGATGGGGAAAAAAGGTTTACACATCTGCTACCTTGGCTATAAGGACTTTAAGCTGTCAGTTTCATATACTCAAATATCAGCAACATGTCATGGCATTGCTTAAACAGAAAATGTTATTAAACTCAATGTGCAGAAAATAAGGAAATGCAGGATTTATTGCATGCAGCCGAGCAAGTTGGAAAGCATACCTTGCAATGTGGTTTTGATTCTTTGAAGGCCTCCTGCAGGGCCGCAGTTACGGGTTCTGTAATTAGGAGGCATGCTTGGTTAAAGGAACAAAATCTGCTTGATCATGTCAAAGTTAAATTATTAGATGCACCTTTACAGCTTGATACTTTGTTTGGTGTTAAGGCAGAAGAGGTGTTAAAAAAATGAGGACAAAGCTAAATCTATGCAAACTGTCAAAGATTTTTTACAAGTACAGCCACCTAGGTTTAGTAGACACTGGCCTAAAAAGAATTGGTCCTTTCCTGTGTCAGACCTCAAAGGGGCAGATCCAGACGCCCTAGAGGCAGATCCCAGGCGCAAGGTTCATACAGGTCAAAGCAATGGGGTGCTTCTACCTCCAAAATTGGAGAAGACGAATCACAACCATATAGGAAACTGTCCCAATGACTTCCCCCTGCCTGCACCAAGCACTTATCTCCTGGCAGCACACTTAGGGGGGGGAAATAGCACTTATGTGCCAGTTTTGAGAAAAAAACCCAGGACAAGCGGGTTCTAAACCGTGTCAGAAGGCTACATGTTCCACTTCCATACCCTACCATAGGTGAACGGTTGGCCAGATCTGCCAAAAAATCAATGGGCAGAGGCACAAAAGCAAGTCTCATCCCTCATGGACATGGGGGCCATTCAACAGGTACCAGTGCAAGAGCAGGGACAAGGATTTTACTCGACTACTTTACTTGGACGACTGCCTAATTCAAGCAGAGAACAAGGACATTCTTCTACAGCATCTGGCGTTTGTGAAAAGACTTCTAACATTCCTAGGGTACACAGTCAACGAAAAGAAATCAAAACCTAGTACCCTCTCAAGAGATAATATTCCTGGGTACAAGCTTAAATACAACTGCCCAGATGGCTTATCTCACGCCAGACAAACAAAGGCAACTGACTACCTATTTCAAAATATTGGCAAAAGCCCAGTTACCTACAAGAAAAATTCTGCAGGCTTTGGGCTTCATGGCATCCTGCATCCTACTAATTCCATATGCAAGACTGCATATGAGGAAACTTCAGTGGTACCTAAAAAGTGTTTGGACTCAACATTGCCACAGCCTGGAAACAATGATTTCGATGGTGGGCGAAGGCTTGTCACCAGAACAAGGGGCAGCCATTCACATTACCCCCAGCCAGGCAGAGCCTAACAATGGATGCATCAGATTATGCCTGGGGGCCCACATGGCAGGAAGATGCATTCAGGGCATATGGTCCTCAAACCAAATGCATTGACATATCATTCAAAACGAGATGCTAGCTGTTCAAAATGCCCTGACAACCTTCAAGGACCTAGTTCATCCGGGCCAACTGCTGATTAAAGACTGACAACATCACTGTCATGTGGTATATAAACAAGCAGGGGGGCACACATTCTTACCCCCTTTTCAGACTAACCATGGCTTTGTGGGACATAGCATTGACGTACCAAGTACATCTGCAGGCACAATTCCTGCCAGGAAAGGAAAATACTCTGGCAGACGAACTAAGCAGAAATCTCATGGATCCCCACAAGTGGCAGCTGGATCCACAAGTCTTCAGTATGATAAGGAAATGGGGATGCCTGGACATAGATCTATTTGCCTTCCTTCACAACTACCAACTAAAAAGTTTTTGCACAAGGACTTATCACAGACAAGCATGGAAAGTGGACGCTTTATCTTTCAGCTGGAAAAAACTGTCAGTATATGGCTTTACTCCACTGCCTCTCCTCCCCAAGGTACTCCTAAAGGTCAGACAGGAGAAGCCAAAAATGAATACTGATTGCCCCAGACTGGCCCCACCAGTACTGGTATCCTGTCCTAAGAAACTTCTCGGTGCCCAGCTTGGACCTTACCTCAAATACCTCATCTACTGTCCCAACAAAACAATCAGATCCTGCACAGCCAACTCAGGACTTTAAATCTGGCAGCATGGCAGATAATGTAGTCATACAAAACACACCTCTCAGTAAAGCTGTGATGGATGTCATTTTGGAAGCAAGAAGGCCTAGTACTAGAAAATGGAAGAGATTCTGTGCTTGGAACCAGGCACAAGGAACTGATACAGCTGTACCAAACATTCCTCAGATTTTGCAATACTTAACTGAGATGCTGGACAAAGGCCTATCTTTTTCATCAATTAAAATTCATTTCTCTGCCATTTCGGCTCATTACAATACAGAGCCACCACTCTTTTTCTCATCCTTTATTAAGCCAGTACCTCAGAGGAACCAGAAAGTTAAGGCCTCCAAGGAGATCACCAATACCTGCATGGGACCTCAACTATGTCTTGAAAAAAACTCACCCTGCCTCCTTTTGAGCCAGCTGCTACGTACGGCTGATATAAAGTTTTTATCTTGGAAAACAGCTCTGCTCCTAGCAATAACTTCTGCAAGACGAGTTTCAGAGTTACAGGCACTCATGGCAGTGGAACCATTTATCATTTTTTATCCAGACAGTGTCTCTCTGAGGACAAACCCAACATTTATGCTTAAGGTGGTGTCCAGTGTGGCTCTTAACCAAACTATTCATTTGCCAACTTTTTATCCAAAGCCACAGAACGGGGGGGGGGGGGATTCTGCATTCTTTGGACGTACACAGCTTAGATTCTATTTGGATAGAACCAAAGTTTTCAGGAAGACAGAGCAATTACTAGTGGCATATGCTGCAGGATCACAAGGAAAGGCTATCTCAAAGCAGACCATTTCAAAGTGGATAGGCCACTGCATTAGTTTCTGCTGTTTACAGCATGGCAAGCCAGTGCCTAAGGGCATTAGGCCACATTCAACCAGAGCTGCAGCCATTTCAGCAGCCTTTCTCAGGGGCGTACCAACCAAAGACATTTTAGAGGCTGCTACTTGGAGTTCAGTGCACACCTTTACAAAGCATTATCATTTGCCACTCTACTCTAAATCCAGGGCAGGCTTTGCCACTACATTTCTGCAGGGCCTCAGAGCCGCTCCTAATGCTGTTTAGCTCCAGCCTTCCAACCATAGCTTTGGGACTCTACCCAAATGTAATGACTGCAACAGTGAAACACGAAGAACATAGTACAGTTGTGTACATTTACCTTAAATGTAGATGTTAGAGTGTATTCACTGTTGCAGTCCAGGTTTACCCACCTGCCATCCCCCTTCTTTCTGCTGGAACTTATCTTTGGGGCATCTGACATCTGGGGCAAGAAAAACTGAAGAAAATTACGTCGGCTGCATCTTTTATACCCCTGACGTCAGGGAAGGGGCGACAGCAACCGACTCAGGACCCAAGACTTTGGAATTCAGGCAGACTAAGGGCAACCTGCCAGCAGGATTACCCAAATGGTAATGACTGCAACAGTGAATACACTCTTAACATCTGCATTTTATGGTAAGTGTACACAACTGTAATTTTCTGAAGAGGTTCAAGATTATGAACCACAAAATGATGTAAAGACACAATTTCTGTGTGTGTTTTTTTCTCTACCCTCAGGTTTGTTTCATATGCTGAAGTGTGTAGCTTCTGTCAATCCATTTGAAGCTTCTCTTTTTTTTTTTGGAAACTATTTCCAAAATCATTTGTTTCAGTAGGAACATACTGACATTCCGGTATCTATGGAGTATGATTTATTGCAACTGAATTTTCCTGCACCTACTTCAAATCATCCTTGGCAGTCTGTAACTTGCCTGATAGCCAGCCTGCTGATGCTGCCCCCCACCCAAAAATCTGATGCCTTCAAAGGCTGAGGAAATTTATAGTCTTGTGCACTAATCCCAGATTAGACCAAGCAGTTATTTTTCTGGTTAAACCAGCTAATGTTAAACATCTGACTAGTACCAATACCTCCCCTTCTGACAAACGAGTGAGCCTTTGATAGTTTGTAAAATAATATATTCTTCTGCAATACGTTCGACTGATTTCATATGAATGTTAGTTTATGCTTGCCTCTTTTGAGAACATGACAAATATGTCAACTGTTTCCTCTTCTGAGAAACTAATCTTTATATAAGCAAATTGATTCTGCATCTCAAGTGGCTACCCTCTTCTCTGAAATGTGCTTACAATTCTGCTGATACAACTTCCAGGGCTGCTGCTGGAACCGTTATGAGAAGGCTTGCTTTGCTGCATTACTCGTAACCTTCATGAAGATTTAAAAGCAGAAATTTTGAATTCTCCTTTACACTGTTAGTGTTTGGACCATCTGCTGCAAAGGGCCTTAAAATGTGTTGGTGAGGTAATTTGATTCAAGGAATCCTTTGTTTTTTTTTTAATAGACTTTCTCCAAGTTTGTAAAGGGATTTAATGCTACCTCTTCAACCTTTTTCAAAAAGCACAGCAGACTGATACTAAGCAAATATTTAAATAATGGCAAGAATGTTCCAAAAGAAAGGTGGACCCCCCAACAAAAGACAGTCTGATAGGTCAGAATGACTCCCACCCCCTTCCCACCCTGGTAAACCTCAATTCTTCCGTAAAGTCTGAGCATGTTTCTTTGGCAACAGATCTTTTTCACAGATGGGTTCTAAAACTTAAGGTTACAGGTGGCAGTGGGAGTCCCCCCCCCCCCCCCCCCGAATCTGCCAGACCAAAATCCTCTTTTCCTTGTCATTAAGCAGCTGCTGTCTCAGGAGGTGATAGAAGTGGTCTCTCCTTTTTAGAAAGAAGAATGTTTCTGGTGCCTTAAAAATAAAATTCATTCAAGATCAGTTCTTGATATTTCCTTTCTAAACTTTTGTAATGGTGCCCAAGTTCAAAATGTTACCCCTTCACAACTTGCTCCTCATCACCATTTGAGTTTTATTGTTGACCCTAGATTTAAGAGAGGAGTATCACATTCTTATAGTTACAGTAAACATTAAATGTTGAAATCTGGATCTGAATCACACTGTTAGTTCACTGCATTACCCTTTGGCCTACTCATTGCTTCCACAGTATTCACAAATTGTCTAGCTTCAGTGATAGACTACTACATGCTGCAAGGCATTCACATTTCTTTTTTAGAAGACTTTTTTTAAACATTGCAGTGTGTTTCCAGGTGTTTGGGATCTGTCACTTGAGTGAGGGATCTCCTACACAGACTGGGACTCTGGGCAAAAATAAAAATCTAGTTTGACTCATTTTTACAAGATTGTTCTCCTGGGGGTGCCTCCTCAATACCTCAGTTCAAACAGCTTTTCACAGGAAAAAGGAGATCTGTATCTGTAATATTCCTTAGCGTTTCCACTCAGACTACTGTTTCAGTGAAGGAATTTCTCAGAATTCTGGGTCTCATGGCATCTGTGATTCTTATGAGTCCTCTGGCAAGACTACATGAGAATTCAGTGGTGACCTAATGTCTGTATGGTCGCAACATCAACATCCCCTGACATTCTAGATTCCAATTTTGGACTTTGTGAAAATGGAGATATTTTTATGGAGAGACTAATTTTTATCCAGGTCTCCCATTTTCCCTTCCAGCTCCTGCACAGTCAACTGACACTTCCAAATTAGTGCTGCGTCTTTTAAACAGAAAAGACGGACCAAAGCATATTAATGTAAAGTTGTTCTTTGTGTTTCACTGTTGCAGTTATTACATTTGAGTAATCCTGCTGGCAGGTTGCCCTCAGCCAGCCTGAATTCCAAAGTCTTGGGTTCTGCGTCGGCTGCTGTTGCCCCTTCCCTAACGTCAGGTAGTCAGGGGTAAAAAAGAAGCAACCAGTGCCATTTTCTTCAGTCTTTCTTGTTGCGTGGTACCCGAAGCAGAAGCAGTTTGCAAGTGCCGGTCGGCCGACTCCTGAGATTTTCGTGTTTGATTTTCAGAACCAAAGTCATCAATAAAGTTAAGAACCCCGTTGGGGAAACGTTTTTCTTGCTCCAGACCGATTGTCAGAAAAAGTTAATAATTGTATTTCTTGTGGAAAGCAAATACCTCATAAGGATTTTCATTCTTACTGTATTCCTTGCCTAGGCCCTGATCTCAACTTTACTGGTTGTCTGTTTTGTGCTAGATTTAACCAACACACTAAGCGTTGGTATTATTTTGCTTTAAAGTATTTTGATAGCCAGTTTAATTATCCTGAAATGTCGTCCGATAGCCATCCGACTACCGGAGTTTACAAAAAACACAAAGAAAAGGATAGAGAAAAACAACAGAGGCCCAAAACCGACGACGAAGCTTCTCCTAAGCCAGTCGCCAGTTCTCAGTGAGGTGCTTCCGCAGCCCCTGACACCCACTACTTTAGAGTCGCAGGCCGCTACAGACCCCCACGTGGAGTCTGCCAGGCTGCTGGATACTTGAGGTATTGGAGCCTCGGACGCTAATCTCTCAGATGGATCCGGAGCCGCTGAGCAGGTACTGGCTTCTGAGGGTGTATTCAGACCTCAACATCTTCATATTGAAACGACTTCAGCTACAAAGACTAAAGCATCTTCTAAACCGAAGAAATAAACTCATGAGCCACGTGTACAGGCCTCTATGCCCAAAAAAACAGATGATCAAAATGGCTGAATACCTGATTTCCTTGATCAGGGGTTCCCATCCCCTTCCTGATAAGAGGCCTAGGCAAGACACTGACTGTGAATCTTCAGATCAGATTTCAATTTCTTCTGACTCCTCTTCTGATCAGGGATATTCTTTACCCCCCTATGAGGATTCTGATGCTGAAGACTCTATACTTTCAGCATCCCCTCCTGAGGATTATTCCTTTAGGGGAAACCCTACATACCATGGGGGAGCATTTTCACTGGGAAAGCCAAGATTTTTCAGAATCTAAAAAGAGGCTCAGGGATTTTCTTTTTACTCCCACAGCACAGGCCTGTAGCCATTCCCCCAGTGTTAGACATTGTAGATGATGTTTTCGGAGTCTAGTTTGACCCCGGACTCCTTACCCTCCAGCTCCTGACTGACAGATATTACAGGGTTCCTGAATCACAGAAATTCCTTTTTAAAAACCCTGCTGCTGACCCAGAAACTATTTCTCAGGGTCCAAAGGAAGTTAAGGCCTTGACAGCAAAAAACCCAACCCCCTCTGACAGATTCAAGCGCACTGGGTAGATGGGGGGGGGGAGGTTTACACGTCTGCAACTTTGGCTATATGGGCCTTAAACTGTCAGTTTCATATGCTCAAGTATCAGCAACATGTCATGGGTTTGCTTAAACAGAAAATGATGATAAACTCGGAATGTGCTGAAAACAAGGAAATGCAGGACTTATTGCATGCAGCTGAACAAGTTGGAAAGCATACTTTGCAATGTGGTCTGATTCTTTGGAGGCCTCCTGCAAGGGCCACAGTTACGGGTTCTGTAATTAGGAGGCATGCTTTGTTAAAGGAACAAAATCTGCCTGATCATCTTAAATTACTAGATGCACCTTTACAGCATGATACTTTGCTTGTTGTTAAGGCAGAAGAGGTGTTAAAGAAAATGGAAGACAAAGCTAAATCTATGCAAACTGTTAATGTTTTTTTACAAGTGCAGCCACCTAGGTTTAGTAGACACTGGCCTGCAAAAAATTGGTCCTTTCCTGTGTCAGACAGACCTCAAAGGGGCAGATCCAGGCGCCCTAGGGGCAGATTCCAGGCCCAAGGTTCTTGTAGGTCAAAGCAATGGGGTGCTTCTACCTCCAAAGCTGGAGAAGATAAAGCACAAACATACAGAAAGCAGTCTCAATGACTTTCCCCTGCCTGCACCAGTCATTTATCTTCTGGCAGCACCTTTAGGGGGAAAATTAGCACCTTCTGCTCAAAATTGGCACATTATAACCCAGGACAAGTGGGTTCTAAATATAGTGTCACAAGGCTACAAATTCCATTTCCATACTCTGACAAAGACAAATGGATGGCCAAATCTGCCAAAACATCAATGGGCAGAGGCACAAAAACAAGTTTCATCCCTCATGGACATGGGGGCCATTCAGCAAGTACCAGAGCAAGAGCAGGGACAAGGTTTTTACTCAAGACTATTCCTGGTACCCAGAAAGGACAAGGCCTGGTGGCAGATACTGGACTTATTTCTGAACACATTTCTGGATATTCCAAAATTCAAAATGTTGACTTTGCAGCAGCTTCTGCCCATGTTGGGCAAGAATGTTTGGCTTGTGACTTTAGACCTAAAAGAGGCATACCTGCATGGTCCAGTCAGACAGTCCTGTAGAAGATACCTCAGATTCAAGGCTGGTGCAATGCATTACCAATTCTCTGCACTGCCCTTTGGCTTATCTACTGCGCCCAGGGTCTTTACAAAGTGCCTGGCACCAATAATTGCATTCTGCAGACAAAGAGGAATACAAATATATCCTTACTTGGATGACTGTCTAATTCAAGCAGAGAACAAGGACATTCTTCTTCAACATCTGGCGTTTGTGAAAAGACTTCTAACATGCCTAGGGTACACAGTCAACGAAAAGAAATCCAAACTAGTACCCTCTCAAGAGATAACATTTCTGGGTTCAAGATTGAATACAGCTGGCCAGATGGCTTATCTCACGCCAGACAAAGGCAACTGACTACCTATTTCAAAATGTTGGCAACAAAGGCCCAGTTATCTGCAAGAAAAATTCTGCAGGCTTTGGGGTTCATTGCATCCTAAAAGTGTTTGGACCCAACATTACCACAGCCTGGAAACAATGATTACTCTCATTCCCTGCCTGCAACAGGAGTTTCGATGTTGGGCAAAGGTTGTCACCAGAACAAGGGACAGCCATTCACATTACCCCCAGCCAGGCAGACACCAACAACGGATGCATCAGATTATGCCGGGGGGGGCCCACATGGCAGGAAGATGCATTCAGGGCACATGGTCCTCAAACCAAATGCATCTACATATCAATCAAAAAGAGATGCTAGCTGTTCAAAATGCCTTGACAGCCTTCAAGGACCTACTTCATCCAGGACAACTACTGATTCCAATGGACAACACCATGGTCATGTGGTATATAAACAAGCAGGGGGGCACACATTCTTACCCCCTTTGCAGACTATCCATGACCATGTGGGACACAGCTTTGACTTACCAAGTACATCTGCAGGCACAATTCCTGCCAGGAAAGGAAAATACTCTGGCAAACTAAGCAGAAACCTCATGGATCCCCTCGAGTGGAAACTGGATCCACAAGTCTTCAGCATAAGGAAATGAGGATGCCCGGACATGGATCTATTTGCCTCCCCTCACAGTTACCAACTAAAAAGATTCTGCACAAGTACTTATCACAGACAAGCATGGAAAGTGGACACCCTATCATTATATGCCTTTCCTCCACTGCCTTTTCTCCCCAAGGTACTCCTAAAGGTCAGACAGGAGAAGCCAAAGATGATACTGATTGCCCCAGACTGGCCACGCCAGTACTGGTATCCAATCCTAAGGAACTTGTCTCTGTACCCAGCGTGGACCTTACCTCAAATACCTCGTCTACTGTCCCAGCAAAACCATCAGATCCTGCACAGCCAACTCAGGACATTAAACTTGGCAGCATGGCAGATAATGTAGTCATACAAAAAAACACCTCAGTCAAGCTGTGATGGATGTCATTCTGGAAGCCAGAAGGCCTAGCACTAGAAAATCTTATGCTGCAAAATGGAAGTGTTTCTGTGCTTGGAACCAGGCACAAGGAACTGATACAGCTGTACCACATATTCCTCAGATTTTGCAATACTTAACTGAGATGCTGGACAAAGACCTAGCTTTTTCATCAATTAAAATTCATGCCTCTGCCGTTTCGACTCATTACAATACAGAGCCACCACTTTTTTCTCATTCTTTATTAAAGCAGTACCTCAGAGGAGCCAAAAATTTAAGGCCTCCAAGGAGGTAATCAATACCTGCATGGGACCTCAATTATGTCTTGGAAAAGCTCACCCTGCCTCCTTTTGAGCCAGCTGCTACTGCTGATATAAAGTTTTTATCTTTGAAAACAGCTCTGCTGCTAGCAATTACTTCTGCAAGACGAGAGTTTCAGAGCTACAGGTGCTCATGGCTGTGGAACCTTTTATCTTTTATCCAGATAGGGTCTCTCTGAGGACAAACCCAACATTTATGCCTAAAGTGGTGTCCAGTGTGGCTCTTAACCAAACTATTCATCTGCCAACTTTTTATCCAAATCTGCAGAACAAGGGGGGAGAATTCTGCATTCTTTAGACGTACACAGACAGCTTAGATTCTACTTGGACAGAACCAAAGCTTTCAGGAAGACCGAGCAATTACTAGTGGCATATCCTGCAGGATCACAAGGAAAGGCCATCTCAAAGCAGACTATTTCAAAGTGGATAGGCCACTGCATTCGTTTCTGCTATTTACACCATGGCAAGCCAATGCCTAAGGGCATTAGGCTGCATTCCACCAGAGCTGCAGCCACTTCAGCAGCCTTTCTCAGGGGACTACCAGCCAGAGACATTTTAGAGGCGGCTACTTGAGTTCAGTGCACACCTTTACAAAGCATTATCATCTGCCACTCTAAATCCAGGGCAGGCTTTGCCACTGCAGTTCTGCAGGGCCTCATAGCCGCTCCTACTGCTGTCTAGCTCCAGCCTCCCCAACCATAGCTTTGGGACTCTACCCAAATGTAATGACTGCAACAGTGAAACGCGAAGAACATAGTACAGTTGTGTACACTTACCATAAATGTAGATGTTAGAGTGTATTCACTGTTGCAGTCCAGGTTACCCACCCGCCTTCCCCGTTTTTCTTTGGTCTTATCTTTCCTTCTCTGATTTATGCAACCTATGTGGTGTATTTGCTTATAGATGAAGGTAAAATTTGTATTGGTGTATTTATGAATATATATATAAAGATGTTCATCGTGGTACACTGCTGCAGTCATTACACTTGGGTTATCCTGCCGTCAGGCGGTCCCGCAGTCGACCAGAGTTCCAAAGTCTTGGTCCGGCATCTGTTGCTGTCACCTCCTCCCTGACGTCAGTGCGACAGGGGTATATAAGATGCAGCCGATGCCATTTTCTTCAGTCTTGCCGTGCGGTGCCTGAAGCAAAAGCAGTTTGCAAGTGCCGATCGGCCGTCTCCTGAGATTTTCATTCCGAATCCAGAACCGAAGTCTTCTACAAAGCTAAGTACCCCATTGGGGAAACTTTTTCTTGCCTCAGACCGATGTCAGTAAAAGTTAATAACTGTATTTCTTGTGGGAAGCAAATACCTCATAACGATTTCCATTCCTATTGTATCTCCTGCCCAGGCCCTGACCACAACGTTACTGGTTGTCGGTTTTGTGCTAGGTTTAACAAGCGCACTATTAAACGTCTGTTTGATTTTGCCCGACATTATTTTGGTAGAAAATTCAATTATAACATGCCGTTGGAACTTCCGACCGGAATACACAAAAAACGCAAACAACAAGGATAGGTATCCAAGACCCAAAACTGACAACGAAGCCTCTTCTTGGCCAGTCACCGGTTTCCAGTGAGGCGTCTTCGCAGCCCCTGACTACCGCTTCTGTAGAACCAAAAGCCACCTCTGACTCCCACATGGAGATGGCTGAGCCTTCGGACGCACAAGCTCTTCAGCCTACCGAGACTAACCTTTCAGAGGGATCCGGAGTAGCTGAGCAACCCACAGCTACAGAGGGTGTCTTCAGACCTACTCAGTTAAGCATTAAATCCTCAGCTAAGTCTAAGCCTCCTTTAAAGTCAAAGAAACAAATACAGCATTCTCCAGGACAGGCCTCCATGCCTAAGAAACAAATGCTCAAAATGGCCGAAGACCTAATTACTCTGATCAGCGGGTCCCATCCCCCTCCTGATAAAAGGCCTAGACAGGATGCAGACTGACTCATCCGACCAGGTGTCCATCTCTTGTGATTCATCCTCAGACCTAGGATACTCTTTACCCCCTTATGAGGATTCTGAAGCTGAGGAATCAATTCCATCAGCCTCACCGCCTGAGGACTACTCCTTTGGGGAAACACTACATACCATAAGGGAGCATTTCCACTGGAAAAGCCAGGATTACTCAGAATCCAAGAAAAGGCTTGGAGACTTCCTTTTATTACCTCAACACAGACCCCTTGCTATTCCGCCAGTGTTAGATATTGTGGATGACGTGTATACTGAATCCAGCTTAAATCCTGATTCCTTACCTCCAGCCCCTGTTAAACCTGACCGATACTACAGAGTCCCTGACTCGCATAAATTTCTGTATAAAAGCCCTGTCACTGACCCTGAAACTATTTCTCAGGGACCCAAAGGAGTTAAGACCTAATCAACCAAGAATCCAGTTTCCTCAGAGATTCCAGAGCATTAGACAGATGGTGAAAGAAAGTATATACCTCTGCAACTTTAGCAATGAGAGCCTTAAATTGCCAGTTTCACATGCTAAAATACCAGCAATTTTTACTCTGTTTAAACAAAAAATGCTTCCAGAATCAGATCCTCCTAATTTTAAAGAAATGCAGGATTTATTGCATGCAGCTGAACAAGTGGGAAAGCATACTTTGCAATGTGGTTTTGATTCTCTAGAGGCCTCCTGCAGAGCAGCAGTTACAGGCTCTGTCATTAAAAGACATGCTTGGTTAAGAGAACATACATTACCAGATCATGTTAAAGCAAAATGATTGGATGCACCTTTGCAGCAGGATGTGTTATTTGGAGTTAAGGCAGAAGAGGTATTAAAGAAAATGGAGGATGAGGCAAAATCTATGCAAACGGTGAAGGATTTCTTACAGATGTTCATAGTGTTTCACTGTTGCAGTCATGACTGTAGGGTTCTCCCCTGCCGGCTGGCAGCCCTCAGTCAGCCAGAATCCCAAAGTCTGGGTCCGGCGTCGGCTGTTCAACCATGCTCCCTGACGTCAGAGCGCCAGGAGTACAAAGCTGACAGCTGACGCCATCTTCTCCAGTCTTTCTTGCCGTGCGGTGATAGCAGTTCGCAAGTGCTGGTCGGCTGACTCCTGACGCATTTTTCTGATATACTTCGGTCCGAAGACTTTCTTCTCCACTCAAAGCTAAGTACCCCATTGGGGAAACTTTTTTCTTGCTCCACTCCGATGTCAGAAAAAGTTAATTGTATTTCATGTGGGAAGCAAATACCTCTTAAGGATTTTCATTCTTACTGTATTCCTTGCTTAGGCCCTGACCACGACGTAGCTAGTTGTCAGTTTTGTGCTAGATTCAATCAACGTACAATTAAGCGAAGGTACGATTTTGCTTTTCATTACTTCGGTAGGCGCTTTAACTACAAAATGTCGTCTGATACGGTCCCGGCTACCGGAGTTCACAAACGTCGCAAGGATAAAGACAGGCCTCCGAGGTCCAAATCTGATGATAGCGCACAAGCGGAGCCAGCTTCAGGTTCAGCCGTCAGTGAGGCGCTTTTGCAGCCCCTGTCGGCCATTTCAGAACAGACAGCCGAAATGGACTCTCATGAGGAGCCAACCAGGCCTTTAAATATTTCTGTTGCAGGACCTTCGGACAATGCTCCTTCGGATGGGTCCGGAGCCGCTGTGCAGGTACCAGCTTCCGAAGGGGTTTTCAGGCCTACTCAGCTACTAGTAAAGGCAAAGACAAAGGCAAAGACTCCTTCTAAATCAAAGACTTCAACACAGGCCTCTTCTGAACCGGCTCCCAAGTCACAGAAACAGTTACTCAAGATGGCGGAGGATTTACTTAATATGATTAGGGGTTCACATCCCCCTCCAGACAAAAGGCCAAGGCGGATGTTTATGATTCCTCTGATCAGGCTTCTGTTTCCTCAGTTTCTTCTGATCAGGAATATTCTTTCCCTCCTTATGAGGACTCTGATGCTGAAGAATCCATTCCTTCAGCTTCTCCCCCTGAGGATTTCTCTTTTCGGGAAACTTTGCATGAAATGAGGGAACATTTCCACTGGGAAGGACAGGAGTATTCGGAATCCAAGAAAAGACTGAGGGATTTTCTTCTTCTTCCCCAACATAGACACCTGGCTATTCCTCCTGTTTTGGATATTGTGGATGATGCCTTTTCGGAGGCTAACTTAACCCCTGACTCTCTTCCTCCTGCTCCTGTTAAGCCTGATAGATATTACAGGGTTCCTGATTCCCATCAGTTTTTATACAAGAACCCTTCTGCTGACCCTGAAACCATTTCTCAGGGTCCTAAGGGAGTTAAGGCCGCTTCTGCCAAAAATCCCATTCCTACTGAAAAGTATTCTCGATCCTTAGAAAGATGGGGCAAAAAGGTGTACACTTCTGCTACTTTGTCCATTAGGGCTTTAAACTGTCAGTTTCATATGCTTAAATACCAGCAATTTCTCTTGTCCGTCTTAAAACAAAAGCTTACTTCCATTTCTGCCTGTGCAGATAAGGAATTACATGACTTATTGCATGCCACTGAACAGGTTGGGAAGCATGGTTTACACTGTGGATTTGATGCCTTGGAGGCTTCTTGTAGGGCTGCGGCCTCTGGCACAGTCATTAGAAGGCATGCATGGCTAAAGGAACAAAATTTACCTGAACAAGTAAAGGCTAAATTATTGGATGCTCCTGTTCAGCATAATGTTTTGTTTGGATCAAAAGCTGAAGAGGTGATTAAAAAGATGGAGGATAAGGCGAAATCCATGCAAACAGTTAAAGATTTCTTACAAGTACAGCCACCTAGATTTAGCAGGAATTGGCCTTCAAAAAATTGGTCCTTTCCCACTTCAGACAGGCTTCAGAGGGGTAGATATAGACGCTCCAGAGGTAGGCCTCAAACACAAGCTGCTTATAGACCAAGACAGTGGACTGCTTCCACCCCTAGGGGAGGAGAGGACAGGTCACAATCTCAAAGGAAACAAACTCAATGGCTCCCTCTGTTGGGCTACAGGAACTTCTTGCCTGGAAGCCCCCCTCGGAGGAAAACACTCTTTTTATCAAAATTGGACTCTAACCCAAGACAAATGGGTTTTGGATGTGGTTTTAAGAGGTTACAAATTCCATTTTCATACCTTGCCAAGGCCAAGCGGATGGCCAGACCTTCCAAAACATCAATGGACGGAGGCCTTAAACCAGTTGGAAGCTCTTTTGGCTATAAATGCCATAGAACTGGTTCCTCTTTCAGAGATGAGAAAAGGTTTTTACTCAAGGCTCTTTCTAGTCCCAAGGAAGCAAAACTCATGGAGACCCATTCTGGATCTGTCAGTCTTTATCACCTTTCTAGAGATTCCAAAATTCAAGATGCTTACTCTACAGCAGCTACTTCCAATGCTGTCCAAAGATGCGTGGATGGTAACTTATTTAAAGGAGGCATATTTACACATTCCCATCAGGCAGGATCGCAGAAAATACCTCGGGTTCAAGGCCGGATCGAGGCACTTTTAATTCTCTGCGCTGCCCTTTGGATTGTCTACTGCGCCCAGGGTCTTCACCAAATGCCTGGTTCCAGTAGTAGCTTACTGCAGACTCAAGGGAATTTAAATTTACCATTATCTGGACGATTGTCTAATTCAGGCAGACAGCAAGGATGTCTTACTCCAGCATCTAGAATTTGTACAGAACCTCCAAGTTCCTGGGATCCTCTGTAAACATAGTCAAATTTTACACCATCACAACAGATAACTTTTCTGGGTGCACTTCTAAACACCACAACCCAGATGGCATTTCTGACATCCGAAAAAACAGTTACAGGTGGCTTCAACTTTCAGAACCTTGGCAACTCTAACTCAACTATCTGTAAGGAAATTCCTGCAGGCTTTGGGTTACATGGCCTCCTGCATCCTTCTCGTACCATATGCAAGACTACACATGAGGAAAATACAGTGGTACCTAAAAAGTGTATGGTCTCAGCATTGCCACAGTTTAGACATACTGATCTCCGTCCTTCCTTGCCTTCAAAAGGAATTTCTTTGGTGGTCCAGGGCATGTGCTCTAAACAAAGGGAAACCCTTCCGTCTGCCTCCTGCCACTCGGATTCTAACCACGGACGCCTCTGATTATGCTTGGGGAGCCCATTTTCAGAGCAATTGTTTGCAGGGTCTTTGGACAAAGGATCAGAAGCACCTGCATATCAATTTAAAGGAAATGTTAGCCATTCAGAAAGCTCTATTGGCCTTCAGGAATCTTACAACCAGGACAACTGCTAATACGGACAGACACCACAGTTATGTGGTACATAAACAAGCAAGGGGGATCTCATTCCTACCCCTTTTGCAGACTAGCCATGGATCTATGAACACAGCTCTAGCTTGCAATCTGGATCTTCAAGCTCAGTTTCTACCAGGGAAACAAAACTTCCTGGCAGACAGTCTGAGCAGAAACCTTTCGGATCCACACGTGTGGATTCTGGACACCAAAATATTCAGGATAACAGTAGTCTGGGGATGTCCTCACATAGACCTCTTTGCATCCCATCTCAATCATCAACTACAGAATTTTTGCAGCAGGACTTTCCACAGAGAAGCTTGGAATGTGGACGCCCTGTCATTCAGTTGGAGGAACCTCTCGGGATATGCCTTTCCGCCTCTTCCTCTTCTTCCACGGGTTTTATTGAAGATAAAACAGGACAAGCCCAAGATGATAATCTTGCTGGCTCCAAATTGGCCTCGGCAATTTTGGTATCCAACTCTAAAAAACCTATGCCTGGAGCCCCCTTGGGTTTTACCTCAGTCTCCGAACCTTCTGTCCCAACATCAGGGTCAGGTTCTACACTCATGTCAGAACTCTCAGCCTGGCGGCCTGGTTAATCCAGGGCCTTTGATTTCTTCTTTACTGCCCAAGCAGGTTATGGATGTCATTTTAGAAGCCAGACGTCCTAGCACTAGAAAATCTTATGCAGGAAAATGGAAAAGATTTTGTTCCTGGATGCAGGCTCAGGATTCTGATCCTCTTCTTCCTAACATTACTTTAATTTTACTTTGACAGATCTCTTACATAAGGGTGTCTCTTTCTCTTCCATTAAGATACATGCCTCTGCTATTTCTGCTCATTATAATACAGACCCTCCCATCTTTTCCCACCAGCTCATGAGACAGTTTCTCAGAGGAGCTAAGAACTTAAGACCTCCTAGATCTCCTCCCATTCCTGCTTGGGATCTCAACTATGTTTTGGAAAAACTAACCTTGCCTCCTTTTGAGCCTGCTGCCTCTTCTGACATCAAGTTTTTATCTTGGAAGACAGCTATCCTGTTAGCCCTAACCTCTGCCAGGAGAGTTTCAGAGTTGCAAGCTCTTATGGCTGTGGAACCTTATATTATTTTTCATCAAGACAGGGTGTCTTTGAGGACTAATCCTACCTTCATGCCTAAGGTGGTTTCCAAAGTGGCTTTAAATCAAACTATCCACTTGCCAACCTTTTTCCCCACTCCTCAGAATAAAGGGGAAAGGATCTTAACATTCCTTGGATGTACACAGACAACTATGTTTTTACCTGAACAGAACCAAGGACATCAGAAAATCAGAACAATTGATGTTCTTCGTTCCCCATTGCTGCAGTCCTTACTATTGGGTATAGTCCGCGTCCAGTCGGCCCGAATACCAGAGTATAAGGCTGACGTCGGTCAAAGCGCATTAGACTGACGTCAGTACGTCAGGGTACTAATGCGCATGACCGACGTCATATCCTCAGTCTTTTTTGCCGCATGGTCCGATGCAGAAGCAGTTTTGCGAGTGCAGGTTGGCGTTCTGAAATATTTCCGAAACCGGAGTTTCAGACCGAAACAGAGTTGGCTAAGTACCCGTTGGGAACATTTTGTTTTTCTTGCCTCAGTATTTAACCGGATGTCAGAAAAGTGAATAACTGTATTTCTTGTGGGAAACAGATACCTCATAGGGATTACCATACCTTGTGTATACCTTGTTTAGGGCCTGAGCACGACGTTGTTGGTTGCCGCTCTTGTGCTAGATTTAACAAACGCACTATTAAGAGGAGGTTAGACTGTGCCAGGTTAGTGTTTGGGAAGCGTTGCAATTATAAAATGCCGTCGGATGCTCCGACGCCCGCTTCGTCCAAGAAGCGCAAGGACAAAACAGTGAAGCCTAGGGTTGATGAACCGGCAGTCCCGGACGTCGGTCCTTTAGAAGGCTCAGTGGAGCCAGAGGTTCTGCCAGGAGTTTCCATGGAGTCTCAGGCAGAAACTTTACTGTTACAGGATGTGCCTTCTCAGGAGGTAGGCCAGGCTGAGGGGGCTTCTCAGGTAACTGTTCTTCCCTCTCTTCCCAAGGTAGTTAGAGCCTCTCCTTCTGTTGCCAAAACTTCTTTGAGAGGTAGGCCAAGTTCAGCTTCAGTGGGGGCTTCTCCTAGCATTTCGGGTTCTGTACCTAAGAAACATATGCTTAAAATGGCAGAAGATTTGATTACTATGATTAGAGGTTCTATGCCCCGCCTGATAAGAGGCCTAGGGTGGAACCGAGTTTGATAGTTTTGAACAGTGTTCAGAGGCTTCAGAGTCTTCTGCGGAAGACTTGCAGGAGTATCCTACTTATTCTGATTCTGATGTGGATGATTCCACTCCTACAGCTTCTCCTCCTGAGGATTTCTCATTTTCAGAGACTCTGCACTCCATGAGGGAGCACTTCAAATGGGAAGGCCAGGATTACTCTGATTCCAGGAAAAGGCTTAGGGAATTCTTGTTTTTACCCCAGCATAGGCCCTTAGCTATTCCTCCTGTGTTGAATGTGGTGGAAGATGTTTTTGCAGAGGCTTCCCTGAACCCTGATTCTTTGCCTCCTGCTCCTGTTAAGCCTGATAGGTATTATAGGGTGCCCGAAGCTCATAAGTATTTGTTTAAGAGTCCTAGGGCGGACCCAGAAACTATTTCTCAAGGGCCTAAAGGTGTTAAGGCTTCTGTAGTTAAAAATCCTGTTCCCACTGATAAAGAGTCAAGGGCTTTGGATAGGTGGGGAAAGAAAGTGTATACTTCTTCCACTCTAGCCATGAGAGCGTTGAATTGTCAGTTTCACATGCTAAAATATCAGAATTATCTCCTTTCACAATTAAAATCTAAGGTGGATGCTTTGGCGGAAGGTATTGAGTGTAAAGAGTTGCTGGATTTGGTTCATGTGTCTGAACAAGTGGGTAAGCATTCTTTGCAATGTGGTTTTGATGCTGTACAGGCCTCCTCGAGGGTGGCTGCTACTAGTTCTGTTCTTCGCAGGCATGCCTGGTTGAAGGATCAGAATTTAGCTGAGCATGTTAAGACAAGGATTTTGGATGCTCCTTTACAGTCTGATGTGTTGTTTGGATCGCCTGTGGAAGCAGTTTTAAAGAAAATGGAGGACAAAGCTAAGTCTATGCAAACTGTTAAAGAAGTTTTGCAGGTGCAGCCACCGAAGTTTAGTAGAAATTGGCCTGCTAAGGGGTGGACATATCCTGCTTATGATTCCCAGTCTAGGGGTAGGTCTAGACGTGGTAGGGGCAGGGCTCAAGGTTCTTTTAGGCCTAGATCAGGGAGTTCACCTGCTCAGACTTCTGGTGAGGGCAGGGGTCAGTCCTTTCGTAAACAGACCCAATGACCTGTCTTTTCAGCTGCCAGTAGATTCTCGTCTGGCAGCTCCTTTGGGAGGAAGACTGTCTCTTTTCAAAGAAAATTGGGATTTAATTACTCAAGACAAATGGGTGTTGGATATCATTCACCACGGTTACAGATTTTATTTCCATACCATGCCCCCTTACAAAGGCATGCCAGACGTTCCTCCTCCACAAAGAAAAGAGGCTCACAAGCAAGTTTCTCAGTTACTCCAGATGGGGGCCATTCAGCCAGTCCCTGTATCAGAAAGGGGCCTAGGATTTTATTCCCGCCTGTTCCTAGTACCAAAGAAGGGGAACACGTGGAGACCAATTTTGGATTTATCTCTCCTCAACACTTTTCTGGACATTCCCAAGTTCAAGATGTTGACGTTACAACAGCTTTTACCTCTGCTGGGCAAAGATCACTGGATGGTAACTTTAGATCTCAAGGAAGCTTACCTTCATGTGCCTATAAGGCTAAGTTGCAGGAAGTATCTGCGGTTTCGAGCTGGAAATTCTCATTATCAGTTCTCTGCATTGCCCTTTGGCTTATCTACTGCCAGAGTATTCACAAAGGTTCTGGCTCCAGTGATAGCTTACTTCAGGCTTCAAGGAATTCAAATCTATCCTTACTTGGACGACTGCCTGATTCTGGCTCAAGAAAAGGAAGACCTTCTACAGCATCTGGAATATGTTATAGCAGTGCTAAGATGCCTAGGGTATTCTGTGAATGAAATAAAGTCCAGTCTAGTACCCTCTCAAGACATGTGCTTTCTGGGTGTGAGACTGAATACAGCAGCCCAGATGGCCTTTTTAACCCCGGACAAACAAAAGAGTCTATCACTTTACTTCCATCAACTATCTCATCAGTCCGTGCTGACTGCAAGGACAGTCCTTCAAGCATTAGGGTTCATGGCATCTTGTATTCTGGTGCTTCCCAATGCCAAACTGCATATGAGGAAGCTACAATGGTATCTCAAAATGTATGGACACAGCACTGCCAGGATTTGGACACTGTCATTCAAATAATACCTTGCCTTCAAAAGAATTTTTGTGGTGGGCTCAGGAATGTCACCTAAACAAGGGACTCTCTGTGACCCGGCCAGAGGCGAGTCAGATTTTAACGACAGATGCCTCGGACATTGCTTGGGAGCTCATCTAAATGGAAAGTGGATACAAGACAAGTGGCCTGCCAGACTACAGCATCTACATATCAACATGAAGGAGATGTTAGCAGTCCAGTTTGCATTAATGGCTTTCAAGGAGTTACTTCTTCCAGGGCAGGTGTTGATTCTAACAGACAACACAACTGTCATGTGGTACATCAACAAGCAAGGGGAACACATTCTTATCCTCTATGCAGGCAAGCAATGATTTTATGGGAGACTGCGCTAAGCTTGCAACTAACTCTTCAGGCAAGGTTTCTGCCGGAGCACAGAACTCCTTAGCAGATGTGTTAAGCAGACAAATCATGGATCCCCACGAGTGGAAACTGGATCTTCATGTATTTCAAAAATTGACAGTGTCATGGGGAACTCCAGACATAGATCTGTTCGCTTCTCCACTAAACCACCAGCTGCCACAGTATTGCACAAAGGGGTTTCATCACACAGCTTGGAAAGTGGATGCTCTGTCTTTCAGTTGGAAAAACCTTCATGTGTATGCCTTTCCTCCTCTGCCTCCTCTTCCAAAGGTACTATTAAAGGTCAGACAAGACAGGCCAAGGATGATTTTGATAGCTCCAGATTGGCCTCGGCAACACTGGTACCCACTACTACGGAGTCTGGTAAGGAAGCCTCCATGGCCTTTACCTCTGATTCCTCATCTGTTATCTCAGAAGGATGGTCATCTGCTCAATGTCAAGCTACACTCTCTTCATCTAACAGCCTGGCATATTCTATGTTGAAACACAGCAGGTCTCAACTTCCTCAACAAGTTTTAAATGTGATTATGGAAGCTAGAAGACCTAGTACAAGGAAAGTGTACGCAGAAAAATGGAAGAGATTTTTATTTTGGAGTACAGCAAACAATTTGCAGGTTTCTGAGCCTAATTTGAGTGTGGCTCTTCAATACCTTACTGAGTTATTGGACAAGGGTTTGTCTTTCTCTTCCATTAAGATTCATGCTGCAGCAATTTCAGCTCACTATGATTGTGACCCACCATTGTTTTCGCATCCTTTGTTCAAGCAGTTTCTTAGAGGGGCAAAGAATATAAGACCCCCACGTAGAGCTCCTACTCCTGCTTGGGATCTCAATTTTGTGTTGGAAAAACTTACTCTACAACCTTTTGAGCCTGCGGCTACTGCTGAATTGAAATACTTGTCATGGAAGACTGCTTTTCTGTTGGCTATTACTTCTGCAAGAAGGGTGTCTGAGTTGCAGGCCCTTATGGCAGTAGAGCCATTTTTGATTTTCCATAAGGATAGGGTATCATTACGTACTAATCCTTCCTTTATGCCTAAGGTGGTTTCTAGTGTGGCTTTAAACCAAACTATTCATTTGCCTACTTTTATGCAGACCCCCAAAATAAAGGGAAAAGATTTTGCACACTTTAGATGTACACAGGCAATTGCGTTATTATTTAAGCAGGACTAAGGATTTCAGGCAGTCTCAGCAGTTGTTTGTTTCTTTTGCTTTGAGTTCACAGGGCAAGCCTGTGTCAAAACAAACTATTTCTAGGTGGATTGGCTTTTGCATTGCATTTTGTTATTCCCATCATGGCAAGGAGATTCCAGCTGGGATTAGGCCTCATTCCACTAGGGCTACTGCCACTTCAACAGCATTTCTAAGGGGTGGCAACTAAGGATATTTTGGAAGCAGCTACTTGGAGTTCAGTGCATACTTTCTCTAAGCATTATCACCTTCCTATCTACTCTAAGTCTAGGGCTGGTTTTGCCACAGCTGTTTTGCAAGGCATGTTGTCAGCTCCTGCTTCTTTATGATTTGCCAGCCTCCCTTACCTCTGCTTTGGGATTCTACCCAATAGTAAGGACTGCAGCAATGGGAACGAAGAACATAGTACAGTTTTGTACCTACCATAAATGTAGATGTTCGAGGATCCCCATTGCTGCAGTCCAATACCTCCTCCTTCCCTCTGTGTTTAGGGGTGGTTGTGTAGGTGAGGTTACATGCTTATATTTTTGTATATATTCTTGTATATATTGTACATATTTTTGGTGCAGGTATTTTGGGCCTTGTCTTTTTAGGGTCTTCTGACATCTGGGGCAAGAAAAGACTGAGGATATGACGTCGGTCATGCGCATTAGTACCCTGACGTACTGACGTCAGTCTAATGCGCTTTGACCGACGTCAGCCTTATACTCTGGTATTCGGGCCGACTGGACGCGGACTATACCCAATAGTAAGGACTGCAGCAATGGGGATCCTCGAACATCTACATTTATGGTAGGTACAAAACTGTACTTTTTTCTTATGCTTCAATTTCCCAAGGTAAAGCCATTTCAAAACAGACCATTTCTAAATGGATTTCTCATGGAATCAGATTTTGTTATTCTCACCATGGAAAGCAAATCCCAGGGAGTATACGGACTCATTCCACCAGAGCTGCTGCCACTTCTGCGGCCTTCCTCAGGGGAGTTCCTACCAAGGACATTTTGGAAGCTGCAACTTGGAGTTCAGTGCATACTTTTTCTAAGCACTACAGTCTACCTCTCTACTCTAAGTCTAGGGCAGGCTTTGCCTCTGCAGTCTTGCAGGGCCTTTTAGCCGCCCCTTCCTCTTTATGACCACCTCCCTTTCTTTCAGCTTTGGGATTCTACCCTACAGTCATGACTGCAACAGTGAAACACGATGAACATAGTACAGCTGTGTACACCTACCATAAATGTAGATGTTTGAGTGTCTTCACTGTTGCAGTCTGGGTTTCCCTCCCTCCTGTCCCCTCTTATTTTTACTTTTGTGTATTTCCTTTTTTCACCATTCTTCTGAGGTGTATTTGCAAAGGTTATGGGACCTTTTTCATTTTGGGACTCCTGACATCTGGGGCAAGAAAAACTGGAGAAGATGGCGTCTGCTGTCAGCTTTGTACTCCTGGCGCTCTGACGTCAGGGAGCATGGTTGAACAGCCGACGCTGGACCCAGACTTTGGGATTCTGGCCGACCGAGGGCTGCCTGCTGGCAGGGGAGAACCCTACAGTCATGACTGCAACAGTGAAGTCACTCTAACATCTACATTTATGGTAGGTGTACACAACTGTACTGTTTCAGCCTCCTAGATTTAGCAGAAACTGGCCAACTAAGAATCTGTCCTTTCCAATTACAGACAGACCTCAAAGGGGAAGATACAGATGTCCAAGAGGTAGAGGTCAAACACAAGGTCCTTACAGGCCTCGACAATGGGTTGCATCAGGCCAGAAAGAAGGGGAAGACGTGCCACAACCATATAAAAAGCAGCTCCAATGACTTCCCACTACAGCTGCCAAACAAATCCTTCTTGGTAGCCCCCTTGGGAGGAAAATTGGCACTCTTCTACCACAATTGGCAAATGATCACCAAAGACAAATGGGTTCTCAATATTGTATTCCAAGGTTACAGGTTCCACTTTCACACACTGCCAAGGTTAAAAGGAATGCCAAATCTGACACCAAATCAATGGGCAAGAGGCTCAAAAACAAATTACAGCACTCATGGATATGAGAGCTTTTCAAAAGGTACCATCACAGGAGCAAGGACAAGGATTTTACTCAAGACTTTCTGGTTCCCAGAAAGGACAAAGCCTGGAGGCCCATTCTGGATCTTTCATCTCTAAACACTTACCTGGATGTTCCGAAATTCAAAATGTTGACATTACAGCAGCTTCTTCCCATGCTGGGCAAGAAAGCTTGGCTTGTGACTTTGGACCTCAGAGGCATACCTGCATGTCCCTATCAGACAAAACTGCAGAAGATACCTCTTTCAATGCACTACCAATTCTCTGCACTGCCCTTTGGCTTATCTACTGCGCCCAGGGTCTTCACAAAGTGCTTGGCACCAGTAATTGCATTTTGCAGACAGAAAGGAATTCAGATTTATCTGTACCTGGACGGCTGCCTGATTCAAGCAGAGAGTAAGGACATTCTTTTAAAGCATCTGGCGTTTGTAAAAAAGTTAAGTTGCGTGGGGTACACAGTAAACGAAAAGAAATCAAAACTAGTGCCCTCACAAGAGATTATATTCCTGGGTGCCAGCTTGAACACAACGGCCCAGATGGCTTATCTCACGCCAGACAAACAAGGACAACTGACTCAATACTTTCAATTGATGGCAACAAAGACCCCAACTCCCTGCAAGAAAAATTCTGCAGGCCTTGGGTTACATGGCATCCTGCATACTACTAATTCCGTATGCCAGACTGCATATGAGGAAACTACAATGGTACCTAAAGAATGTATGGTCTCAACACTGTCAAAAGTTTGGAAACAGTTATACCACTAATCCCTTGCCTTCAACAGGAGTTTCAATGGTGGGCCCAAGCTTGACACCTCAACAAGGGACAGCCTTGTACACAACCCACAGCCAGGCAAACACTGGCAACAGATGCATCGGATTACGCCTGGGGAGCACACATGGCAGACAAATGTATTCAGGGCACGTGGCCCGTAGAACAAAGGCATCTTCACATCAATCAAAAAGAGATGCTAGCTGTACAAAATGCGCTTGTAGCTTTCAAGGACCTGCTGCATCCAGGACAACTACTACTAAAGACAGACAACACCACAGTTATGTGGTACATAAACAAGCAAGGGGGCACTCACTCCTACCCCCTATGCAGACAAGCTATGACCTTGTGGAACACAGCTATAAACCTTCAAGTTCATCTGCAAGCACAATTCCTGCCAGGAGAGAAAAACACACTGGCAGACGATTTAAGCAGAAACATCATGGATTCCCACGAATGGGAGTTGAATCAACAAATATTCAGAATGATAACACAGAAATGGTGGAGCCCGGACATAGATCTGTTTTCATCCCCAATAAACTGCCAGCTACAAAAATTCTACACAAGGAGTTACCATCCACAAGCATGGAAAGTGGATGCCCCCTCATTCAGCTGGGAGAGCCTACAAGTATACGCTTTCCCACCACTACCTCTCCTGCCAAAGGTACTCATAAAAGCCAGGCAGGAAGAGCCAAAGATGATCCTGATTGCACCAGACTGGCCACGCCAGCACTGGTACCCAATCTTAAGGAGCTTATCCCAAGAACCACCCTGGATTTTGCCTCAAATCCCACATCTGCTGAGTCAGCACAACAAACAAATACTACACAGCCAGCTAAAGACCTTAAACCTAGCTGCATGGAAGATTCCTTAGTCAAGCAAGCAATGCCTCTCTCCAAAGCTGTTATGGATGTCATTCTGGAGGCCAGAAGGCCCTAGTACCAGGAAAGCCTATTCGGATAAATGGAAGAGATTCTGTGCCTGGAACCAAGTTCATAGCCTTGACCCTCTTGTCCCAAACATTCCTCAGGTACTACAATACTTAACTGAGATGCTGGACAAAGGACTCTCCTCATCCATCAAGATCCACGCCTCTGCCATCTGTGCTCATTACAACACGGATCCACCAATTTTCTCTAATCCCCTCCTAAAACAGTACCTCAGAGGGGCTAAAAACATAAGACCGCCCCATAGAGCACTTACTCCAGCTTGGGACCTCAACTTTGTTTTGGAGAAGCTAACTTTACCTCCTTTTGAGCCAGCCAACACAGCAGAATTAAAATATATTTCTTGGAAAACTGCTCTGCTCCTGGCAATAACATCAGCACGAAGAGTTTCAGAATTACAGGCACTAATGGCAGTGGAACTTTCCTCATTTTCCACCAGGACAGGGTGCCTTTAAGAACTAACCCCACTTTTATGCCAAAGGTGGTATCCAGCATGGCTCTAAACCAAACTATTCACCTGCCAACTTTTTATCCTAAACCACAGAATAAAGGGGAGAGACTACTACACTCTTTGGACATTCACAGGCAGTTACGCTTCTACTTGGACAAAACCAAAGCTTTCAGAAAATCTGAGCAATTATTGGTAGCATATGCTGCAGGAGCACAGGGAAAAGCCATTTCAAAACAGATTATTTCAAAATGGATAGGACATTGTATACGTTTCTGCTACACATACCATGGAAAACCCGTACCTAGCAGCATTAGATCTCACTCCACCAGGGCAACAGCCACTTCAACTGCCTACCTCAGGGGAATACCTACCAAGGATATTTTGGAAGCGGCAACTTGGAGTTCTGTACATACCTTCACCAAGCATTACTATCTGCCTCTATACTCTAAATCCAGTGCTGGCTTCACCACTGCAGTGCTGCAGGGCCTTATAGAACCAGCCACCCTTCCTCAGCTTTGGGATTCTACCCAAGTGTAATAATTGCAGCAGTGTAACACGATGAACATAGTACAGTTTTGTACCTACCATAAATGTAGATGTTAGTGTATACACTGCTGCAGTCCAGGTTACCCTCCCTCCTTCCCTCTTACTGGCTGGTACGTACCTATGTCTTCTACCCTTACTACCTATGGGGAGTATTTGCTGGTAGCTGCAAGTTGTTTTTTGCTTTTCTTATGTATGTTTTATTAGCAATTGGAATTGCCTACCTATTTAGAGGCACCTGACATCTGGGGCAAGAAAAACTGAAGAAAATTGCGTCGGCTGCATCTTATATACCCCTTTTGCACTGACGTCAGGGAGGAGGTGACAGCAACCGACACCGGACCAAGACTTTGGAACTCAGGCCGACTGGGGGAACCGCCCGATGGCAGGATAACCCAAGTGTAATGACTGCAGCAGTGTATACACTCGAACATCTACATTTGTGGTAGGTGCAAAACTGTACTTTCTTCGTGTTTCGCTGTTGCAGTCATTACATTTAGGGTAATCTGCTAGCAGGTTGCCCTTAGTCGGCCTGAATTCCAAAGTCTTGGGTCTTGCGTCAGTTGCTATCTTTTCTTCCATGACGTCAGGGGTATAAAACATGCTGCAGATGCCATTTTCTTTAGTCTTTCTTGCCGCATGGTGCCCGAAGCAGAAGCATTTTGCAAGTGCCGGTCGGCCGACTACTGAAATATTCGAATGAGTTTCAGAACAGAAGTCTTCACTAAAGCCAAGTACCTCGTTGGAGAAACTTTTTTCTTGCCTTTTACCGAGGTCAGAAAAAGTTAATTGTATTACTTGTGGGAAGCAAATACCTCATAAGGATTTCCATTTATACTGTATTCTTGCCTAGGCCCTGATCACAACGTGCCTGGCTGTTGGTTTTGTGCTAGATTTAACCAACGCACTGTTAAGCGTAGGTATATTTTTGCATCAAAGTATTTTGTAAACAGATTTAACTACCCAGAAATGTTGTCGGATAGCAATCCGACTACCAGAGAACATAAAAAACCGCAAAGAAAAGGACAGAGAAAGGCAGTCGAGATCCAAAACCGACAAAGCTTCTTCTAAGCCATTCGCCGGTACTCAGTGAGGCACTTTCGCAGCCCCTGATAACCCACTACCTTCGAGTCGCAGGCCTCTACTGACACCCATGTGGAGTCCGGCATGCCGCAAGATACTCAAGGTATTGGACCAATGGATGAATCTCCCTCAGATGGGTCCGGAGCCACTGAGCAGGCACCGGCTTCTGAGGGTGTATTCAGACCTCAACATTTGTATATCAAACAGACGACCGCTGCAAAACCAGACAGAAGCAACTTCTAAAACTAAAAAAAAACGACGCATTAGCCACGTGCACAGGCCTCTATGCCTAAAAAACAGATGATCAAAATGGCTGAAGACCTAATTACCTTGATCAGGGGCAAACATCCCTCTCCAGATAAGAGGCCTAGGCAAGACGCCGATTATGAATCTTCAGATCAGGTTTCTATTTCTTCTGATTCCTCTTCTGATCAGGAATTATCTATACCTCCCTGTGAGGATTCTGATGCTGAGGAGTCTATTCCATCTGCATCTCCTCCTGAGGATTATTCATTTGGAGAAACCTTGCATACATTGAGGGAGCATTTTCACTGGGAGAATCAAGACTTCTCAGAATCAAAAAAGAGGCTCAGGGATTTCCTTCTCCCTCGGCACAAACCTTTAGCCATTCCCCCTGTTTTTAGACATTGTGGATGATGTGTTTTCGAAGTCAAGCTTGACCCCTGACTCCTTACCTCAGGCTCCCACTAAGCCTAACAGATATTACAGGGTCCCTGACTCACATAAATTTTTATTTAGAAACCCTGCTGCTGATCCTGAAACTATTTCAGTGTCCAAAGGGAGTTAAGGCCTCAACAGCAAAAAAATCCTACCCCCTCTGACAGAGATTCAAGGGCACTAGACAGATGGGGAAAAAAAGGTTCATACATCTGCAACCTTGGCAATCAGGGCCTTAAACTGTCAGTCATATGTTTAAGTACCAACAACATGTTATGGGATTGCTGAAACAGAAAATGATTATTTCAGAATGTGCAGAAAATAAAGAATTGCAGGAATTATTGCATGCAGCTGAACAAGTTGGAAAGCATACTTTGCAATGTGATTTTGATTCCTTAGAGGCCTCCTGCAGGGCCGCAGTTACTGGTTCTATGATTAGGAGGCATGCCTGTTTAAAGGAACAAAATTTGCTCTGATCATGTTAAAACTAAATTGCTAGATGCACTTTTACAGCATGATTCTCTGTTTGGTATTAAGGCAGAAGAGTTTTTAAAGCAAATGGAAGACAAAGCTAAGTCTATGCAAGCTGTTAAAGACTTCTTACAAGTGCAGCCACCAAGATTAAGTAGACACTGGCTTACAAAAAAATTGGTCCTTTCCTGTGTCAGACAGAGCACAAAGGGGCAAATCCAGACGCCCTAAGGGTTCCAGATACCAGGCGCAAGATTCATACAGGTGAAAGCAATTTGGCACTTCCACCTCCAAATCTGGAGGAGATAACGCGCAAACCTACAGAAAGCAATCCCAATGACTTCCCTCTGCCTACACCAAGCACTTATCTTTTGGCAGCACCCATAGGGGGAAGATTAGCACTTTTTGCTCAAAATTGGCAGTTAATAACCCAGGACAAGTGGGTACTAAACATATCACAGGGATACAGATTCCATTTCCATACTCTGCCAATGGCAAATGGTTGGCCAGCTCTGCCAAAAAATCAGTGGGCATAGGCGCAGAAACAGGTTACGTCCCTCATGGATGTGGGGGCCATTCAGACAGTACCAGAACAGGAAAAAGGGCAAGGTTTTTACTCTACCGTTCTTGGTATCCAGAAAGGACAAGGCCTGGCAGCCAATACTGGATGTATCGATATTGAACACATACCCGGACATTCCAAAATTCAAAATGCTGACTTTGCAGCAGCTTCAGCCCATGCTGGGCAAGAATGCTTGGCTGGTGACTTTAGACCTAAAAGAGGCATACCTGTATGTCCCAATAAGACCATCCTGCAGAAGATACCTCAGATTCAAGGCTGTCTTAATGCATTACCAATTCTCTGCACTGCCCTTTTTCTTATCTACTGCGCCCAGTGTCTTTACAAAGTGCCTGGCACCAGTAATTTCATTTTGCAGACAAAGAAGTATACAAATATCTCCTTACTTTGACGACTGTCTCAGAGAACAAGGCCACTCTTCTTCGACACCTGACGTTTGTGAAAAGGTTTCTAACATGCCTAGGGTACACAATAAACCAAAAGAAGTCACAACTGGTACCCTCTCAAAAGATAGCATTCCTGGGTGCAAGCTTTGATACAACTGCCCAGATGGCTTACCTCATGCCAGACAAGCAAAGGCAACAGACTGTTTACTTCAAACTGATGGCAACAAAAATCCAGTCTTCTGCAAGGCAAATTCTGCATGCTCTGGGCTTCATGGCATCCTACTAATTCCATATACAAGACTGCATATGAGGAAACTTCAATGGTACCTAAAATGTTTATGGAGTCAACATTCACACAGTCTAGAAACAATGATTCCTCCCATTCCCTGCCTGCAACAGGAGTTTCTATGGTGGGCAAAGGCATGTCACCAAAACATGGGACTGCCCTTCACTCTACCCCCTGCCAGCCAAACCTTAACAGACGCATCAGATTATGCCTGGGGGGCCCACATGGCAGGAAGATGCATTTAAGACTTATGGACACCAAAACAAATGCATCTTCATATCAACCAGAAAGAGATGCTAGCTGTTCAAAATGCCCTAACAGCCTTCAAGGACTTACTTCATCCAGGACAACTACTGATAAAGATGGACAACACCACAGTCATGTGGTATATAAACAAGCAAGGGGGCACACACTCATACCCCCTTTGTAGATTAGCCATGGCACTGTGGGACACAGCTTTGACCTACCAAATACATCTTCAAGCTCAATTCCTGCCAGGAAAACAAAACACTCTGGCAGACGATTTAAGCAGAAACCTTATGGATCCTCACGAGTGGAAACTAAATCCACAAGTCTTCAGCGTGATAACAGAGAAATGAGGGAGCCCAGACATAGATCTATTTGCCTCTCCTCAAAATTATCAGTTGAAAAGATTCTGCACAAGGACTTATCACGGACAAGCATTGGAAGTGGACGCCCTATCCTTCAGTTGGAAAAAACTATCAGTTTACGCCTTTCCTCCTCTGCCTCTTCTACCCAAGGTCCTCCTAAAAGTCAGACGAGAGAAGCCAACGATATGATATTAATTGCCCTGGACTGGCCCCGCCAATACTAGTACACAGTCCTAAGGAACTTGGCTCAATACCTAGCTTGGACCTTGCCTCAAAAACCTCAATTACAGACTCTAAACCTGGCAGCATGGCTAATCATGTAGTCATACAAACAACATCTCTCAGTAAAGCAGTGACGGATGTCATTTTGGAAGGCAGAAGGCCTAGTACTAGAAAATCTTATGCTGACAAATGGAAGAGATTCTGGGCTTGGAATCAAGCACAAGGAACTTATACAGTGGAACCAAATATTCCTCAGATATTACAATACTTAACTGAGATACTTGACAAAGGCCTATCTTTTTCATCGATCAAAATCCATGCCTCTGCCATTTCGGCTCATTACAATACAGAGCCACCAATCTTTTCTCATCCTTTACTAAAGCAGTATCTTAGAGACGCCAAAAATTTAAGGCCTCCTAGGTCACCATTACCTGCATGGGACCTTAATTATGTGTTGGAAAAGCTCACCCTGCCTCCATTTGAACCAGCTGCTACCGCTGATCTAAAGTTCTTATGGAAAACAGCTCTGCTACTAGCAATTACTTCAGCAAGAAGAGTTTCAGAGCTACAGGCCCTTACGTTTGTAGAGCCTTTTATCATATTTTACCCAGACAGGGTGTCTCCGAGGACAACTACTTTTATGCCTAAGGTGGTTTCCAGTGTGGCTCTTAACCAAACAATTCATCTGCCAACTTTTTATCCAGATCCACAGAACAAGGGAGAGAGAATTCTGCATTCCTTAGACGTACACAGACAGCTAAGATTCTACTTGAGCAGAACAAAAGCTGTAAGAAAAACTGAGCACTTACTAGTGTCATATGCTGCAGGATCAGAAGGAAAGGCCATTTCAAAGCAGACAGTTTCAAAGTGGATATGTATTCACTGTTGCAGTCCGGGTTACCCTCCCGCCCATCCCCTTGTCATTCTGAAGATGTCCTTCATGGATGCATCTGCAGTCATAACAAGTGGGTTGTCCTGTCGTCAGGCAGCCCTGCAGTCGGCCGGATTCCAAAGTCCGGGTCCGGCTTCGGCTGATGTCGCACTCCACCCGACGTCATCTCTGTTGGTCTTCGGGTATAAAAGCATCAGCCGACGCCATTTTCCTCAGTCTTTCTTGCCGCGTGGCGCCCGAAGCAGAAGCTGTTCGCAAGTGCCGGTCGGTCGGATCCAGAGATTACTTCTACCGAATACTACTCAAGACTTCTAAAGCTAAGTACCCCGTTGGGGACTCTTTCTTGCCTCAGCCGATGTCAGAAAAAGTTAACAATTGTTTAACCTGTGGGAAACAAATACCTCATAAAGATTTCCACTCTTACTGTCTGCCTTGTTTAGGCCCAGCCCACGACGTAGCAGCCTGTTCGGCCTGTGCTTCTTTCAACCGACTAACGCTTAGGCGTCGGTCGGAGTTTGCAGAACACTTTTTCGGTTCTGATTTTGCGTACATTATGCCGTCGGATCCTCCGACTACCCAATCTACCAAAAAACGCAAGAAAGACCGACACTGCGGTCCGCGGTTTCGGCGAAACCATGGTTAAGCAAATCATGAGTGTCTCGGTTTCGGCGAAACCGAAAACTAATCAAAGTACAGCTGAACCTATTCCTACAACTGAGGCCCCTGCTACAACTCTTGAATCGACCTCAGAAATTTTACCCACTATGGTGGTTGACTTATCAGACACCATCCCCTTGGATGTCTCTACCCCAGCACGTGGTGCTGCTAGGCCTCCAGCAGCCATGTCCATTAAGGCCTTCGCCAGGGCTAAAGCAGCCAAGACTACTAAAACAGTGCCTGTTAGACCCCCACATCCAGGCCCTCTTCTAGTTCTCAAATGCTTACTTTGGCAGAAGATTTAATTTCCTTAATTAGAGGATCTCAATCTCACCCAGATAGGGCTTCTCAGCCCCAGAGAAGAGACCTAGGGCAGAGCCCCTGAGCCAGTGTCTTCTGATGATTCTGCTGATGAATCAGACATAACTGACCAGCCAGAGGCTCCCTTCTCCAATTTTGAAGATTCTGATGCTGAAGAATCCATTCCAGCTGCTTCCCCACCAGAAGAATTCTCCTTTGGGGAAACCCTGCATGCCATGAGAACAGTTCCAATGGCAGCAACAGGATTTTCAGACTCCAGAAAAGACTTAGGACCTTTCTGCACCTCCCACAGCACAGGCCCTTAGCTATACCTCCTGTTCTCTGTGGTGGATGATGCTTTCAATGCTGTTTGCTCCGCTCCAGATTCTTTACCCCAGCCCTGCCAAACCAGACAGATTTTACAGGGTGCCAGATACTCATCACCACCTTTACAAGGCCCCACTTGCAGACCCAGAAACTATATCCCAGGGTCCCAAGGCAGTAGCAGCGACCATAGCTAAAAACCCTATTCCTTCTGAAAGGGAAGCCAGGTCATTAGACAGATGGGGTAAAAAGGTCTACACTTCAGCTACTCTCTCAGCTAGAGCTTTAAACTGTCAGTTTCACATGATACAATACCAAGAGTTTATGCTGGATCAGTTAACTAAAAACTAACCACTGATGAATCTCTTGATAAGAAATATGTATTAGAAATGGTAAATAACATACAACAGGTTAGCAACCATTCCTTAAAATGTGGCTATGATGCACTGGAGGCTTCATTTAGATCAGCCATGACTGGCACAGTGATAAGAAGGCATGCATGGCTAAAGGAACAAGCTTTACCGGATCATGTTAAAGCTAAGTTGCTGGATGCTCCTATGGACAAGACAAGTTTGTTTGGTA
Source organism: Protopterus annectens (assembly GCF_019279795.1). Lineage (NCBI taxonomy): Eukaryota > Metazoa > Chordata > Ceratodontiformes > Protopteridae > Protopterus > Protopterus annectens. The sequence continues at coordinate 1,236,888,469 of NC_056746.1, forward strand.
CACCTGCCCAGCAGGACATGAAGAAAATGGAAGAAAAGGCAAAATCTGTTCAAACTGTTAAAGATTTCTTGCAGGTTCAACCCCCAAGGTTTAGCAGGAACTGGCCTGCCAAAAATTGGTCCTTTCCTGACTCCACAAAATTTCAAAGAGGCAGGAATAGACGTTCCAGAGGCAGAAACCAATCCAGAGGAGGTGCCTATAGAGGACGACAGTGGCAAGGTAACAACAGAGGCACAGACACAGCCACTGCCACTACATCAGCACAACCACAGTGACTTAACCCTACATCCGCCTACCTGGGAACAAATAGCAGCTCCTCTAGGCGGAAAGCTAACCTTATTTTCAAAGAACTGGCACTACATAACAAAAGACAAGTGGATTTTACAAACCATAGATCAAGGTTACCGGTTTCACTTCCACACTTTACCAGTCAAAAGAGGAATGCCCTACCTCCAAATCAAAAAACAGAGGCTCTACGCCAGATAATGGAGTTAGCAAACATGAGAGCTGTGGAAAGAGTGCCAACAGCAGAGCAAGGAAAGGGGTTCTATTCCAGGCTATTCCTAGTTCCAAGAAAGGAAAAAAGTTGGAGACCAATTCTCGACCTGTCCACCTTAAATACATACATCATTGTCCCAAAATTCAAAATGCTGACCCTACAGCAACTTCTTCCCATGCTGGGCAAGGAGTCTTGGCTGGTAACTCTAGATCTCAAGGAGGCATACCTGCACGTCCCCATTCGACCAATCTGCAGAAGATACCTCAGATTTCTTGCAGGATCAGAGCACTATCAATTCTCAGCATTGCCCTTTGGCTTATCTACTGCCAGAGTATTCACAAAATGCCTGGCATCAGTAATCGCCCATTGCAGGCTACAGGAATTCAAATTTACCCATACCTGGACGACTGCCTGCTACAAGGGGACAACAAAAGCAAGCTGACAACAGATTTACAAAGGGTCATTTACTTGCTACAAGCACTGGGATACACAGTCAATTTACAAAAGTCAAGGCTGATACCATCCCAAACAAGGACATTCTTGGGCTGAATTGGACACAGTAAAACAAATGGCATTCCTGACTACAGAAAAACAAAAAGAACTTCCTCTTTACTTCTTGGCACTAGCAAAACTGAACAAGTTAACAGCAAGAAAAGTTCTGCAAGCCTTGGGCTTCATGGCATCATGCATAATCTTGGTTCCATTTGCCAGACTACATATGAGGAAACTACAGTGGTACCTAAAGAATTTATGGTCCCAACACAGACACAGTCTAGAAACAGAAATCCCACTAATTCCATGCTTAAAACAGGAGTTCCTATGGTGGGCTCAGGCATGCCAGTCAAATCCAGGCCTACCCTTTCGCAGATGTCAAGCAAGCCAGACCATCACAACAGACGCTTCAGACCTAGGATGGGGGGCCCACATGCTGGACAAACGCGTACAAGGATTGTGGACACAGGATCAACTTCACCTGCACATCAATCTAAAAGAAATGCTGGCAGTAAAACTGGCAATCCAAAAGTTCAAACCATTTCTCAGAGGGCCAGTTGATGATAAGGACAGACAACACCACAGTCATGTGGTACATCAACAAACAGGGAGGCACTCATTCATACCCCCTATGCAGAATGACCTTGGAGCTGTGGACCCTGGCACTCAGCTACAACATCCAGTTACAGGCAATATTTGTACCGGGGAAAGACAATACTCTAGCAGACATATTAAGCAGAACCACTTCGGATGCCCACGAATGGAAGCTGCACCCGGACATCTTCAAGACCATCTCAAAGAAATGGGGAATGCCACAGATAGACCTATTCGCATCACCTCTCAATCACCAGCTCAGAAAATTCTGTACAAGGACATTCCACCCACTAGCATGGAAAGTGGACTCGCTCTCCTTCAACTGGAAAGGCCTAACAGCATATGCATTCCCACCTCTTCCCTTGATACACAAGGTACTACTAAAAATCAAGGAAGAACGTCCAAGGATAATCCTGATAGCTCCAAACTGGCCAAGACAGCACTGGTACCCACTACTGAGGAGCATGTCTCGAACAATATGTGGCCAATACCCTGATGCCTTTGATGTTAACTCAGAACAACTACAGCATCATACATCCAAACCTAAAACGTTGCAACTGACTGCATGGAACATCACATAGCAGCAGCTAATTCAAAACTTTCCCAAAGAGTTAAAGACATTATTCTTGAAGCACGCAGACCTTCAACAAGAAGGAACTATGCTGGAAAATGGAAAAGGTTTGTCATTTGGAGTACGGAAAGAGGAAAAGATGTGTCAAACATAGATATACCTAACATTCTGGAGTATCTGGCGAACTTCTTCATTCAGGCCTGTCCTACTCCTCCATCAAGATACATGCATCAGCTATTTCAGCAGAATACAGCTTTGATCCACCTGTTTTTCGCACCCTTTGCTCAGGCAGTTCCTCAGAGGAATCAAGAATGTAAAACCTCCAAGGAAACCACCATTACCAGCTTGGGATTTAAACTTTGTGCTAGAAAAGTTAACACTATCACCCTTTGAACCAGCAGCAACAGCAGACCTACAACACCTATCATGGAAAACTGCTTTCCTACTGGCAATTACTTCAGCAAGGAGGGTTTCAGAACTACAGGCCTTAATGGCAGTGCAACCCTTCCTGATCTTCCACCAAGATAGTGTCCATGAGGACTAATCCTACATTTATGCCCAAGGTGGTATCCAGAGTGTCTTTAAACCAGGCAATCCACCTACCTACCTTCTTTCCCAACCCACAAAACAGAGGGAAAGAATACTGCATACCTTGGATGTGCATAGACAGCTACGCTACTACTTGGACAGAACAAAAATAGCAGAAAGACTGACCAACTTTTTGTAGCCTATGCAACAGGAAGGGAAGGAAAAGCTATTTCCAAACAGACAATCTCCAAATGGATAGGAAATTGCATACGATTCTGTTACTCCTTCCATGGAAAACCAATTCCACAGAACATAAGACCTCATTCTACAAGGGCAACAGCCACTACCACAGCCTTCTTACGAGGAGTGGCAACCAAAGACATTATTGAGGCGGCTACTTGGACCTCCGTGCATACATTTGCCAAGCATTATAATTTGCCTCTATATTCCAGATCCCGAGCAGGCTTTGCCACTGCTGTACTGCAAGGGATCCTGAACACACCATAATCTACTTTTATCCTCCTCCCTAGTTGGCTATGGTATTCTACCCACTTGTTATGACTGCAGATGCATCCATGAAGGACATAGTACAGTTTTGTACCTACCATAAATGTAGATGTCCGAACTGGATAGCATCTGCAGTCAGGATTACCTCCCTCCTTCCCTCTGTGGTACTCCTAGGGTGTTTACCCTCCTAATAGCTAGCTGTTGGGGAGTCTTTATGGTGTATTTGTTTGTATATATGTACATACATGCTTATTGTTGTGTTTACCTCTATCTATTTGGAAACATTGGCATCTATCCAAATTTTAGCCTGCAAGAGGGCTACTGGCATCTGGGGCAAGAAACACTGAGGAAAATGGCGTCGGCTGATGCTTTTATACCCGAAGACCAACAGAGATGACGTCGGGTGGAGTGCGACATCAGCCGAAGCCGGACCCGGACTTTGGAATCCGGCCGACTGCAGGGCTGCCTGACGACAGGACAACCCACTTGTTATGACTGCAGATGCTATCCAGTTCGGACATCTACATTTATGGTAGGTACAAAACTGTACTTTTTTTTCCTTCTTTATCTTCTTCAGCCTATGTGGTGTATTCATCAGGGGCAAGAAAAACTAAAGAAAATGGCGTCTACTGCATGTTTTATACCCCTGACGACCTGACGTCATGGAAGAGAAGACCGCAACCGATGCAGGACCCAAGACTTTGGAATTCAGACCGACTGAGGGCAACGTGCCAGCAGATTACCCAAATGTAATGACTGCAACAGTGAATACACATTAACATCTACATTTATGGTAAGTGTACACAACTGTACTTTCTAGGGACTTGGTTTGGAAAGGTGTATGCATCTTCCGTTGCAAGTGCCTTTAATTATTTAGTCTTTACATTACCTGTGAGGTGACAGTTTGGCCAGATGTAAGAAATGATTGACAGAGAAGGGTAAACTGATAATGCTTAGGGCAGCTAATCTGCTTGGAAGCCATATGGCCAAATGCATTCTGGTGTTATAAATACCTCAGCAGTGAAAGTGGCACCAGCTTTTACTAAGCTTTTCCAGTGTTGTATTGTCTAAACAACACTTTTAGTGAATCCTGAAACTGTTTTGGGAATGAGCATGAAGTGTAATATCCTATCTGAAAAAAGACCTGAATGATTCTTATCAAGCACTATCAAGCTTTCAGGTGTTTCTTTTTGAAAAACAGGTGATTGAAAGAACTAGTTAATACCTTTATTCCATTCTTACAGCAAGCATGGATGACTACATTAACGTCGGTTAACACTTTTTTCTTTTCTGCAATAGCTGCCTCAAGATCAGGTTGAGCTACTTTTTCATAATAGCTTTACCTGTTGGCCTGACACTGGCAGAAGCACCATAGACATAAAGTGCACAAGTCCAGTCATTGTTTGTATCTGAGCTAGTGGCACATGCTTTTCCCGTATATGTGTAGTGGTTTTATGATGCCATTTGAGTTGCTGTTCAGCTGGAAATGGTCAGTGCTGTCTTTTTTTCTTTGAGTTATTTGAATGTGTTTGTATGAACTGTACTCCTGACAGGGAGCAATATTAAACAGAACACTAGTACTGTTGTATAACTGGAGTACAAATGCTATAACCTTAAGTATGCAAGGGGCTGTTACTTATACTTTTTTTCCCCTTCTGTTACTTATTTGTAGACCTGTAGTAATTAAAGTTCAGGCCAAAAATTTACTGTACATTTTACAAAGCAAGAGACTTAATGAGTCAAGGTTGTTGCATACCTTGGGAAGTCCATGGAGAATCTGAGTAAGAAAAATCTCATTTATTCATGGAATTGGACCAGCCACTTGTTTTTCCAGGTGGTAACGAGGTCTGCTGGTAGAAATCCTTGCTAAATGGCTAGGTAACTGTTTCATTTTGCTATAATAAATATGGCAGTCATTGCAGGAGGTGGTTGGTCCACATTCCACTTTAGCAGCAGCTGCTTCACACTCATTGGTAGATTTTGCTATAAAGTTCCAGTCATTTTAGGGGTTTCTGAAGAGTTATGTAATGGTACACAGGGTAGCTGTGATGAAGCATTTCTTCCAGTGAACATATTTCCATTAAGGATTAAGTGACTTGTGTACGCTTCTGTTTTTTGTAGTTAAGCCCCTTCCTCCCATAATGAAAATGTAGTCTCCGTGTTTTTGCTAACTGCTTTATCACATTGTCTTGCTGATGCTCTAGAATTGTAGCTGAGCATCAGACAGGTGACTCCTACTAAAACTCATTTAATTCATTTTTTTTTTTTTTTTGCTCTGATATTAAGGTGACAAGTATGACTGTCCTGCTAATTCCCTTTTTGTATTGACATATAGTCTTGTTACATATGTTAGGGTTATAAGCAGAGACGTGCTTTTAATTCCCTACCTTATGCAGTGTTGCTAATGTAGGCATGGAGGAGGAGGCAAAGGCCTACACTTTCGGCTCTTGCCTAATCCGTTTTTTTATTTCCTGTGTCTTGTTCTAGTAGAAGTGCAGAAGACATCATTTTGGGAACCTGTTTCAGTCTTGTTTTTAAACTGTTAGCAGAGTTTTCTAGTGCAGCTGAACACATCTGCTCCCTTCTTTCACTTAACCTGTTTTTTCTAAGTCTAGATTTTGCGTGGTCTTTTTATATGAACATGCGTATAGAGTTGTAAATGACTGAAGGCTTTTAAAGAAAACAGAATTAACAAATAAGTAGAGTGGTTGAGCTATAAGAATTGTGTCAAAGCTTTATTGAAGGTTGTTTGATGTATTAGCCCATCATCATCTCCACATTATAATTTTATTGTGACTGATTTATGTGGAGTTACCTTGGGGGGGGGGGGGGTAAAGAATGTAATGTAGGAGTCAAAAGTGGGAAATACTAGGGTCATCACATGCACAATGATGCAAAATATTTTACTTTGTCAAAGGTGCCCTTCCCCATGCTGCTGCGTAATAGGTTCCCTATTAAGTAAGCAAACGCTGTTTAATCGACAGCTAAATGTTGAAACAGCAAAATTCCCGAAGAGACAGAGCAGTGACCCCCCACCCCCACCCCACCCCCCCCCAGGGAAAAAAAATCACTGGGCCGTTTTTCAGGACTTTGCCGTTTCCTCCACTGCGGTGCGATATCGGAGTTGGTATATTTAAGTAGGGGGGTGTGGGTGGCTCAGCCCCCCACTTTATTTTGTGGGGGGGGTAAAAAATCACTGTTCTGCTCGGAATTTTGTCTGTTATACAGCATTCGCTGTTATAATGTAGACCTGCGTAATATACCTAGTTCAACTGCTTAAGTATGCTGACATGCGATTACATGGCATGTGACAAGTGTGGAAACATCTGCATATTATTTTTGTACCTGAGAGTAGGCATTGTTCTGTTCTCTGCAAGAGTACTGTTAAAGCAGCAGAGAGATCCCACTGCTACCCTTTGGGGGCACAGCAAGCCTAACCATTAGCTACTTAGTTACCCACTAGTAACTGAACTGGTAGTCAAGTAGCCCAGATCATTGGCAGTGCAGTGAAACATCTGGCAGCTTGTGTCATTGGGCCAGCATCTGTCTTATTTATGTTGATTCCTGGCTTGCTTTTCATTTTCCAGACCCTCTTCACCATCTAGGCTACATTTGCAAGTTAAATCCTGAAAGATCCCTTGAGTGAAACTGTTTCTGCCGTTAAGCAATGATTTACTGTGTGCATGCTAAATTTTTTTGGGTGCTTTCGTAAAGGGTACTAACTTATCTTTCCATCTGCTTGTTTGCCTTGCAAAGCATTCTGGCCTTTTATTAGCCATTTTGTGTGTCATTCCCATGACTTTAGTGTATTTTGAGGTGTGTCCCAAATGAGTCGCCATCTATACCCAGTATGCCAAGATTTCAGCTTCCTTAACTGCTGAAAGGTGGTACGAGTTAGTATTTCTGATTTTTGCCTGTTTTTCTTGTTTGATGCAGTGGTTTGTGAACAGCTGATGTTAAGTTGTCTATCTCGCCTTCATTCTTGCTGGATGGGTTCGGAGCCGACCTCGGCTCCGACTCGGCCACTCTAAAAGCTCGAGAGTTGGTTCCACCGGCTCGAGGCTCCCCTTATATCCCACAATGCTAGGCGAGAGTTACCTCAGATCTCGTTTGCCGCTACAGCTTCGAGGTTGGTTGTTTCTACCGGTTCTTGGTGAGTACTATTTCTTGTTGAAATTAGTCTTTAAAACCCCTTTAATTTAATATATTTACTTAGTTTAGTGTAGTTTAGAAAACTTTTTATTCCCTTCCAAAAAATTTCCGTTTCTTTTCCTCAAGAACCTTTGGTTCTTCCCTTGGGCCTATAGGCCTTTCCTTCCCTAGTGGAGTGTGTGTATTATTTTAGTTTAAATTACTAGTACTGCTTTTATTATAATTAACCTGACAGGGTGTAACTAGTGTGTTTGTGTGTGTTTGTGTACACCTGTTCAGATAAAATGTCTAAAGAAGCAAAGGTCTCGGATTCAAGAAGTGTGATGCGTGCTGTCAGAAAATGTCTCTGACAGACGCTCACACTTCTTGTGTCTATTGTCTGGGGCCTTTGCACCTGCAGGACTCCTGTGCTGTGTGCCATGGCTTCAGCCCCAGGGTCCTGCAGGAAAGAAAGAATAAATTGATTCTTAGAGGCTTACTCAAGCCAGAGGATTCCCTGTCTGTTTCAACAGGGAAGCCCTCTAAGGCATCTAGGTCTTCGGCTCCGCAACTGAGCAGAGACCTAAGGTTTCTCAACCTTGCCTTCATCGGCTCCGGCTGGAGCCGATAAGTCTCAGTCCACAGTTTCTGTGGCCTCGCTCCGGCCGGAGCCGAGGTAGTAGAGTTCCGTGTCGGCTCCGACCAGACCTTCGGAGCCGACAACTAGGAAGAGGTCCAGGTCACCATCTCTTGGCTCCGCTCATTCGGCTCCAGGATCTCCCCTGCTGTCTGAACGGAGCCAAAGATCTCACTCCTCTAGGTCATCGAGGCTGTCGGATCATGACCTTCAGAGGGTAGTGAGTCGACTACTTAAGTCCGAGGCACTGGCCCAGATGCTTCAGAGCCCGACTCATCAGTCGATGCCTGCCCCGGTCCATCAACATATTCCTCCTTCGACTCTCTTGAGCTCGGAGCCGGGTCATGTCGGAACCGAGACTGTGATTGCGTCGGTGCCGATACAATTGTCTTCGGCTCCGTCGTCGGCTCAGTTTACTTCCTTGGGAGAATCTCTGGGCCGGACTTCCCTCGGCTCGAGGGGTGAGTGGCATCGGACCCTTGTCCGACCCCCCTCTCCCCCTCGGTGCTTCGGCGCTGGTGAGTTCGGCTCCGACATCGGCCTCGGAGCCATCACTGTCGGTGCCGAGAGGGGTTCTTAGCTTCTCTGAGCGGGGACCTCTGGCTCTGCCTGACAGGGGTGCATTCGAGGTCATGCGGAGTGTGTTAGAGCCTGGCTCTACTCCACAGTCTGCTCCGTCCGCCCCTCCCTCTATGGTGCCTCAGGCTAAGTCGACTCACTCCCTCATCCCGGACCGCAGAGAGCCAGCTCCTCAGGAGCCCCTGTGGGATTTCATCCTCTTCCGAGGCCTCTCCTGATTTGGCAGAAGAGCCCCTCGGAAGAGGAAGTGTAAGAGGAAACACATTGACTCACCTGAGTCCATCACGTCAGACACAGATTTGGATGATTCTGAGGGTTCCCCGTTCCCCTTCTGAAGATGTCTCATTTGCAGACATTCTGGAGATCCTGAAACAGAGGGAAATTGGCCAGCCCTCAACCCTTCGGAGGTCGGATCAGTGATTCTTGAGGCGTTTGGCTCTCGACCTTCCACCTCCTGGGTGTCCCCGCTCTTCGACCCCCTCATGCAGGTGGTTGCTAAGAAGGCATGGACGGCTCCTGATTCAGTGGACCCCACTCCCAGGAGACCCTCTAAGTTCATAACAGCTCCAGCAGATAAACAATTTTTAACAAAAGGAGTTTCTGTGGATGCTATGGTGGTAGCTGCTGCCACAAAGAAGGAGCTAGCTGATCCTTCAGTACCTGTCCATCCACCTAACAAGGAATCTAGGTCCATGGATAGGTACGGGAAGCGGATGTTCTCGTCAGCGACATTTACCATGCGTTCGCTGAACTACCTGTGCCATTTTACTCGTCTACAAAGGGACTTGATCAAGGAAGCGAGTGAAATGTTAAAGGATCCTACAGCTGCGGGTTTCCAAGATAAGATGAACATGCAGCTGGCTACCCTTAATTCCATAACCAACTCCTCCATGCGCCTTCTTTCTTACGCGGCTGATGGAGCGAGCAGAGCCGCAGGGACAGGTGTGGCCTTACGTAGGCATGCCTGGATGCGGCTATGCAATTTTGCGGACCCTTTCAAGACGTCTTTCACGAACTCCCTTTGATGGATCATCTCTTTGGTCCTCAAGTGAAAGAAACCTTGACTAGGTGCGAGACTGATGGCAAGGCCCTTTCTGCCGCCGGAGTCCGTTTTCTACTCCTTCCAGGCCTTACCCCAAAGGCCAGAAGGGTGGAAAGATGTGGTTCCGTAAACAATCTCAAGGGACTTTGCCTGACGACAGAGTCGCTTTTCCCACCAGAGGCAGAGGTGGGAATAACAATGGTAGACGCCGCCCTAGGGGCAGGGGGTCCGCAGAACCAGGGTAATCGGAAGCCTTCCTGACAAGCCCTTTCAGCATCCCTGAGGTGTTGCCCGACTGCCCATCTTCGGAGGCAGTCGGGGAAGATTGTCACTGTACCCAGAAGCCTGGCTATCCCTGACTCAAGACAAATGGGTACAGTCCATCATTTCAAGGCTATTCTATCCCCTTTCTTCGCTTCCAAATCAGTCAAAAATCCCTTCCAGATGTTCCACCGCTCAAAGGGATCTAGCAGCTTTGGAAATTTCAAAACTGCTTGCAAAAGAGCAATTCAGCCAGTTCCAGCAGACCAGCAAGGATCCGGAATCTACTCAAGGTTCTTTTAGATCCAAAGAAAACAGGGACTGGAGACCAATTTTGGATCTCAGTGTCTTGAACAAATCAGTCAAGAAAACAAGATTTCGGATGGTCACGCTGCAATCCATCCTTCCCCTTTTGGGCAAAGGAAACTGGATGTGCTCTATAGACCTTCGGATGCGTACTATCACATAAAGATGAACAGACGCTCCAGAAGATTCCTCCGCTTCAGGCTGGGAACCAGTCATTTTCAGTTCAGGGCCCTGCCCTTTGGTCTCACCACTGCCCCGGTGTTTACCAAATGCATGGCAGTGGTAGCTTCTCACCTGAGACGACAAGGATTCCAGGTGTTTCCATATTTGGACGACTGGCTCCTCACAGCTCCCACCAAGCATCTCCTTCTGATGGCCAGAGATTACATTTTTCGTGTTTGTCAAAAGCTGGGTATTTCAATAAATTGCGAAAAGTCTGTTTTGTCGCCTTGTCGTACTATTACCTACATAGGCGCAAATCTAGATACGATAAACATGTCTGCAAGGCTAACACATCAGAGGATATCAGACATTCACAAATTGGTATCACTCCTTCTCAACAACAACAGAATCAAAGCCAGGTTAGTTCTAAAGGTGTTGGGAATTATGGCAGCGGCCATACCTCTCCTTCCATTAGCCAGATACCACATGCGGATCCTTCAGTGGATGCGTTTTACTCAATGGTCATACCAGGAACTTCCAATGTCTCACACCATTGTGATCACGCAAGCGTGCAAAAAGCATCTCATGTGGTGGATGTCTTCCCCATCTCCTGTCGGAAGACCCTTTGTTCCACCTCCTCCGGTTGCTACACTGACAACGGATGCCTCCCTGATCGGGTGGGGGGGGCATTATCAGGGCAGGACAGTCCAGGGCACATGGCAACCAAACGAATGCCACTTGCACATAAATGTTCTGGAGATGAGAGCAGTGCTTTTAGCGTTGCAAGCCCTTCAAGACTCTCTTCCCTTGGGAACAATTGCAATCCAGACAGACAATATGTCTGTAGTGTGGTACATCAACAAACAAGGCGGAACCAGATCATACCCCTGTGTCGAGAAGCACTCAGACTGTGGCAATGGGCGATTTCTTCTCAGCGTTTTCTGATAGCAACGCACATCCCCGGAAGTCCAATCATATTGCGGACAAGTTGAGCAGAGCTATTCTCATGCCTCACGAGTGGTCTCTGAAAGACTCTGTAGTGAGAGAAATTTTTCTCAAGTGGGGTCAGCCTTGCTGCGATCTTTTGCTACTCCCCAAAACAGCAAGTGCAGAGAATATTTCACTCTATTCCCTTTACCAGGCCAACCCAGCAGAGACGCTCTAGTCCAAGTTTGGCCCCGGGACTTCTGTATGCATTTCCTCCTTTCCCACTGATCTCTCAAGTAATACAGAAAGCTATCGCTCAGAAGGCCTCATTGATCCTCATTGCTCCTTACTGGCCTCGACAAGTGTGGTTCCCCTTTCTACATCGTTTTCTCTTGAGCGACCGTGGAATCTGGACCTAGTTCCAGATCTTTTGATCCATCAGTCGGGTCAGTTTCATCGCTCCCTCCCTCTCTGAACCTCACTGCTTGGTTCCTCCAGTTCCAACCTTAGCCAGGCTTCCTCAATTATCTCACTCTGTTAGAGATATATTGATAGCTTCCCATAAATCTTCCACTGAAGATTTATTTGAGTAAGTGGAAACGCTTCTCATATTGGGCACAAGGAAAGGACATAGATCCTTTCACCGCTTCCATCCAACTAGTCCTTGATTTTCTAGCTGAACACTTCCATGCAGGTTCATCTCCTCTACACTTAAAGTTCATTTGGCAGCTATTTCTAACTTTCATGTGGGTATTTCTGAATCTGCCCTAATGTCCCACAAACTCTGCAAAGCCTTTTTGAAAGGAGTTTTTCTTCTCAGACCTCCTATAAGAAATCCTCCTTCTCCTTGGGACCTAAATTTAGTTCTTGCTTCTTTGATTCTTCCCCTTTCAACCTGCAGCTTCCTGTTCTTTAAAATTGTTATCATGGAAAACTCTTTTTCTGGTAGCTATTACATCAGCTAGAAGAGTTTCAGAGCTTCAAGCACTCAGCTGTCATCCTCCTTATCTTTTGTTTCATAAGGACAGAGTATCCTTACGAACTAACCCGTCCTTTTGCCTAAAGTGGTCTCGACATCAAATCTGAATCAATCCATTGATCTACCAGTCTTTTTCCAGAATACTCCAATAGGTCTGAACAAAAATTACACTGCCTGGATGTTCACCGTCAATTGAGGTACTACTTGGATAGAACTAAACAGTTCAGAAAATCTGATCAGCTGTTTGTCTCCTATGCGGAGAGCAGAAAGGGACTTTCAGTTTCAAAGGTATCATTATCCAGATGGCTAACATCATTGATTTCCCTTGTATATGAGATTAGACATCAAAAGCTGCCTGATAAACCTAAGGCTCATTCCACCAGAGCTTTGGCTACTTCTTTAGCTTTCCAAGACAGACTGCCTATTGACACCATTTGTGCAGCGGCTACTTGGGCTACTCCTCACACTTTCATTTCTCATTATAAGTTGGATTTAGCTTCTAGGCATAGAGCTAACTTTGGTTCCACTGTTCTCAGGAGTCTGTTCCGTTAGGCCACCCGGGACAAGGTGCTAGGGACGCGGTCCCATCCAGCAAGAATGAAGGCGAGATAGACAACTTAACATATAGAAGTTATGTTCTTACCATAACGTTCCATGTTAGTTGTCTTCTTCTCGCCTTCTTCTTGCGTCCCACCCTCCTTCCCCCTGGCCTGGACAGACCTAGAGGAGTTGTGATTGTGACCTCTCTTTCTACCACCTCTTTCTTAGACATATGCTATTATGCATATTTCCTGGTTCAGGATGTAGGTCACCCTTCTTTCTTCCTGTTAGAGGTGGACTCTTTTTTACAGTTAGTCTGTTACTTTTATAAGCTGGGGTTAGCTTACAAACGAGATCTGAGGTAACTCTCGCCTAGCATTGTGGGAGGTGGAACCAACTCTCGAGCTTTTAGAGTGGCCGAGTCGGAGCCGAGGTCGGCTCCGAACCCATCCAGCAAGAAGAAGGCGAGAAGAAGACAACTAACATGGAACGTTATGGTAAGAACATAACTTCTATTTTGTCTTGGTCATGATTATTATTGAGAAAGTTGAACTTCCTCTGTCTTCTGCGTGTGTTGGAATTCCATTTTGTTTTGTTTGTTTTTTTATTTGGCATTGTCAGAAGTATGGCTACCAGCTCTGAATGCAGTCATATGAGAATCAGTTGTGTGTTGTAGTCCGTACTTGTACTTTGTCGCCATGCTGCTGCTTGATGTCATCTCAACTAGTCATTAGTGATTTACATTTCTTTCTTTGGAATGATTGGGGGCTCACTTAAAAGAAGCAGTCCTGAATTATATGCAGTGCCTTTCGTTGTCTGTTTTAAACTGATTTTTTGCTTTCTTTTCCTCTCAGTGGCTCTATAGATGGCAACAACCAGCTTGTTATCAAGGGAAGATTCCAACAAAAACAGATAGAAAATGTCTTAAGGCGATATATTAGTAAGTATGTTATGTCCGTTCAGTAACTGTTTTTATGGTAAGACGAGCAAGGAGAGGAGCACTGAGTTGATTCTTTCGTTCAGCATCTAAGTCAAGGTACTGGATATTACCATTTTACAGTGTAACCAATAATCTGAAGTAGTTACTTCATTTGCTCTGCAACCTGTGGGTATCGGATCTGATCTCGGATCCAAGCCGGCAGCTTCACAAGCTACAAGATCCAAGCTCCTAGCTCTTCCCCCTACCCATAACCCCCTGCAACTAGCTGTATTACCTCAGATCGTTTTTGCCGCAGCTGAAGACAGCTACTTTTTGAAGAGCTCCTTAGCTAAATTGGTGACTGTTCCTTTTTCTCTCTGAGAAAAGCTTTTTCTCAGAGTTTGATTGTTGTGTGTTTGTTTAGTGTCCCTATAGACAGTATAGTTAGTTTTTTTGTGTGTAGTAGTGTTAGTTTTCTGTGTCCACCCCTCCACCACTTAGTGTTTGGGTGTGCGTGTATTTGTGGTAATGGCTGAAGGGCCCAAGGACGTTTTTTCAAAATGTACTGAGTGTGGCCATAAGCTTTCTCCTGCTGATGGCCACACCACACTCAGTGCGTTTTATGCCTGGTGGTGGCCCATTTATCAATGGCTTGCCAAATCTGTGCAGCCTTTAACCCCCGGGCACTTAGGGACAGGAAGAATAAGCTGGTCCTGGCGGGCTTGCTCCCCAGGATTCGGCTGCTTCTTCCTCCCCCTCCAAGGCTCAGGCTGTCTCTTCAGCCCCAGTGCCTTCCGCTCCCCCCCGCTCAACCGGGAACTCAACCTCCCCCTTTGGGTTTGAGTTCGGGGGACTCTGGTGCCTCTTCCTCTAAAGAGAAGAGGCACAAAGATAAGGAGAGACACAGGTCTCAAAAAAGGTGGGCTGAGACTCGATCCTCAGCCCTGCCATCTAAGCTGGCTAGCTCTCCCTCGAGGGTTTCCGGATCCTCCCCCCCCCCCTCTGCTCCATTTGCCTCGTTTTTCGCCAGAGGGGGGGAGTACTGGTCTCCCTCGAGGTTGTCGAGGCGACCCTCCTAGCCTGCCTTGACGACTTCCTCCAGGTCGACCAGGAGCCTCACTGATGCAGATATGGATCGGATGATGCGTCGATTCTTGCAGACCCAAATGCAGATTGGGGGTGCTCTTGCCTCCCCCCTCGGGGGGGGGGGGGGAGTGCGGCCTCTGTCTTTGCTCTGATCACTCCTTCTCCAACCCGTTTTCGGGTTTTGGAGTCATCTGATCCGGGCCCTTTCGGAGCCGGGAATTCGTTGGCGCTGATAGCTCCGGTCTCTTCGCCGACCATGCCCTAGAGTATTTCGGATCAGAGTTCTCTGGGCCGAGGGCCGGGCGTCGGATCCGGGGGAATTGATGTGTCTTCGGCGCCGTTGAGGTCGGAGCACACTTCTCTCTCTCGGATCCAACCGCATCGGCTCCGACTCCGGTCCCTACCTCCGAGCCGAGGAAATTGCTCTCGGAGCCTGGGGAGAGTAGTTCTCCTTCGGCTTTTGAGGTAGTGGAGAGGGTGCTGTCGAGGTCCTCCAGGTCCCCGGTCCGGGCTTCGGATCCTCCCGCACCCCTGCTGCATATGGGTCTATCCTCCGTCATCCGTCCATTGGGACAGCCTGCCCAAGCTCTCCAGCTGTTTCCCGTGGAGGAACAGGAAGCCATTGACGAGCCCTCCTCGGACAGTCCCACCGAAGAGGTCCCTCGTAAACGGAGGTGTAAAAGGAGGCACCTGGACTCCCCTGAGTCCATCACCACAGACACAGATTTGGATGAAACTGAAGGTTCCCCAAGATCACCCCCCGAGGATGTCTCCTTCAGAGACATCATGGAGATGTTGCGTATTAGAGGGGGTTGGTCTGCCCAAAAACCTTCCGCGGATGAATCCGTGTTCTTGGAGGCGTTTGAGGCAGACCAGTCTACCTCCTGGGTGTCCCCTCCGGCTTGACCCCCTGGTAAACCTTATTACTACCAGGGAGTGGAAGGAGCCCGACACCGTGGAGCCAATCCCGAGACTGCCCGACAAAGTCCTTAGCCCCCCCATCAGATACAGTCGTGGGCCAAGGGGTCTCCGGTCGATGCCATGTTGGTAGCGGCTGCCACGAAGAGAGAACTCCCCCAAGAGAGTTCTTCGGTCCACCCGCCGGATAAGGAATCTCGGGCGCTGCACCGCATTGGGAAGTGGATGTTTGCTTCAGTGACCTTCTCTGTGAGGGTGCTGAATTATATGGCACACACCATTCGGCTACAGCAAGACTTGATTAAGGAATACGCTGCAGCCCCCCCCCCCCCCCCCGAAGTCAATGTCGGTCGAGGACAAGAATGTGTTTTCAACTCGTATGGCCACTCTAAAATCCATATCTAACACGTCCATGTGGCTACTCATGCAACGGAGGGAGCCGCTAGGGCCAGCGGAGCCGTGGTTGTCTTGCAGCGTCACGCCTGGCTCCGCCTTTGCGATTTCGCGGAACCCTTCAAGGCGTCCTTCGCGAATGCGCCCTTTGACGGGTCTTCGCTTTTTGGCAAGACCGTTTGCGAAACGCTGGTCCAAAGTGAGTAGGACGGGAAGACGCTGTCTGCCGTCAGGGTCCGCTTCCCTAATCCTCAACGATCCTTCTCAAGGAATCAGAGGGGGACAAAAGAAGTTGTGGTTTCGCAAGTCTCAGCAGTCCCATCCAGCTTCAGACCCCTCGTCCTCCAGAGGCAGAGGAGGACAAGGTGGACGCCGGCCCAGAGGCAGAGGGGGGCCGCGTAATTTTGGGTCTGGAGAGCCTTTCTCTGACCCGCGCAGCAGTCCTGAGGGCTTACCCGACTGTCCATCTCTGGAGGCAGTTGGGGGGGGGGGCAGTTGATGGAGCATCTGTCATATTGGGAGTCCATTACGACAGATCAATGGGTGCTCCGCGTCATATCCAGAGGTTACTCCGTTCTCGTCCTAAGCCTTCCCCCTACAAGCAGACGCCTCCCCGATGTTCCACCCGATCAGAGGGAGGCAGCGGCTTCAGAGGTTTCGAAGTTGCTAAGAAAAAGAGCCATCCAGCACATCCCTCCCAGATCAGTCCAGATCGGGTTATTACTCCAGGTTCTTTTTAGTGCCAAAGAAGACGGGGGACCTAAGACCCATTCTAGACTTGTCCGCTCTGAACCTGTTCATCCCCAAGGAAAAATTCCGGATGGTCACACTTCAATCAATTCTCCCCTTGCTGCAGGAGAACGACTGGATGTGCTCTATAGACCTCAAGGATGCGTACTACCACATATTGATGGACAGACTATCCAGAAGGTTTCTCCGCTTCCAGCTGGGAGCCAGTCATTATCAGTTCAGGGTTCTTCCGTTCGGCCTCACCTCAGCCCCCAGGGTGTTCACCAAGGTCATGGCAGTGGTTGCAGCCCACCTGAGACTTCAGGGCATTCAGGTTTTCCCGTACCTAGACGACTGGCTCCTTACCCCCGCCAACAGGCATCAACTCTGCGTTGCAAGAGATTACGCTCTGACTCTTGCCCAGACTCTAGGCATCTCAGTGAATCTTCAAAACTCCTTCCTTCGCCCCGTACAAGTCTTAGAGTTCATAGGGGCCAGATTGGATACCCGTGCTTCCTGAGCCTTTCTGACGTCGGACAGGCTGAGCAGCTTGTCGCTTCAGGTGCTTACTCTTCTTCAGAACCAAGCTCCTGCGGCGGAGTTAGTCCTGAGGGCACTAGGGTCTATGGCAGCGGCTATCAGTCTATCCCTTCATGCACGCCTGCGAATGCGGGTTTTACATAGGAACCTCTAGGTTCAGTGGTCGCTATTACTCCACCCGTTAAGCTCCCTGATTCCACTGAGCAGAGTTTGCAGGGATTCCCTTCTTTGGTGGCTTCATTCTCGAGAGCTGAGGCAAGGGAGACCCTTTGTGATTCCTCCGCCCCAAGCCACGTTGACCACGGATGCTTCTCGCCTCTGGTGGGGGGGGCATTGTTCGGGCAGAACCGTCCAAGGCACGTGGACTTCCCTAGAGACCGCTCTGCATATCAGTGTCCTAGAGATGAGGGCGGTGCTTCTAGCGTTGCAAGCTTTCTATGACCTTCTTCCTCTGGGGACTATTGCAATCCAGACAGACAATATGTCGGTAGTCTGGTACATAAACGGGGGGAACCAGGTCTTGTCGAAGCTATGAGAGTGTGGGAATGGGCGATATCCACCAACCGCTTTCTAGTAGCAACGCACATTCCGGGACGGACCAACATATTAGTCGGATAATTCTCACTCCGTACGAGTGGTCTCTCAATCCATCAGTTGCGAAGCAGATCTTCCGCAAGTGGGGTTGGCCTTGCTGCGATCTTTTTGCTTCTCCATTAAACAAAATGCAGTCAGTACTTCGCAATACTGACGGGGAGACTCCCAGAGACTGTCTTGTTCATGCTTGGCCTCCCAGTCTTCTTTATGCTTAACTTCCCCTTCCGCTTATGACTAAGTTCATACAGAAAGCCTCTCGGTTGGGGAGCAGAGTTATCCTCATAGCCCCATTCTGGCCTCGCCAGATCTGGTTCCCATACCTGCGGTCTCAGTTTAACTCCCCCTTGGATACTGGAACCCATTCCAGACCTGATTTCACATCCCGCAGGATGTCAAACCCCAAACCTGGTAAACCTCAAGCTTGCGGCTTGGATGATCCAGTTCCACTGATGGCTAGGACTCCCGATATCTCATCACCGGTGAAGGCCATTCTGGTAGCGGCTCATAAGCCGGCTACCAGGAAAATATATAATAGCAAGTGGAAACGAGTCTCCATCTGGGCAACAGACAAGGGCCTGGATCCTTTTACAGATGTTCATCGTGTTTCACTGTTGCAGTCATGACTGTAGGGGTTCTCCCCTGCCGGCAGGCAGTCCTCGGTCGGCCAGAATCCCAAAGTCTGGGTCCGGCATCAGATGTTCTTCCATGCTCCCTGACGTCAGAGCGCCAGGAGTACAAAGCTGACAGCCGACGCCATCTTCTCCAGTCTTTCTTGCCGTGCGGTGATAGCAGTTCGCAAGTGCCGGTCGGCTGACTCTTATTTTTTCTGAAACTTCAGTCCGAAGACTTTCTTCTCCACTCAAAGCTAAGTACCCCGTTGGGGAAACTTTTTCTTGCTCCAGTCCGATGTCAGAAAAAGTTAATTGTATTTCATGTGGGAAGCAAATACCTCATAAGGATTTTCATTCATACTGTATTCCTTGCTTAGGCCCTGACCACGACGTAGCTAGTTGTCGGTTTTGTGCTAGATGCTATATTCAATCAACGTACAATTAAACGAAGGTACGATTTTGCTTTTCATTACTTCGGTAGGCGCTTTAACTACAACGGAGTTCACAAACGTCGCAAGGATAAAGACAGGCCTCCGAGGTCCAAATCTGATGATACCGCACAAGTGGAGCCAGCTTCAGGTTCGGCCGTTGTCAGTGAGGTGCTTTTGCAGCCCCTGTCGTCGGCCATTTCAGAACCGATGGCCGAAACGGACTCTCATGAGGAGCCAACCAGGCCTTTAAATATTTCTATTGCAGGACCTTCAGACAATGCTCCTTCGGATGGGTCCGGAGCCGCTGTGCAGGTACCGGCTTCCAAAGGGGTTTTTAGGCCTACTCAGCTTCTAATAAAGGCAAAGACAAAGGCAAAGACTCCTTCTAAATCAAAGACTGCAACACAGGCCTCTTCTGAACCGGCTCCCAAGTCACAGAAACAGTTACTCAAGATGGCGGAGGATTTACTTACTATGATTAGGGGTTCACATCCCCCTCCAGACAAAAGGCCAAGGCAGGATGTTTATTATGATTCCTCTGATCAGGCTTCTGTTTCTTCAGTTTCTTCTTCTGACCAGGAATATTCTTTCCCTCCTTATGAGGATTCTGATGCTGAGGAATCCATTCCTTCAGCTTCTCCCCTTGAGGATTTCTCTTTTGGGGAAACTTTGCATGAAATGAGGGAACATTTCCACTGGGAAGGACAGGAGTATTCGGAATCTAAGAAAAGACTAAGGGATTTTCTTCTTCTCCCCCAACGTAGACCTCTGGCTGTTCCTCCTGTTTTGGATATTGTGGATGATGCTTTTTCGGAGGCTAACTTAACCCCTGACTCTCTTCCTCCTGCTCCTGTTAAGCCTGGTAGATATTACAGGGTTCCTGATTCCCACCAGTTTTTATACAAGAACCCTTTTGCTGACCCTGAAACCATTTCTCAGGGTCCTAAGGGAGTTAAGGCCGCTTCTGCCAAAAATCCCATTCCCACTGAAAAGGATTCTAGATCTTTAGAAAGATGGGGCAAAAAAGTGTACACTTCTGCTACCTTGTCCATTAGGGCTTTAAACTGTCAGTTTCATATGCTGAAATACCAGCAATTTCTCTTGTCTGTTTTAAAACAAAAGCTTACTTCTATTTCTGCCTGTGCAGATAAGGAATTACATGACTTATTGCATGCCACTGAACAAGTTTGAAAGCATGGTTTACACTGTGGGTTTGATGCCTTGGAGGCTTCTTGTAGGGCTGCTGCCTCCGGCACAGTCATTAGAAGGCATGCATGGCTAAAGGAACAAAATTTACCAGAACAAGTAAAAGCTAAATTATTGGATACTCCTGTTCAGCATAATGTTTTGTTTGGATCAAAAGCTGAAGAGGTGATTAAAAAGATGGAGGATAAGGCGAAATCCATGCAAACAGTTAAAGATTTCTTACAAGTACAGCCACCAAGATTTAGCAGGAATTGGCCTTCTAAAAATTGGTCCTTTCCCACTTCAGACAGGCCTCAGAGGGGTAGATGCAGACGCTCCAGAGGAAGGCCTCAAACACAAGCTTCTTATAGACCAAGACAGTGGACTGCTTCCACCCCTAGGGGAGAAGAGGACAGGTCACAAACTCATAGGAAACAAACTCAGTGACTCCCTCTGTTGGGCTGCAGGAACTTCTTGCCCGGAAGCCCCCCTCGGAGGAAAACTCTCTCTTTTTTATCAAAATTGGACTCGTATAACCCAAGACAAGTGGGTTCTGGATGTGGTTTTAAGAGGTTACAAATTCCATTTTCATACCCTGCCAAGGCCAAGCAGATGACCAGACCTTCCAAAACATCAATGGACAGAGGCCTTAAACCAGGTGGAAGCTCTTTTGGGTATGAAAGCCATAGAACTGGTTCCACTTTCAGAGATGGGACAAGGTTTTTACTCTAGGCTCTTTCTAGTCCCCAGGAAGCAAAACTCATGGAGACCCATTCTGGATCTGTCAGTCTTGAACACCTTTCTAGAGATTCCAAAATTCAAGATGCTTACTCTACAGCAGCTACTTCCAATGCTGTCCAAAGATGCATGGATGGTAACTTTGGATTTAAAGGAGGCATATTTACACATTCCCATCAGGCAGGAACGCAGAAAATACCTCGGGTTCAAGGCCGGATCGAGGCACTTTCAATTCTCTGCGCTGCCCTTTGGATTGTCTACTGCGCCCAGGGTCTTCACCAAATGCCTGGCCCCAGTAGTAGCTTACTGCAGACTCAAGGGAATTCAAATTTACCCTTATCTGGACGATTGTCTAATTCAGGCAGACAGCAAGGATGTCTTACTCCAGCATCTAGAATTTGTACAGAACCTCCTCAAGTTCCTGGGATTCTCTGTAAACATAAGAGTCAGATTTGACACCCTCACAACAGTTAACTTTTCTGGGTGCTCTTCTAAACACCACAACCCAGATGGCATTTCTGACATCCGAAAAACAATTACAGCTGGCTTCAACTTTCAAAACCTTGGCAACTTTAACTCTGCTATCTGCAAGGAGATTCCTGCAGGCTTTGGGTTACTTGGCCTCCTGCATCCTTCTCGTACCATATGCAAGACTACACATGAGGAAAATAGTGGTACCTAAAAAGTGTATGGTCTCAGCATTGCCACAGTTTAGACATACTGATCTCCGTCCTGCCTTGCCTTCAAAAGGAATTTCTTTGGTGGTCCAGGGCATGTACTCTAAACAAAGGGAAAACCCTTCTGTCTGCCTCCTGCCAATCAGATTCTAACCACGGACGCCTCGGATTATGCTTGGGGAGCCCATTTTCAGGGCAACTGTCTGCAGGGCCATTGGACAAAGGATCAGCAGCACCTGCATATCAATTTAAAGGAAATGTTAGCCGTTCAGAAAGCTCTAATGGCCTTCAGGAGTCTTCTACAACCAGGACAACTACTAATATGGATCGACAACACCACAGTTATGTGGTACATAAACAAGCAAGGGGGATCTCATTCCTACCCCCTTTGCAGACTAGCCATGGATCTATGGAACACAGCTTTAGCTTGCAATCTGGACCTTCATGCTCAGTTTCTACCAGGGAAGCAAAACTTCCTGGCAGACAGTCTGAGCAGAAACCTTTCGGATCTACACGAGTGGATGCTGGACACCAAAATATTCAGGATGATAACAGCAGTCTGGGGATGTCCTCACATAGACCTCTTTGCATCCCATCTCAATCGTCAACTACAGAATTTTTGCACCAGGACTTTCCACAAAGAAGCTTGGAAAGTGGATGCCCTATCATTCAGTTGGAGGAACTTCTCGGGATATGATTTTCCGCCGCTTCCTCTTCTTCCACGGGTACTATTAAAGATAAAACAGGACAAGCCCAAGATGATAATCTTGCTGGCCCCAAATTGGCCTTGACAGTTTTGGTACCAAACTCTAAAAAACCTGTGTCTGGAGCTCCCTTGGGTTTTACCTCAGTCTCCGAACCTCCTGTCTCAACATCAGGGTCAGGTTCTACACTCTCAGCCTGGCGGCCTGGTTAATCCAGGGCCTTTGATTTCTTCTTTCCTACCCAAGCAGGTTATGGATGTCATTTTAGAAGCCAGACGTCCTAGCACTAGAAAATCTTATGCAGGAAAATGGAAAAGATTTTGTTCCTGGATGCAGGCTCAGGATTCTGATCCTCTTCTTCCGAACATTCCTTTAATTTTACTTTACTTGACTATCTCTTGCATAAGGGTCTCTCTTTCTCTTCCATTAAGATACATGCCTCTGCTATTTCTGCTCATTATAATACAGACCCTCCAATCTTTTCCCACCAGCTCATGAGACAGTTTCTCAGAGGAGCTAAGAACTTGACCTCCTAGATCTCCTCCCATTCCTGCTTGGGATCTCAACTATGTTTGGAAAAACTAACCTTGCCTCCTTTTGAGCCTGCTGCCTCTTCTGACATCAAGTTTGTATCTTGGAAGACAGCTATCCTGTTAGCCCTAACCTCTGCCAGGAGAGTTTCAGAGTTACAAGCTGTTATGGCTGTGGAACCTTATATTATTTTTCATCAAGACAGGGTGTCTTTGAGGACTAATCCTACCTTCATGCCTAAGGTGGTTTCCAAAGTGGCTTTAAACTATCCACTTGCCAACTTTTTTCCCCACTCCTCAAAATAAAGGGGAAAGGATCTTACATTCCTTGGATGTACACAGACAACTATGTTTTTACCTGGACAGAACCAAGGACATCAGAAAATCAGAACAATTGTTTGTTTCTTATGCTTCAAGTTCCCAAGGTAAAGCCATTTCAAAACAGACCATTTCTAAATGGATTGCTCATGGAGTCAGATTTTATTATTCACACCATGGAAAGTAAATCCCAGGGAGTATACAGACTCATTCCACCAGAGCTGCTGCCACTTCTGCGGCCTTCCTCAGGGGAGTTCCTACCAAAGACATTTTGGAAGCTGCAACTTGGAGTTCAGTGCATACTTTTTCTAAGCACTACAATCTACCTCTCTACTCTAAGTCTAGGGCAGGCTTTGCCTCTGCAGTCTTGCAGGGCCTTTTAGCCGCCCCTTCTTCTTTATGACCACCTCCCTTTCTTTCAGCTTTGGGATTCTACCGTACAGTCATGACTGCAACAGTGAAACACGATGAACATAGTACAGTTGTGTACACCTACCATAAATGTAGATGTTCGAGTGTCTTCACTGTTGCAGTCTGGGTTTCCCTCCCTCCTGTCCCCTCTTATTTTTATTTTTGTGTGGTTCCTTTTTTCACCATTCTTCTGAGGTGTATTTGCAAAGGATATGGGACCTTTCTCATTTTGGGACTCCTGACATCTGGGGCAAGAAAAACTGTAGAAGATGGCGTCGGCTGTCAGCTTTGTACTCCTGGCGCTCTGATGTCAGGGAGCATGGATGAACAGCCGGCGCCGGACCCAGGCTTTGGGATTCTGGTCGACCGAGGACTGCCTGCCGGCAGGGGAGAACCCCTACAGTCATGACTGCAACAGTGAAGACACTCTAACATCTACATTTATGGTAGGTGTACACAACTGTACTTTCCTATTCCGACAATCCTGGACCTCCGGTCGCTGATTTTTCGACAGGGAGCAAGTGCTTCTACGGTTAAGGTGCAGTTAGCAGCCATTTCCCATTTTCATGTGGGAGATGGACTAGGATCATTGGCATCCACAAAGTTATGCAAAACTTTCTTGGGCGGCATCTTTCTCTTGAAACCTCCTGTGAAAACAGTGGTGCCCCCATGGGATTTGACACTAGTCTTGCAAGTCCTGACGAGTCCACCCTTTGAGCCTGCAGCTCACCATAACGTTCCATCTGAGTAGGTACTTCCTTTGTCTGCAACCGTCCCCCCTGCCATCCCCCTAACCCTTTTTTGGGTTTTTCTGGTCACCCGAAATATTGCTGTCTTGAGGTTAGGTCTTCAGTATACCTCTGTCGAGGTTATGACTTAGATTGGGCAAAATCGATCTGAGGTAATAGTTAGTGGCAGGGGATTATGGGTTGGGGAGGAGCTAGGAGCTCTGATCTTGTAGCTTGTGAAGCTGCCGGCTCGGATCCGAGATCGGATCCGATACCCACAGGTTGCAGACAAATGAAGTTCCTACTCAGATGGAACGTTATGGTGAGTACATAACTTTTTTTTTTGAAGTGCTGTGAACTAAACTTAAGGTTGGAGGAAATACACAAAATCAGTGATTTGTCTATTTTTATTAGAAGAAAAAATAACAGTAAAGATGAGCATTTGTGTAGTAGAACTGCTTTTCCCCTATATCTCCCAATTGACATTTTCTTGTTTATTGATGATTGGAAGGAGAGCGTCACCAGGCTGCTATCCGATATTTTTGCCTGTCCTAATTGCCTTTTAGCCGGCCTGAACGTCTGCTATGCATGCAGGTTTGCCAGTACGTGCCTAACCCTGGCTACAGCACACAGGTGTGACAAATGTGCATGCATATTTGTCCTTTTGCAGTGCATGTTCCTGTGCCTAAGTTGATTGAGCAGGCAGTGACCACTCATTTCCACCATTCTTTGGCTCCACCAGTGCGCAGATTACCAATTGATCCTGGATACACTTGACATAGTCTAGGCTTCTATTCCATGGAGCCAGCTGGGCAGAGAGGAGGAGGCACTGAGACAGTAGAGCAGGTAAATGTTTTATGTCCTATTCTTGTGTTGCAGTATTCATAACCTTAGGGAGTTGCTGCCTGCAGCACCGGACATCGGCCGGTATACCAAAGTTTTAGAAGCAGGGGTACATGCGACATTGCTTTCAGGGGCCATAAACTGACATCTGCTGTATCTGATGTCTGCACGAACGCAGCTCAGAACTTTTCTGCCGCAGCGAGATTCAGATGTCCGGCCGCTAGTTCAGAATCTGGCATTTGCTCGACATCGGCCGTCCGATTTTCGATCGTTTTCCGGCTGTCCGCATTGAGAAGTACTCTTGTGGGAATTTTCTTTGTTTGCCTTTTTCCAGACGTACATGTCTTCTAAGGGAAAGTGTGCTTGTGGTAGACAAATCCCATATAAAGACGCACACGAGCAGTGTTTGTCTTGTCTAGGAGAGGTTCATGATTACAAAGCCTGTAGCATCTGTTAATTCTTTGTTCCGAAAACCCTTAGAAGCTGTTTGGTGGCTTTAAAACTTTATTTAGAAAATCAGCGCGTCTCACATTTGGAAGGTGGTAAAGGCCCTTCCAAGGAGCCGCCTACAAAGAAGGCCAAGAAAGGTAGGCCTGACACCCAAGCTGCACCTCAGTTGTCCGGTGAGATCCTCAAGGCAAATAGCCCGGTATCACTCCAGATGTCTGGTATTACGCAGCAACCAGGAACCAGAATGGAAGCCGGTTGTGCAGAAAGCCAAAGTACATCCACTGAGGTTTTTCAACCGTCAGGACCTGATGGTGAGGGGGAATCACAGTTCATGGCTTCGGAGGGCCCTGCTTCAACTTCAGCCTTGTCATCCACTATAACATCGGCTCTTAGGCCCACTTCTGCTCCCTCCACTCCTTTAAAAAGGAAGCTAAAGGAGAAGCACAGTTCAAAAGACCCTAATCCACCATGGGGAGACCTTCTCCCAGACTCTGTTCAAGACCTTTCAGGTTCTTCAGGGCCCAGATCCCCCAGGCAGGCCTACCAGTTGTTCTTCAGGTACTGTCTGAGGAGGAGTCTTCCTCCTCAGACGAGTCCTTAACCTACTGCTCTCAGTTGGATTCACCCAAAGATTGTTACCCCAAAAGAAGAAACTCTTACTCCTGAACCCCTGGAGAAGATTTCTCCTTTGGGGATACCAGTTTCCTACTTAGACAACACTTCAAGTGGGAACTCTCGGATGTCTCTGAGATAAGAGATACTTTGAACTCTTGCAGATGGAGCAGCCCTCAGCGTCTGCAGTGCCACCTTTACTTCCAGCATTTCAGGATTCTTATTCTGCTGCTTCACAAAGCACAGAGTCACAGCCTCCTGTCTGTAACAGACCAGACTATAAGTGTCTGCTAAGGAGCAATACTTTCAGAAACCCTCCGGCAAATTCTGCAGTCATTGCAATGTCACCTGATAAGTCCTCTAGGCAACTACCTTCCTCTTCCCTTTTTCCAACGGATAAGGATGGTAAATTTATGGACAGTTAGGGAAGAAAGTATATACTTTTTCCACCTTGGCCATTAAGGGCTGTTAATTATCGGACCCATATGGCCAAGTTTGCTTTATATTCCAGGGAATTTCTCAGGATACTAGGGTACATGGCTTCCCTGATTTCCATGATCCCAATAGCCAGGATGCACATGAGGAAGTTTCTGTGGGTCTTGAGAAACTCTTGGAGCCAACACTCTCATCCCTTGGAAACAACTTCCTCCTCTTCTGTGTTTAAAAAGAGAATTCTGGTGGATTGCCACCATTACCCTCATTCAAGGAGTACCCTTGCAGATCCCTCCACTCAAGCAGCACCTGCACACAGATGCGTCCGATGTATGTTGGGAAGCCATCCTACATCATGCCAACAACCAGCACAAAGTTCAGGGGGAGTGGCCCATTCAAGAAAGGAAGGACTACATCAGCCTAAAAGAGCTAAAGACCGTATCCTTGGCCTTTCAAGAGAGCCTTCTGCCAGGTACCCTGAAGATCATCACAGACAACGTGACAGTCCTGTGTTATATAAACAAGCAAGGAGGAACAAAATCTTACTCCCTCTGCAGTCTGGCTGTACAGATTTGGTCCCTGGCAGCAGCACTACAAATCTACTTGCAAGCAGTTTACATCCAATCAGAAGAAAATGGAATGGCAGACACCCTGAGCAGAACCTCAACACCCTCTCATGAATGGATGCTTCACAGGGAGGTATTTCAGGGTCTAATTCACAGGTGGGGCATTCCTCAGGCAGATCTGTTTTCCTCCTCCCAGAACAAACAGATGCCCCCCCCCTCTTTTGCACAAGGCTCCCCTATCCACTAGCATGGAGAGTGGATGTCTTCTCCTTTTTGTGAGAGAGAAGGTTCCTTTATGACTTCCCTCCATTTCCCCTGATTCACTAAGTCCTCCTGAAAATACAGAAGGACAAACCAAAAATCCTGCTGGTGACTCCTTCTGGCCAAGACAGCATTGGTTTCCCCTACTGTACCTTTTAGCCCAGGGCAATCACCATAGGTTACCTCGCCGCTTCAACATACTCGCACAAGACAGGGGATTCCTCATTCACCCCACCTACTCTATCTCAAATTGACACTGTGGGCGATAGAGTTCTGATCCCCTTTAGGCATCTATACTCAGAGGGACATACTCAATGTCCTGCAGGAGGCCAGGAAATCGAGTACCAGGAGAAACTACTCATTAAAATGGAAAAGATTCTCTCATTGGTGTCTCAAGACAAAACAAGACCCATGTCTAGTTTCTGTTCCAGTGGTCCTTTCCTACCTGTATGAGTTATTACATTCAGGGCTGATCTACTAATCAGTAAAAGTACACCTCTCTGCCATTTCTGCTTGCCTCCCTTGATTCCACCTTTAGCTTCCAGGTTGGAAGTCAAGCTGTTTCTGAAAGGGGTCCTTCACATAAGACTCTTCGTAAGCCTGGCCAGCGGGGAGGTTGGTCTGCCCCCAAGCCCTTTTCTGAGGAGTCTGTGTTCCTGGAGGCTTTCGGCACGGGCCAGTCTACTTCCTGGGTGTCCCCTCCTGCAGATCCTTTGGTGGATTTGGTCACCTCGTGGGCATGGAAGGAACCAGACACCATGGAGCCGATCCCCAAGTAAACGGATAAAAGTTTAAGCCCCCCCCCCCCCCCCCATTGACAGGCCATCCTGGAATAAGGGCTCCTCCATGGACGCCATCGTGGTAGCAGCAGCCACTAAGCGGGAACTTGCTCAGGAGAGTTCCTCGGTCCACCCTCCTGACCAGGAGTCACGGATGATGGACCACCTAGGGAAGCGGGTGTATGCTTCAGCTACCTTGTCGATCAGGGCACTGAATTATTTGGTCAATGTCACTAGACTCCAACGCAACCTGGTAAAGGAGCTGGAGGAGTCCCCCTCCCCCACCCACCAAGTCCATGTCGCAAGAGGACAAGGCTTCGTTCTCTGTGAGGATGGCCACTCTAAAAGCGGTATCTAATACGTCCATGCGACTCTTCTTCCGTGCTATGGAAGGAGTGGCTAGGGGGGGCTGGGTCCGGCCTGTCCATGAGGCGTAACGCCTGGCTTGGGTTGCGTCAATTTTCCAAACCCTTTAGGGCGTCGTTTGGTAATGTCCCTTATGACGGCTCTACACTCCAAGGAGTCACTAGTCCAGAGTGAGAAGGATGAGAAGACTCACACTGCCGTCTGGATCCGCTTGCCTAACCCTCAAAGGTCCTTTTCTCGCAACCAGAGAGGGCAAAAGAAGTTGTAGTTCTGGAGTCTCAGTATTCCCGGGACACTTGGGGCTCTTCTTCCCCTAGAGGCAAAAGGGAACAGAATGGACACCGGCCCAGAAGCAGAGGGGGTCTGCGGAACTTTGGCTCTCGAAACTTTCTTGGACAGACCTGGGCAGCAACCCTGAGAGGTTGCCAGACCGCTCTACTCTGGAGGTAATCAGGGGACGATTGTCCTTGCCCCCAGAGGCATGCGTGTCCTAACAACGGACCACTGGGTGCTTTAAATCATATCCAGAGGATACTCTATCCCCTTCGTGGGTTCCCCCATATCTGCCAGACACCTCCCAGATGTTCCACCTATGAAAATGGAGGCAGCAGCACAGGAAATTTCCAAGCTACTAGTAAAACAAGCAATCGAAACGTCCCCCCAGATCAGTCCGGATCAGGCTTAGAGTCCAGGTTCTTTTGGATTCCAAAGAAAATGGGGGACTTGAGGCACATTCTGGACCTCTCTACCCTGATCCTGTCTGTTGCCAAAGAGGAGAAGATCTTCGTGTTTCACTGATGCAGTCATTACATTTGGGTAATCTGCTGGCAGGCTGCCCTCAGTTGGCCTGATTAACAAAGTCTTGGGTCCTGCGTTGGTTGCTGTCCCTTCTTCCATGACGTCAGGTCATCAGGGGTATAAAACATGCAGCCGACGCCATTAACATCGGGCACCGTGCGGCAAGAAAGACTGAAGTAGAAGCAGTTCACAAGTGCCAGTCAGCCGACTCCTTAAATTTTCGTTTTCGAGTTTCAGAACCGAAGTCTTCAACTAAAAAGCTAAGTACCCTGTCGGGGAAACTTTTTCTTGCTCTTTACCGATGTCAGTAAAAGTTAATTGCATTACTTGTGGGAAGCAAATACCTCATAAGGATTTTCATTTGTACTGTATTCCTTGCCTAGGCCCTGACTACAACATGCCGTGCTGTCGGTTTTGTGCTAAATTTAATCAACGCACTATTAAACGTCAGTATATTTATGCTTCTAAATATTTTGGCTCACGATTTAACTATCCAGAATTGTCTGTTAGCAATCAGACTACCAGAATACCTAAAAAAATGCAAAGAAAGACAGAGACTGGCCGTCGAGGTGCAAAACTGATGACGCTTCTCCTAAGCCATTCGCCAGTTCGCCGGTACTCGGGCACTTTCGCAGCACCTGATACCTGCTGCTACTGATTCGCAGGCCTCTACTGAGACCCATTCAGAGTCCGGTATGCCGTGAGATGCTTCAGTTATGGAACCCATGGATGTCTTACCTTAGATGGGTCCAGAGCCACTGTGCAGGCACCGGCTTCTGAGGGTGTTTTCAGTCCTACAGATTTGTATATTAGACCGACGCCATCTTCAAAACTAAGGCCAAAATCAAAATCTATTTCTAAAAAAATGACGCCTGGGCCACATGTGCAGGCCCCTATGCCTAAAAAAACAGATGATCAAAATGGCTGAAGATTGAATTACTCTGATCAGGGGTAGCCAACCCCCCCCCCCCCCTTCTAAAAGGCCTAGGCAAGACATTGATTCTTCTGAACAGGATTCTATTTCTTCTGACTCTTCTAATGAACAGGATTTGTCTATACAAACTTATGAGGACTCTGATGCAGAAGGTACCCTTCCTTCTGCTCCCCCCCCCCCCTGAGGATTTTTCTTTTGAGGAAACTTTACATACTTTAAGGGAACATTTCCACTGGGAAAGTCAGGATTTCTCTGAATCTAAAGAGAGACTTGGGGATTTTCTTCTTCTTCCTCAGCATAGGCCTTTGGCTATACTCCTCTATTAGACATTGTTGATGTTTTTTTTCAGAATCTAGTATGGCTCCTGATTCTCTGCCTCCGGCTCCTTGTAAGCCAGACAGATTCGACAGGGTTCCTGACTCCCACAAATTCCTTTTCAAAAATCCTATTGCAGATCCTGAAACCATTTCTCAGGGTCCCAAGGGCATTAACGCCTCTACTACTAAAAATCCTACCCCTTCTGATAGAGATTCCAGGGTGCTGGATAGATGGGGTAAGAAGGTTTACACTTCTGCAACCTTGGCAATCAGGGCTTTAAACTGTCATGTTATGCTTAAATATCAACAGCATATCATGGGACTGCTTAAAAAAAAAATGATAATTTCTGACTGTGTGGAAAATAAAGATTTACAGGATTTATTGCATTCAGCTGAACAAGTTGGAAAACGTACTTTGCAATGTGGTTTTGATTCTTTGGAGGCCTCTTGCAGGGCTGCTGTAACTGGGTCTGTGTTAAGAAGGCATGCTTGGCTCAAAGAGCAAACATTGCCTGATAGTGTTAAAGCAAAATTGTTGGATGCTCCTTCACTACAGGACAGTCTGTTTGGTAATAAAGCTGAAGAAGTTTTAAAAAAGATGGAAGGTAAGCTGAAGAAGTTTTAAAAAAGATGGAAGGTAAAGTTAAATCTATGCAAACTGTGAAAGAATGTTTACAACTGCAACCTCCAAGATTTAGTAGGCACTGGCCTACTAAGAACTGGTCCTTTCCCGTTCCTTCGAGAGCCACTCAAGTCAAACCCAGACATTCCAAAGGCTCCAGGTTTTATTCACAAGGGACTTTTAGGACAAAACAATGGGGTGCCTCCTCCTCCAAATCTGGAAACAGCAAGGCAACTCCCTATGGTAAGCAGTCTCAATGACTTCCCTTTACACTTGCCAAGCACTTACCTTTTGGCCGCCCCTTTGGAGGGAAAACTGGCACTTCATGCAAGAAACTGGCAAAACGGATGGCCAGACCTGCCCCAAAATCAGTGGGCAGAGGCCCAGAAACAAGTACTGTCCCTCATGAACATGGGGGCTATTCAACTGGTTCCAGAAGAGGAAAAGGGACAAGGTTTCTATTCAAGACTTTTCCTGGTACTCAGAAAAGACAAATCATGGCGTCCCAATTCTGGACTTATCTACTCTAAACACATTTCTGTACATTCCAAAATTCAAGATGCTGACTCTTCAGTTACTTCCTTTGCTAGGCAAAGATGCTTGGTTGGTAACTCTAGACTTAAGAGGCTTATCTGCATGTCCCAATCAGGGAATCTTGCAGAAGATACCTCTGCTTCAAAGCAGGCTACTTGCATTACCAGTTCTCTGCACTGCCCTTTGGCTTATCTACTGCGCCGAGGGTCTTCTCAAAATGCCTGGCTCCAGTAATTGCATTTTGCAGACAAAGAAATATTCAAATATATCCATATCTGGATGATTGTCTAATTCAGGCAGAAAACAGGGACATTCTTCTAAAACATGTGGCGTTTGTAAAAAGGGTTCTAACTTGTCTAGCGTACACTATAAACGAAAAGAAATCACAACTGGTATCCTCTCAAAAAATTACATTCCTGGGTGCAAGCTTGAATACAACTGCCCAGATGGCTTGCCTTACGCCAGAAAAGCAACTTCATTTGGTAACTAACTTCAAACATGTGACCACAAAAACCCTGCTATCTGCAAGACAAATTCTGCAAGCCTGTGGGGTTCATGGCCTACTGCATTCTTCTAATTCTGTATGCAAGACTGCATATGAGGAAACTTCAGTGGTACTTAAAAAGTTAATGGAGTCAACACAGTCACAGCCTGGAAACAGTGATTCCTATCATACCTTGCCTGCAACTAGAGTTCATATGGTGGGCAGAGGCCTGCCACCAAAACAAGGGACTGCTATTCACTCCACCCCCTGCCACCCAAACTCTAACTACAGATGCATCAGACTATGCTTGGGGGGCTCATCTGGCAGGGAAGTGCATTCAGGGCAAATGGAGCCCAAATTAAATGCACCTTCATATGTCAAAAAGAGATGCTAGCTGTACAGAATGCACTGACAGCCTTCAAGGACTACCTTCAACCGGGACAATTAATGATAGACAGGCAACACCGCAGTTGTGGTACATAAGCAAGGGGGTACACACTCCTACCCCCTTTGCAGACTAGCCATGGCATTGTGGAACACTGCCTTGACCTATCAAATACAACTACAAGCTCAATTCCTGCCAGGAAAGCTAAATACTCTGGCAGACTAAGCAGAAGTCTCCTGGACCCACACAAATGGAAACTGGAACCACGAACTTTCAACATGTTGACATGAAAATGGGGGAGTCCAGACATAGATTTTTTTGCCTCACTCCAGAACTATTGGAAAAATTCTGCACAAGAATTCATCACAAAAAAGCCTGGAAAGTGGATGCTCTATCAGTCTATGCCTTTCCCCCTCTGCTCTCAAAGTTCTACTAAAAGTCTAAAACAGGACAAACAAAAAATGATTTTGATTACTCCAGACTGGCCTCGCCAACACTCCTGCACCATGTGTCACACTTCCACTGTGGCATCTGCCTCAAACCACCTTACTGTCTCAGTAGAACAACCAAATTCTGCACACACTGCTCCAAACTTTGAACCTTGGAGCATGGCTAATCACCTAAATTCACCCTTAGCATCCCTCAGCAAACCTGTGATGGATGTCATTTTGGAGGCAAGAAGACCTAGTACTAGAAAATCTTATGCTGACAAAGGGAAAAGATTTTGTGCCTGGAATCAATCACAAGGGATAAGCACATCAGTGCCCAATATTCCTCAGATTTTACAATACTTAACTGAGATTCTTCACAAGGGCCTGTCCTTTTCTTCCATAAAAATCCATGCCTCAGCCATTTCAGCTCATTACAACACGGAGACTCCCCTCTTCTCTCATCCTCTGCTAAAGCAGTATCTCAGAGGGGCCAGAAACTTAAGACCCACCCAGGAGAGCTCCAACCCCTGCCTGGGACCTCAACTTTGTTTTGGAAAAACGTACTTTTCCTCCTTTCGAGCCAGCTGCTACTGCAGACTTAAAATTTCTCTCTTGGAAAACAGCTTTTCTTTTAGCAGTCACTTCAGCTAGAAGGATTTACAAACCCTTATGGCAGTGGAGCCTTTCATTATTTTTCATGCGGACAAGGTGTCTCTCAAGACCAAGCCATCCTTCATGCCTAAGGTGGTATCCAGTGTGGCTCTTAATCAAACCATTCATTTGCCAACTTTCTTTCCCAATCCACAGAACAAGGGGGAGCAGATTCTGCATTCATTGGATGTACACAGACAGCTTAGATTTTACTTAAACAGGACAAAATCTCTAAGAAAATCTGATCAACTACTGGTGGCATTTGCGGCAGGGGCAGAGGGAAAGGCTATTTCAAAGCAGACTATTTCCAAATGGATAAGCCATTGTATTCATTTCTGCTATATATACCATGGTAAAACTATCCCCCAGGGGACCAGATCTCATTCCACCAGGGCTGCATCTACTTATACAGCTTTTCTCAGAGATGTTCCGACCAGCGACATTCTAAAAGCTGCTACCTGGAGCTCAGTTCGTACATTCACCAAACATTACCATTTACCTCTCTTCTCTAAGTCCAGAGCTGGCTTTGCCACTGCTGTCCTGCAGGGCCTTATAGCTGGTCCTAATGCTGTATAATTCCATCCTCCCAACCATAGCTTTGGGGATCTACCCAAATGTAATGACTGCAACAGTGAAAAACAAAGAACATAGTACAGTTGTGTACACTTACCATAAATGTAGATGTTGGAGTGTATTCACTGTTGCAGTCCTGGTTACCCTCCCTCCAACCCCCTGTTTTTTCTCCGTCTATGCTTATACTTTCCTTTACTATGCTTAAAAGCCTTTTTGGTGTATTTGCTTTAGTTTGGAGATGTATATTTTTGTGTTTTTAATTAAATATTTGGCTCCCCATTTGGGGGGCACCTGACATCTGGGGCAAGAAAAACTGATGTAATGGCGTCTGCTGCATGTTTTTTTACCCCTGACGACCTGACGTCATGGAAGAAGGGACAGCAACCGATGCAGGACCCAAAACTTTGTTAATCAGGCCGACTGAGCGCAACCTGCAAGCAGATTACCCAAATGTAATGACTGCAACTGTGAATACACTCAACATCTACGTTTATGGTAAGTGTACACAACTGTACTTTCCGGATGGTTACACTACAGTCCATCATGCCGTACCCGCAAGAGAGCGACTGGATGTGCTCGTTAGGTCTCCAGGATGCTTACTATCACACAAAAATGCACAGAAGCTCCAGGAGGTTTCTCCGCTTTCGGCTAGAGTCCATCATCATCAATTACGAGCCCTACCCTTTGGTCTCACCACAGCCCCCAGGGTGTTTACCAAAGTGATGGTGGTTGTAGCGGCTCACCTGAGGCTTCAGGGGATTCAGGTCTATCCGTACCTAGACAATTGGCTTTTCACTGCTCCCACCAGGCGTCCCAAACCAGGGATTACTTTCTGACACTTGCTCTGAGTTTGGGCATCACAAACAATCTCTCCTAGAGCCTGTGATAGGACTACATTGGTGCAAGGATAGATGCTCTTCAGTGCAAATAATTCCTGACCTCGGAGAGAGTTCAAAGCCTGAGGATGCATATCTCCCTGATCTACCAATGTTCTTCGTGTTTCACTGTTGCAGTCATTACATTTGGGTAATCTGCTTGCAGGTTGCCCTCAGTCAGCCTTATTAAAAGTCTTGGGTCCTGCGTCGGTTGCTGTCCATTCTTCCATGACGTCAGGTCATCAGGGGTATAAAACATGCAGCCGACGCCATTACATCAGTCTTTCTTGCCGTGCAGTGCCCAAAGCAGAAGCAGTTCGCAAGTGCTGGTCGACAGACTCCTGAAATTTTCGTTTTCGAGTTTTAGAACCGAAGTCTTCAACTAAAGCTAAGTACCCCGTTGGGGAAACTTTTTCTTGCTCCTTAACGATGTCAGTAAAAGTTAATTGCATTACTTGTGGAAAGCAAATACCTCAAAGATTTGAATTCGTACTGTATTCCTTGCCTAGGCCTTGACCACTACATACCTTGCTGTCGGTTTTGTGCTTTATTTAATCAGCACACTATCCGCCGTCTGTATTTTTGCCTTTAAATATTTCAGTTCTCGGTTTAATTATCCAGAAATGTCATTGGTTAGCCATCCGACTACCGGGATTCTGAAAAAACGCAAAGATAAAGACAGGCCGCCGAGGTCCAAAACTGCCGACGATGTTTCTAAGCCAGTCGCCAGTTCGCCGGTACTCAGTGAGGTGCTTTCGCAGCCCCCGATACCAGTTACTTCTGATTCGCAGGCCTCTACTGAGACCCATTCGGAGTCCAGTATGCCACAAGATGCTTCAACTGTGGAACCCACGGATGTGTCTACCTTGGATGAGTCTGGAGCCGCTGTGCAGGCACCGGCTTCTGAGGGTGTATTCAGGCCTACGGACTTGCATATTAAATTGACGCCTCCTTCATTACTTGGGCCTAAATCTCGATTCATGTCTAAAAAACCGGCCAGGCCACATGCTCAGGCCTCTATGCCTAAAAAAACAAATAAGAATTGTTGAAGATTTAATAACTCTAATCAGGGGTAGCCAACCCCCCCCCCCTTCTAAGAGGCCTAGGACTGAGGTTGATTATAAATCCCTTCTGATCAGGATTCTGTTTTTTCTGACTCTTCTGATGACCTGGATTTGTCCTTTCCTACTTATGAGGATTCTGATGCAGAGGACACTATTCCCTCTGCTACCCCTCCTGAGGATTTTTATTTTGGGGAAACAAGGGAGCATTTCTACTGGGAAAGCCAGGATTAGTCTGATTCAAAAAAGAGGCTTAGGAATTTCCTTCTCATACTTCAGCATAGGCCTTTAGCTGTTCTTCTTGTACTGGACATTGTTGATTATGCTTTCTCGGAATCTAGTTTGGCTCCTGATTCCCTGCTTCCTGCTCCCAGAAAACCTGACCGATACTACAGGGTCCCGGAGTCCTACAAGTTCCTTTTCAAAAATCCTATTGCAGATCCAGAGACTTTCACAGGGGCCCAAGGGCATTAAGGCTACTACTGCTAAAAATCCTGCTCCTTCTGAGACTCCAGGGCGCTGGATAGATGGGGTAAGAAGGTTTACACTTCTGCAACCTTGGCCATTAGGGCTTTAAACTGCCAGTTTCATATGTTAAAATATCAGCAACATGTTATGAAAATGATGATTCCTGATTGTGGAAAATAAAGAATTACAGGATTTAATGCATTCTGCCGAACAAGTTGGAAAACATACTTTGCAAAGTGGTTTTGATTCATTAAGAGGCCTCTTGTAGGGCTGCTGTTACTGGGTCTGTGTTCAGAAGGCATGCTTGGCTTAAGGAGCAATCTTTGCCTGATCATGTTATAGCTAAATTGTTGGATGCTCCTTTAAATCAGGACCGCCCGTTTGGCAGCAAGGCTGAGGAAGTTCTTAAAAAGATGGAAGGTAAAGCTAAATCTATGCAAACTGTTGAAGATTTTTTACAAGTTCAGCCTCTTAGATTTAGTAGGCACTGGCCCTCTAAAAATTGGTCATTTCCAGCCCCCTTCCAGGTCTTCTCAAGCCAAACCCAGACACAGCAAAACCCCCAGGTTTCAGTCCCGGGGACTCTCAGAACTAAGCAGTGGGGGGCTGCAATTCCAAGTCTGGGAATAATAAGACTCCCCCCCCCCCCCCCCCCATGGTAAACTGTCTCAATGACTTCCTTTTAAAATTTCCAAGCTCTTATCTGACTGCCCCTTTGGGGGGAAAGATTGCTCTTCATGCAAAGAATTGGGAACTCATTACCCAGGACAAATGGGTTTTAAATAGTGTCCCAGGGATACCGATTTTACTTCCACACGTTGCAAACACCAAGTGTATGGCCGGATCTACCCCCAAATCAGTGGGCAGAGGTGCAAAACGGTACTTTCTCTCTTAAGCATGGTGGCTATTCAGCTGGTACCAGAAGAGGAAAAGGGACAAGGTTTCTACTAAAGACTTTTCCTTGTACCCAGGAAAGACAATTCATGGCGTTCTATTTTGGACCTGTCTACTCTAAACACCTTTTTGGAGATTCCAAAATTCAAGATGCTGACTCTTCAGTTACTTCCTTTGCTAGGCAAAGATGCCTAGTTGGCAGCACTAGATTTAAAAGAAGCATACCTGCACATCCCAATCAGGGAATCTTGCAGAAGATACCTACGCTTCAAAGCAGGCTACACACACTATCAGTTCTCTGCACTGCCCTTTGGCTTATCTACTGCGCCCAGGGTATTCACAAAGTGCCTAGCTCCTGTTATTGCATTTTGCAAGCAAAGAAATATTCAAATATACCCATACCTGGATGATTGTCTAATTTAGGCAGAAAGCCAGGATATACTTTTGAATCATATAGCCTTTGTAAAAAGGGTTCTAACTTGTCTGGGGTACACCATAAATGAAATGAAATCGCAACTGGTATCCTGTCAAATTATATTCCTGGGCGCAAGCTTGAATACAACTTCCCAAATGGCGTACCTCACGCCAGAAAAGCAAATTCATTTCACAACTTACTTCAAACAAGTGGCCACAAAAACTCTTATCTGCACGACAAATACTGCAAGCCTTGGGGTTCATGGCCTCCTTCATTCTTCTAATTCCATAAGCAAGACTGCATATGAGGAAACTACAGTGGTATCTAAAGCTTATGGTGTCAACATTCTCAAAACCTAGAAACAATGATTCCTATCATACCTTGCCTACGCTTAGAGTTCCTTTGGTGGGCAGAGGCATGCCACCAAAACAAGGGACTACCTTCTCACCACCCCCTGCCGCCCAAACACTAACAGATGCATCAGACTATGCAAGGGGGGGCTCACCTGGCAGGGAAGTGCATTCAGGGCAAATGGAACCCAAGTCAAATGCACCTGCATGTCAATCGGAAAGAAATGTTAGCTGTACAGAATGCTCTGACAGCCTTCAAGGACCTCATTCTTCCAGGACAACTAATGGTAAAGACTGACAACATCACTGTTATGTGGTACATAAACAAGCAGGGGGGTACACATTCTTATCCCCTCTGCAGACTAGCCATGGCATTGTGGAACACAGCCTTGAGCTGCCAAGTGCACCTACAAGCTCAATTCCTGCCAGGAAGATTAAATACACTGGCAGACGGACTAAGCAGAAACCTCATGAACCCACACGAGTGGACACTGGAACAATGGATTTTCAACATGGTGACAAGCAAATGGGGGTGCCCAGATATAGACCTGTTTGCCTCTCCCCAGAGCTACCAATTGGGCAAATTTTGCACAAGGACTCCTCACAAACAAGCCTGGAAAGTGGATGCTCTGTCCTTCAGCTGGAAAAACCTATCAGTCTATGCCTTCCCCCCTCTGCTTCTGCTCTCCAAAGTACTACTAAAATTCAAACACAACAAATCAAGGTTGGTTTTGATTGCTCCAGACTGGCCGCGCCAACACTGGTACCCCCTCCTGCGCAGGGTGTCACGGTTTTCTCCATGGCACCTGCATCAGACTCGTTCCCTGTGGTGTCAGTAGGAGAACCAGATTCTGCACCCTCAGCTGCCAACACTGAACCTTGCAGCCTGGCTAATTAATTACTTAATCTCTCCTTTACCATCCCTCAGCAAACCTGTGATGGATATAATTTTAGAGGCAAGGAAGCCTAGTACTAGAAAATCTTATGCTGAAAAATGGAAAAGATTCTGTGCCTGGAACC
The DNA here is from genome assembly GCF_019279795.1 of Protopterus annectens. NCBI lineage: Eukaryota > Metazoa > Chordata > Ceratodontiformes > Protopteridae > Protopterus > Protopterus annectens. The sequence goes on from NC_056746.1 coordinate 1,236,927,857, forward strand.
AATCACAAGGGATGAGCACAGCAGCGCCTAATTTACCTCAGATTTTACAATACTTAACTGAGATGCTTCTAAAGGGCCTGTCTTTTTTTCCTCCATTAAAATCCTCACCTCAGCCGATGTCCTTCAAGGATGCATCTGCAGTCCTAACAAATGGGTTGTCCTGTCGTCAGGCAGCCCTTCGGTCGGCCGGATTCCAAAGTCTGGGTCTGGCCTCGGTTGGTGTCGCACTTCACCCGACGTCATCTCTGCTGGTCTTCGGGTATAAAGGCATCAGCCGACGCCATTTTCCTCAGTCTTTCTTGCGGCGTGGCGCAAGCAGAAGCTGTTCGCAAGTGCCGGTCGGTCAGATCCAGAGATTACTACTACCGAATACTACTTCGAAGACTTCTAAAAAGCTAAGTACCCCGTTGGGGACTCTTTCTTGCCTCAGCCGATGTCAGAAAACCTCCCCTCTTCTCTCATCCACTGCTCAAGCAGTTCCTCAGTGGGGCCAAAAATTTGAGACCACCCAGGAGAGCTCCAACCCCAGCCTGGGACCTTAACTTTGTCTTAGAAACTCACTCTACCTCCTTTCGAGCCAGCTATTACTGCAGACTTAAAATGTCTTTCTTGGAAAACAGCTTTCCTTTTAGCAATCACTTCCGCTAGAAGGGTATCTGAATTACAGGCCCTTATTGGCAGTAGAGCCATTCATCATCTTTCATGCGGACTGGGTGTCACTCGGAACCAATCCATCCTTCATGCCCAAGGTGGTATCCAGTGTGGCACTTAGTACATTCATTTGCCAACCTTCTTTCCCAATCCACAGAATAAAAGGGAACAGATACTGCATTCCTTAGATGTGTACAGACAACTTAGTTTCTACTTGGACAGGACTAAGCCTCAAAGGAAATCTTAACAACTGTTGGTGGCATTTGCTGCAGGGGCACAGGGGAAGGCTATTTCAAAGCAAACCATTTCTACACGGATAAGCCATTGCATTCATTTCTGCTATACGCACCATGGAAAACATGTCCCCCGGGGGATCAGACCTTACTCCACCAGGGCTGCATCTACCTCTACAGCCTTACTCAGAGGCGTCCCTACCTGGGACATCCTAGAAGCTGCTACATGGAGTTCTGTACATACTTTCACCAGGCATTATCATTTGCCAATTTTCTCTAAATCCAGAGCTGGCTTTGCCACTGCAGTCTTGCAGGGCCTTATAGCTGGCCCTAATGCTATCTAAACTCCTCCTCCCCAACCATAGCTTCGGGAATCTACCCAAATGTAATGACTGCAACAGTGAAACACGAATAACACTAAAGTTGTGTACACTTACCATAAATGTAGATGCTCGAGTGTATTCACTGTTGTAGTCCTGGTTACCCTCCCTCCATCCCCCTAACTTCTTTTGGCTATACCTCTACTTTCCTTTACTATGCTTAAAAGCCGTTTTGGTGTATTTGCTTTTTTGTTAGAGGTATATTTTTGTGATTTTATGTTTAATTGCTTCCCATTAGGGGGGCACCTGACATCTGGGGCAAGAAAAACTGATATAATGGCATCGGCTGCATGTTTTATACCCCTAACTACATGGAAGAAGGGACAGCAATCAACGCAGGACCCAAGACTTTGTTAATCAGGCCGACAGAGGGCAACCTGCAGATTACCCAAATGTAATGACTGCAACAGTGAACACAGTCAACATCTACATTTATGGTAAGTGTACACAACTGTACATGTTCATCGTGTTTCACTGTTGCAGTCATTACACTTGGGTTATCCTGCTGGCAGGCTACCCGCAGTCGGGCTGAATTCCAAAGTCCTGGTCCGGTGTCTGTTGCTGTCACCTCTACCCTGACGTCAGTGTGCCAGGGGTATAAAAGATGCAGCCGAAGTCATTTTCTTCAGTCTTTCTTGCCGCACGGTGCCCGAAGCAAAAGCAGTTTGCAAGTGCCGGTCAGCCGACTCCTGATATTTTCTAAATCGAATTTCAGATCCTAAGCCTTCATTAAAGCTAAGTACCCCGTTGGGGAAACTTTTTTCTTGCTCCAGACCGATGTCATAAAAAGTTAACAGTTGTATTTCTTGTGGGAAGCAAATACCTCAAGGATTTTCATTCTTACTGTATTCCTTACCTAGGCCCTGACCACAACGTTGCTAGCTGTCGGTTTTGTGCTAGATTTAACCAACGCACTATTAAGCGTCGGTACGATTTTATCTTTCATTACTTTGGCCGAAGATTTAATTATATAGTGCCGTCGGAACAGCTGACCGGAGTTTATAAAAATCGCAAGGAAAAGGACAGGCATCCGAGGTCCAAAACTGACGAGGCCTCCGCTAGGCCGTTCGCCGGTTCTCAGTGAGGTGCTTTCGCAGCCCCTGACGCCCGCTACCTCAGAGCCACAGGCCGCTTCAGACTCCCACGTGGAGCCAACTAGGCCTCTGGATACTCGAGGTATTGGACATTCGGAAACTATTCCCTCAGATGGGTCCAGAGCCGCTGAGCAGGCATCTGCTTCTGAGGGTGTTTTCAGACCTACACAGTTATGTCAAGCCAACCTCAGCTTCAAAGGCAAAGACTAAAACAGCTGTAAAGACAAACAAGTACAGCATTCTCCTGGACAGACTTCCATGCCTAAGAAACAGATGCTTAAAATGGCCGAAGACCTAATTGCTTTGATCAGGGGTTCCCATCCCCCTCCTGATAAGAGGCCTAGGCAAGAGACAGAATATAACTCTTCTGATCAAGTTTCCATTTCCTCTGACTCCTCTTCTGAACAGGGATACTTTCTTCCTCCCTATGAGGATTCTGATGCTGAAGAATCTATTCCTTCAGCCTCTCCTCCTGAGGATTATTCTTTTGGGGAAACCCTGCATACCATGAGGGAGCTTTTTCACTGGGAGAGCCAAGATTACTCAGAATCTAAGAAAAGGCTCGGAGACTCTTACTACCTCAGCATAGACCTCTTGCTATTCCACCTGTTCTAGACATTGTAGATGTATTTTCAGAGTTCGGCCTGTCTCCTGACTCTTTACCCCCTGCACCCATTAAGCCAGACAGATACTACAGGGTTCCAAATTCTCATAAATTTCTATATAAAAACCCTGCTGCTGACCCAGAAACTATATCTCAGGGTTCCAAAGGGGTCAAGGCTTCCACTGCAAAAAAAAAACCTGTTCCCTCTGATAGGGATTCTAGGGCACTGGACAGATGGGGGGAAAAGTTTACACTTCTGCTACCTTGGCTGTTACCTTGGCTGTAAGGGCTTTAAATTGTCAATTTCATATGCTTCAATATCAGCAATACTTAATGTCGCTGCTAAAACAGAAAATGTTGACAAATTCTGAATGTTCTGAAAACAAGGAAATGCAGGATTTATTGCATGCAGATGAACAAGTGGGAAGCATACTTTGCAATGTGGTTTTGATTCACTGGAGGCCTCTTGCAGGGCCGCTGTTACGGGTTTTGTCATTAGAAGGCATGCTTGGTTAAAGGAACCGAATCTGCCTGATCATGTTAAAGCAAAATTATTGGATGCTCCATTACAGCATGATACTTTGTTTGGTGTTAAGGCAGAAGAGGTGTTGAAAAAAATGGAGGATAAAGCGAAATCTATGCAGACAGTTAAGGATTTCTTACAGGTACAGCCACCCAGATTTAGCAGGAACTGGCCTTCTAAGAATTGGTCCTTTCCAGTGTCAGGCCACAAAGAGGCAGATACAGACGCCCTAGAGGCAGATCCCAGCCCCAAGGCTCATTTGGGCCTAAACAATGGGGTGCTTCTACCTCCAAAAGCAGAGACCAATCACAGCCATATAGAAAACAGTCCCAATGACTTTCCTCTGCCAATGCCAAGCACTTATCTTTTGGCAGCACCCTTAGGGGGAAACTAGCACTTTTTTCACAAAATTGGCACATGATCACCCAGGACAAATGGGTCTTGAATATAGTGTCTCAGGGCTACAGGTTCCACTTTCACACCCTTCCAAAGAAAAAAGGTATGCCAGACCTGCCACATAATCAATGGGCAGAGGCACAAAAGCAAGTTTCATCCCTCATGGACATGAGGGCTATTCAGCGAGTACCACAGCAAGAGCAGGGACAAGGATTTTACTTGACTTTTCTTGGTACCCAGAAAGGACAAAGCCTAGAGACCAATACTGGACCTGTCTATTCTAAACACTTTTCTGGGCATTCCAAAATTCAAAATGTTGACTCTGCAGCAACTTCTGCCCATGCTGGGCAAGAAGGCTTGGCTTGTAACTTTGGACCTCAGAGGCATACCTGCATGTCCCAGTCAGACAGTCTTGCAGAAGATACCTCAGATTCATAGCTGGCTCAATGCACTACCAATTCTCTGCACTGCCCTTTGGCTTATCTACTGCGCCCAGGGTCTTCACAAAATGCCTGGCACCAGTAATTGCATTTTGCAGTCAAAAAGGAATCCAAATATATCCTTACTTGGACGACTGCCTTATTCAAGCAGAGAGAACAAGGACATTCTACTGAAGCATCTGGCATTTGTAAAAAGATTACTAATTGCCTAGGATACACAGTAAACTAAAAGAAATCAAAACTGGTACCCTCTCAAGAGATATTACTGGGTGCAAGCTTAAGCGTAACTGCCCAGATGGCTTATCTCACGCCAGACAAACAAAGGCAACGGACTTCTTACTTCGAAATGATGGCAACAAAGACCCAGTTATCTGCGAGAAAAATTCTGCAGGCTTTGGGCTTCATGGCATCCTGCATTCTACTAATTCCATATGCAAGACTGCATATGAGAACTACAATGGTATCTAAAAAGTGTTTGGACTCAACATTGCCCCAGTCTGGAAACATTAATTACCCTCATTCCCTGCCTGCAACAGGAGTTTCGATGGTGGGCACAGGCCTGTCACCACAAGGGACAGCCATTCACTTCACCCACAGCCAGGCAGACACTAACAACAGATGCATAGGATTATGCCTGGGGGGCACACATGGCAGGAAAATGTATTCAGGGCTCGTGGCCCGCAAGCCAAATGCATCTTCATATCAATCAAAAAGAGATGCTAGCTGTACAGAATGCCCTGGCGGCCTTCAAGGATCTACTCCATCCAGGACAACTATTGCTAAAGACGGACAGCACAACAGTTATGTGGTACATAAACAAGCAAGGGGGCACACATTCCTACCACCTTTCCAGGCAAGCCATGACCTTGTGGAACACCGCATTGACCTATCAAGTGCATCTGCAAGCACAATTCCTGCCAGGAAAGACAAATACTCTGGCAGACTAAGCAGAAACCTCATGGACCCTCACAAGTGGAAATTAGATCCACAAGTCTTCAGCAAAACAAGGAAATGGGGATGCCCAGACATAGATCTATTTGCCTCCCCTCACAACTGTCAACTACAGAGATTCTGCACAAGGACTTATCACACACAAGCATGGAAGGTGGATGCTGCATCATTCAGCTGGAAAACCGTGACAGTTTATGCCTTTCCACCACTGCCTCTCCTCCCCAACGTACTCCTAAAGGTCAGACAAGAGAAGCCAAAAATTATTCTGATTGCCCCAGACTGGCCACGCCAGCACTGGTACCCAATCTTAAAGAGCTTGTCTCAAGGCCTAGCCTGGACTTTACCTCTAATTCCTCATCTTCTGACTCAACAAAACAATCCGATCCTGCACAGCCAACTCAGAACCTTAAATCTGACTGCATGGTGAATAATATAACCACTCAGAACACACCTTTCTCTAAAGCAGTTATGGATGTCATTTTGGAAGCCAGGAGGCCCAGCACCAGAAAACTTGATGCAGAAAATTGAAAGAGATTCTGTGCTTGGAATCAGGCACAAGGAATTGAACCGCTTGTTCCAAATATCCCTCAGATTTTACAATACCTAACTGAGATGCTGGACAAAGGCCTATCCTTATCAATTAAGATCCATGCCTCTGCCATTTCAGCTCATTACAATATGGAACCACCTATTTTTTCACATCCACTGCTAAGGCAGTACCTCAGAGGGGCCAAAAACATGACCTCCAAGGAGAGCACCAATACCTGCATGGGATCTCAATTTTGTCTTGGAAAAGCTCACACTGCCTTCTTTTGAGCCAGCCAATACAGCTGAGATAAAATTCTTATGGAAAACAGCTCTACGCCTCACAATAACTTCAGCAAGAAGAGTATCAGAGTTACAGGCATTAATGGCAGTGGAACCTTTTATCATTTTTCATCCGGACAGGGTTTCTCTAAGGACAAACCCAACATTTATGCCAAAGGTAGTATCCAGTGTGGCTCTTAGTCAAACCATTCATTTGCCTACTTTTTATCCAAATCCCCAGAATAAAGGGGAGGGACTTCTGCAGTCTTTGGGCATACACAGGCAGCTATGTTTCTACTTGGACAAAACTAAAACTTTCAGAAAGACTGAGCAACTTTTAGTAGCATATGCTTAAGGATCACAAGGAAAGGCTATCTCAAAGCAGACTATTTCAAAATGGATAGGCCACTGCTTTCGTTTCTACTATGCACAGCATGGCAAATCAGTGCCTAAGGGCATTAGGCCACATTCGACCAAGGCAGCAGCCACATCAGCAGCCTTTCTCAGAGGAGTACCAACCAAGGAAATTTTGGAGGCTGCAACTTGGAGTTCAGTGCACACTTTTACCAAGCACTACCACTTGTTTCTTTACTCTAAATCCAGAGCAGGCTTTGCCACTGCAGTTCTGCAGGGCCTCATAGCCACCCCTAATTCTATTTAGACCCAGCCACCCAACCTCAGCTTTGGGGTTCAACCCAAGTGTAATGACTGCAACAGTGAAACACGAACATAGTACAGTTGTGTACCTACCATAAATGTAGACGTTCGAGTGTATTCACTGTTGCAGTCTAGGTTACCCACCCACCATCCCCCTTTCTTTGCTGGGACTTATCTGTACTTCTCTATTCTATACAACCTGTGTGGTGTATTTGCTTGTAGATGAAGGTATTGTTTATTTTAGTGCATGCTTTTTATAAGCAATGATGATATGTAGTCCAATTTCACCTACATTCTTACTCGCGGGTTCGGAGCCGAATATCTGCTCTGAATCGGCCGACTTTTATTTTCTAGCACAAAGTCTCTTATTGGCTAGGCTAAACAGGTATTCCATGTTGCACTGCTCCATAGCCACAGATCTAGTTTGCTGCCAACCCCCAATCATACCTCATGCATAACAATAACCCACTCCAGTAGAACACTGTCAAGGGGAATAAGAAAAACAACTACCATTGAAGGGTACTCAAAACGCCAATTCCAGCCTCGAAATCCTCCAGGAAGGGGGCAGGTGGGAGGGTACGTAAGATTGTGAGGCGAGATAGACTACATACATCGAACGTTATGGTGAGTACATAACTTCTTGATGTTATGTAGTCCAATCTCGCCTACATTCTTACTCACGGGACAGTGTCCCCAGCACCTCTATCCTGGGAGGCTCAAAGGAAGATACTCCTGAGGACTGTGGGGAGGAGTCAGAGGGGTCCCCCAAGTCGTCCTCTGAAGTCTCTTTCTCCGACATCCTGGAGAGTTTTTGGAACCTTTAAAGGCGTGTTTCATGAATGCCCCTTTTGATGGTTCTACCCAGTTCGTGAATACCATCTGAGATACGCTAATCCAGAGTGAGGACAAGAAGATGCTGTCGACTATCTGGATCCGCTTCTCTAACCCTCAAAGGTCCTTTTCCAGTAATCAGCGAGGGCAGAAGTTGTGGTTCTGGACGTCTCAGCATTCCCAGGACACTCCGGACTCCTTTTCCCCTAGAGGCAGAGGGGGGCAAGGTGGACGTTGGCCCAGAGGTAGAGGGGGACCGAAGAATTTCGGGTCACTGGAACCATTTACAGATCGACCAGCATAGCAGCCCTAAGGGGTTGTCCGATTACTCAACTCTGGAGGCAGTCAGGGGGAGTTTTTCAAAGCACCTAGCTCAATGGGAGTCCATAACATCAGAATTCCATAACGTCAGACCATTGGGTGCTTTGGATAATATCCAGAAGTTATTCCATTCCCTTTCTGACCAGTCCCTTACCTGCAAAGCACCTCCCAGACATTCCACCCGCTCAAAGGGAGGTGGCAGCTTTGGAAATAGGAAAGCTGCTAAACAAAAGAGCAATCCAGCCGGTCCCCCCCCCCCAGACCATTCCAAAAGATGGGGGACTTGAGGCCGATTCTTGACCTGTCCATGTTGAACCTGTCTGTTGCTAAGGAGTAGTTCCGGATGGTCACCTTACAGTCCATCCTGCCGTTCTTGCTGGAGGAAGACTAGATATGCTCTGTAGACCTCAAGAATGTGTACTACCACATTATGATGGACAGGCAGTCGAGGAGGTTTCTTCACTTTCGACATGGAGCCAATCACTACCAGTTCAGGGCCCTACCCTTCGGTCTCACCACAGCCCCCAGGGTGTTTACCAAGGTCATGGCAGTTGTAGCGTCCCACCTGTGGCTCCAGGGCATTCAGGTCTTTCCGTGCCTGGATGATTGGTTCTTCACCGCCCCTTCCAGGCATCGACTTGTTCAAGCTAGAAATTCTTTCCTTCAGCTGTCAAATTTATTGGGTATCCCGATAAACTTTGAGAAGTCTTCTCTTCAGCCTGTTCAGATTCTGGACTTCATAGGGGCAAGAATAGATTCTCTCCAGGCCAGGGTATTTTTGACTCCAGACAGACTTCGGAATCTGATCCTCCATGTATTGGCACTTCTTCAGACTTCACCCCCAGCAGAACTAGTTCTGAGGGCCTTGGGGTCCATGGCAGCAGCTGTAAATTTGGCTCTTTGTGCATGTCTGCATGAGTGTTACAGTGGACGTTAAGTTCAGTGGTCACCGTTGTACCAGCCCTTAAGTTACCCGATTCCTCTAAGCAAAGTGTTCAAAACTTCCCTCATCTGGTGGCTTCAATCCCAGGATCTTCAAGGAGGACGCCCCTTTATTGCGACCCCGCCCCAAGCCACGGTGACCACTGAGCCTCCTGTCTGGGGGGCATTCCTTGGGCAGGACTGTCCAAGGCACGTGGTCCCCGAATGAGACCGTTCTGCATATCAGTGTTCTAGAAATGAGGGCGGTCCTTCTAGCGTTGCAGGCCCTTCATGCTTCTCTTTTTCTGGGAACAATTGCAATTCAGTCAGACAACAGGTCAGTGGTTGGTATGTCAACAAACGGGGAAACCAGGTCCTATCCGCTTTGTTGAGAGACCATGAGGATGTGGGAATGGGCGATGTTTTCAGCTGCCAGCAGGTTCACGTCTGTTTTTTCCTTTGATCTCCTTTGGGGAAGATCAAATTTTTTTGGAGAAAAATTGATCCTTTTAAAAGAGAAATGGATATCGATATATCATTTCAAGATTTTAAGGCATGCCCATTTTTCAACCTTGCAGTTTTCAGCCAGCTGCCAGCCGAAACCCTCTCACAAGCAAGCAGAGGCTCATTTTCAGTTAATTGTCAGAGAAGGGCAAAGGGATGTCAGAGAAGAACCTAGAGCCAGAGAGGGAACATTTGGATTTCTTTCCTCAGTGGGTTTACAGACCAATTTTTTTGGATTCTCCTCATATTTTTTGTTGGGGACCAAGTTTTTGATTTATCTCTTAACAAAGATTTTGACTGCTGAGCTTTTATCACTGTTGTTGGTAATTAACTCTCAAGCTAAGTAAGCGAAAATGTGCTATTAACTTCAAGTTGCAGAAAATTAAGTTGGTTTTCTGCCTTGAAATTTAGTTTATCAGTTCTCATCTCCAGTTGGCTTTATTACTACTTAGAGTATTCACTGCCTATCTGTAGGCTTTTCTTAACGTCAACCTTCCTTCAGGATTGGACTAAAAAACTCTTCTTACTTTCTGATGATTCTGGCTCAGATCTGAAAACCTTCTACAGCATCTGCATATGTAGGGTAGGTGTGAACGAATAAAGGGTCTTCTGTGACAGTCTCAAGGTCTGTGTGCCTTCCTGTCAAGACATCCTCTTGAGCTGTGTAAGACTGAATTGTAAGACCTAACAGCCTTTTAAGTCCTTCACAAAAACTTCACTCAACTTTATCAGTGTCAACTTGCTGACTGCAAGGACTCATGGTCAAGGATAGTGGGCAACCATAGTCCTCATGCTATCTTCCTAAATGGCAGAGAGTAATCTGGAACTGCATATGAGGATATGGAAATGGTATCTACAAATGTATGGACACAACACTGGACAGATTTGGAAAAATATTTCAAATATTGTATTGGAATTTCAAAGGATTTTTTGGACTGTTTTGTTCAAAGTCACCTAAACAATCAGAAGGCAGGGACCGGTCACCCCGGACGGATACCTAACGACATTTGCCTAGGACATTGCAATGAAAAGGAGGGAAATGGAGACAGTGGAGCATGGACAGCAGACTAGCTCATCACAATGTCTATGGATCAACATGAAGAGGCATTGGAGGCAGTAGCAGTGATCTTCTTTCATGAAGGACTTTGATGAGAGCAGCAGACACTGACACTAATTGGCATGTCACATGTCAGGGCAAACAGCAGAGACACACATTTGCAGGCTCTGCAGGTAAGCAATATGCACTGCTAGACTGCGCTAAACTATGACTAAGCCAGGTCTTTGCCATTTCTTCCTGAACTCATCACAGCACCTTTAGATGTGCAGCAGACAAATCAACAAGTGGAACGAAGGTGAGTGTGTCTTCAGAACGTGACATGGTGAAAACTGTCATGAGATGGGGAACTCCATCCACTAAACTACCAGCTTAAACCACCCACCACTTAAAAAAGTTTTCAGCACACAGCATGGATCAGCTGACAAAGTGGAAAAAAAAGTTCTGTGTATGAACTTCCAAAACCACTTCAATTTCCACTCTTCCAACTTCTTCTTTTCTTACATTTAAAGGCAGGACAAGACAGGCCAAAGATGATTTTGTAAGCTCAGATTGGCCCACTGGTAACACTGGTACCCGCCTTCTCTGAGTCTCTGTACCAGTGCTCCGTTATCTTTACCCTCATCTTCCCCCTCATCTTATCTGTCATCTGCTTCATTCTTCACTTCATGTCAAGGTCTCTCTTGTGTGGCATATTCTCTGTCCTCAACACAGCTTCAGTGTTGTCTCAACTTCCTCAACAAGTTTACATTGGATGCTAGAAGTCATAGAGTGAGGGTACTTCTAGGATTTTATGTAGCAATGAGAAAATGAAGATTTTGTTTTTTTTTTTAATTTTAGAATTTTTTTTTCAGATGCTAATTTGATATGTGGCTCAATATTGTGGCTCCTTATTGAACAAACTCTTTTGCTGCTCTTTCAGCCTATTCATGCTGCAGCACCACCAGCTCACTATGATTGTGACCCACCTTGTTTTCGCCCTTTTTGTTCAAGTGTCAGAGGGTAGGGCATCAGAGGCCCCCCCCCACGTTCTACTGAGCTCCTGGATCTCACACTTGTGTTGGAAAACTTAAACCTGCTCTACAGCCTTTTGAGCCTGCAGCTACTGCTGTGAGTCAATTTTCTGCTGGCTCTGTGCTTTCTGTTGGCTGTGCTGCAAGAGGTCTTATGGTGTCTGAGCCTCAGGCCCTTTTCAGTTTTGATTTTCCATATTTTGTTTATTACGCATTGTAATAACTTACTTTGCCTACGGTGGTGTCTAAGGTGTGGCTAAACCAAATGCTTTTCATTACTATTTATTCATTTGCTCAAAAAAAGGGGAAAAAAGGAAAGACACACTAGATTTGTACACTTTAGATGTAATTTATTTGAGCAGGTTACTATTTTCCAGCAGTTAGGCAGTCTCAGCAGTCTTTTGTTTTATTTGAGTTCTGAGCCTGTGTGTGTGCAAACAACAAACTATTTAGAGTGGCTTTATTTGCATTGCATTGTTGTTCCCATCATGGTAAGTGAGATTCAGAGCTGGGATCTGGCCTCATTCCAGGGCTCTACTGCCTTCTACTGCCGCCCAACAAGGGGTGGCAACTAAGGCAACTAAGGATAACTACAGCTACTTGGGATGGAGTTCAGTTTCTTCTCTCTCTAGGTATCACCTTCCTATATGCTCTAAGACTAGCTGGCTTTGCCCATGGCTGTTTACAGGGCATGTTGTAGCTCCCTACTGCTTTATAATGCCCCTCTCCCCTACCTCTTGCTTTGGGATTACCCAATAGTCAGGACTTGCAGCAATGGAAGCGAAAAGTATATACCAGTTTTGGCCTACATAAATAATGATGTTGCTGTTCCTATGCTGCGATCAACTCTCCTCCTTCCTCTCTGTGTGTTTAGTTAGGGTTGTGTGGTGCTAGTGAGTTTATATATATATTATATATATTATATATTATATTATATAATATGTGTTTGGTTAGGTTGTTTTTGGGCTTGTCTTTTCTTTCTTGGGGCATCTGGGGGCAAGAAAATTTGAGGATATGGCGTGGCATGATGTACATTAGTACCCTGACGTGCGGTCCGTGTGCGCCCTGCCGCGGCCAGCCTTATACTCTGGTATTGGCGAGCTGGGGCCCGGACTATACCCAATAGTCAGGACTGCAGCAATGGAAATCGAAACATCTATTTTATGGTAGGTACAAAACTGTACTTTCTCCACCAACCGTTTTTTGATGATGCACATTCCGGGCTGGTCCAACATTTTGGCGGACGAACTGAGCAAGGACTATCCTTTTACCCTACAAGTGGTCTCTGAACCCTTGTGTAGAGGAACAGATCTTCCTCAAGTGGGGTCAGCCTTGCTGCGATCTCTTCACATCGCCGTCCAACGCGAAGTGCAGTGAGATTTTCTCTGGTTCCCCCTGGGGGGGGGGGGCAGAGATGCTCTTGTTCATGCTTGGCCACTTGGTCGTCTGTATGTGTATCCCCCGCTACCTCTAATACAAAATTCTTGCAGAAAGCTCATCGGTTGGGGAGCAGGATTATCCTCATAGTCATAGTCCCATTGTGGCCTAGTCAAGTTTGGCTCCCTTGCCTACGATCTTGTCTAGTAGCTCCGCTCTGGATATTAGATCCCATTCCGGATCTCATTTGTCATCCCCCCAGCATTCCTCCCCCAAATCTGGGCAGCTTAAAGCTTACTGCTTGGTTGCTCCAGTTCCACTAATTGCCAGGACTCCCGGACTCTCTTCTCTTAAGGCCATTCTGATGGCGGCCCACATGTCCTTCACCCAGAAGGTGTACCTTAGTAAATGGAAGTGTTTCTTCATTTGGGCTTCTCAGATTTGGATCAGTTTACCGCCCCATTCCAGTGGTATTAGAATTTCTGTATCAAATTTTCCAACAAGGGGCCAGCTCTTCCACTGTTAAGGTCCAGCTGGCGGCTATATCCCATTTTCATATAGGAGAAAATTCAGGTTCACTAGCTGCTTCTAGGATTTGTAAGACCATCAAAGGCACCTTTTTGCTGAGACCTCCGATTAAGCATCCTTCCCCTCCGTGGGATTTGACCTTGGTTCTTCAGGCCTTGGTTGCGCCTCCGTTCGAACTCGCAGCGTCAGTTGATTTAAAATTCTTGTTGTAGAAGACAGCCTTCCTGGTGGCTATCCCCTCGGCTAGGAGAGTGTTTGAACTTCAAGCCTTGTGTATGAACCCCCCATACTTAGTTTTTCATAAGGATAGGGTGTCTCGAAGGACAAAATCCTTCCTTCCTCCCTAAAGTCGCTTCAGAGTTAAATATCAATGTCTATTAATCTCCCAGTATTTCAAAATAAAGGTGAATACAAGCTTCATTTGCTGGATGTCCACAGATAGTTATGCTTTTGTTTGCATAGGACTAAAACCCTTCAGTAAGTCTGATCAGCTATTTGTTTCCTTTGCCAAGCCCTTTTTGGGGAATCCAGTTTCAAAGGTGACTGTTGCTAGGTGGATCTCACTTTGTATCTTGCAGGTGTACAAGGATCATGGATTACCGGAACCAGACAGGGTTCATGCTCATTCTACTCGTTCTGTGGCTACTTCTGCTACTTTCTGGTCCAGAGTTTCTCTGGATGACATTTGTTCAGCGGCTACCTGGGCTTCCTTTCACACTTTTATTACTCATAAGTTGGACATGGTGTCTAGAGGAAGGGCTTCTTTTGGTTCTGCAGTGCTCTGGAATATCCTTCCTTAAGGACCTCCCAAGATCTTTGGTAGCTGGGGACTCTGTCCCACAGGTTGAAGTTAACTACTACAGATAAAGAAGTTATGTACTCACCATAACGTTCCATCTGAGTAGTTAGACTTCATTTGTCATCAGGCTTTCTTCTCTTCTTCCCCCTGACCTTAATGGTTTGCGATAGTCCTTGGACTCAGACTTTCTGGGTCTTGTAAGCCTAGTTTGTGTGATCAGGTCAAGTTATGTCTCTTGGGTTGATGTGTGTCACACTGTGGGTGGCAAACTCGATCTGAGGGTTGGAAGGAGGTTGCAGTGTAGTATGGGTAAGGGGAGGAGCTTGGAGCTCGGATCTTAGCTTGGAAAGCTGCCGGCTCAGATCCAAAGCCCACAGGTTGATGACAAATGAAGTCTAACTACTCAGATGGAACATTATAGTGAGTACATAACTTCTTTTTCTGTACACACCTTCACCATACATTATCACCTGCCTATCTTTTCCAAATCTAGGGCGGGTTTTGCATCAGCAGTCCTGCAAGGCATACTAGCCAGCCCTAACCCTTCTTGACTGCCTCCACCCTTCAGCTTTGGGAATCTACCAAAGTGTGATGACTGCAACAGTGAAACACGAACATAGTACAGTTGTGTACACTTACCATAAATGTAGATGTTAGAGTGTATTCACTGTTGCATTCCTGGATGTTCTTCGTGTTTCACTGTTGGATTTGGGTAATCTGCTGGCAGGTTGCCCTCAGTCGGCCTGAATAGCAAAGTCTTGGGTCCTGTGTCGGTTGCTGTCTCCTCTTCCATGACGTCAGGTCGTCGGGGGGTATAAAACATGCAGCCGACGCCATTTTATTCAGTCTTTCTTGCCACGCAGTGCCCAAACCGGAAGCATTTCGCAAGTGCCGGTCGGCCGACTCCTGAAATTTTCGCATTCGAGTTTCAGAACCGAAGTCTTCAAACTAAAGCTAAGTACCCCGATGGGGAAACTTTTTCTTGCTCCTTACCGATGTCAGTAAAAGTTAATAATTGCATTACTTGTGGGAAGCAAATACCTCATAAGGATTTTCATTTGTACTGTATTCCTTGTCTAGGCCCCGATCACAACGTGCCTTGCTGACGGTTTTATGCTAGAGTTAACCAACGCACTATTAAGCGTTGGTATATTTTTGCTTTTAAATATTTTCGTTCAAGATTTAATTAGCCTGAAATGTCGTCTGGTAGCAATCCGACTACTGCAAAGAAAGACTGAGACAGACCGAGGTCCATAACCGACGAAGCTTCTCCTAAGCCAGTCGCCGGTACTCGGTGAGTCGCTTTCGCAGCCCCTGATACCGCTACTTTTGAGTCGCAGGCCTCTATCGAGACCCATTCGGAGTCCGGTATGCCGCGAGATTCTGAGTATTGAACCCACGGATGTCTCTCCCTTGTATGGGTCCTGAGCCACTGAGCAGGCACCAGCTTCTGAGGGTGTTTTCAGGCCTCGACATTTTTATATTAAACCTACACCAGCCTCAAAAACAAGATCAATAAACATCTATGTCTAAAAAAAAACTGATGCATGAGCCACGTGCTCAGGCCCCTATGGTAAAAAACAGATTATCAAAATGGCTGAGGATTTGGGTTCCCAACCCCCCCCCCCCCCCCCCCAACCCCTGCTAAGAGGCTTAGGCAAGACACTGATTATGAATCTTCAGATCAGGTTTCCATTTCTTCTGATTCCTCTTCTGATCAGGAATTTTCGATTCCACCCTATGAGGATTCTGATGCAGAGGAATCCATCCCATCTGCATCTCCTCCTGAGGATTGCTCTTTTTTTGGAGAGACTTTGCATACTTTAAGGGAACATTTTCACTGGGAGAGTCAGGACTTCTCTGAATCAAAAAAGAGGCTTAGGGATTTCCTTCTTCCTCAGCATAGGCCTTTGGCAATACCTCCTGTATTAGACCCTGTTGTGTTTTCGGAATCAAGCATTGCTCCTGATTCCCTGCCTCCAGCTCCTAGTAAGCCAGACAGATATTACAGGGTTCCTGACTCGCACAAATTTCTATTCAAAAATCCTGCTGCTGATCCTGAGACTATTTCTCAGGGTCCCAAGGGTATAAAGGCCTCTACAGCCAAAAATCATACCCCCTCTGACAGTTTCCAGGGCGCTGGATAGATGGGGAAAGAAGGTTTATATGTCTGCAACCTTGGCAATCAGGGCTTTAAACTGCCAGTTTCATATGCTTAAATATCAACAGCATGCTATGGGCTTCCTGAAACAGAAAATTGTTGATTTCTGATTGTGTGAAAATAGTTACAGGAGTTATTGCATTCAGCAGAACAAGTTGGAAAGCATACTTTGCAATGTGATTTTGATTCCTTGGAGGCCTCTTGTAGGGCCGCCATTACTGGATCTGTGATTAAAAGGCATCCCTGGCTCAAGGAGAAAAATCTGCCTGATCATGTTAAAGCTAAATTGTTGGATGCCCCTTTGCAGCATGATACTCTGGTAATAAGGCAGAAGAGGTTTTAAAGAAAATGGAAGACAAAGCTAAATCTATGCAAACTGTAAAAGATTTCTTGCAAGTGCAGCCACCCAGGTTCAGTAGACACTGGCTTACTAAAGATTGGTCCTTTCCTGTGTCCAACAGAGTCACTCAAGGCAAATCCAGGCGCTCAAAAGGCTCTAGATACCAATCACAGGGTTCTTGCAGGTCAAAGCAGTGGGGTGCCTCCACCTCCAAAACTGGAGGAAACTAAGCACAACCCTACAGTAAGTGGTCTCAATGACTTTCCTCTACCATCTCCAAGCACTTACATTTTGGCAGCCCCCTTGGGGGGAAAACTAGCACTTCATGCTCAAAATTGGCAGTTAATTACCTAGGACAAGTGTGTATTAAACATAGTATCCCATGGGTACAGATTTCATTTCCATACTTTGCCGATTCCAAACGGATGGCCGGATCTGCCACAAAACCAGTGGGCAGAGGCCCTGAAACAAGTCATGTCCCTCATGGATATGGGGGCTATTCAACCGGTACCAGAAAAGGAAAAAGGACAAGTTTTTTATTCAAGGCTTTTCTTGGTACCCAGAAAAGGCAATTCATGGCATCCAATACTGGACTTATCAATTTTGAACACGTTCCTGGAAATTCCAAAATTCAAGATGCTGACTTTACAACAGCTACTGCCTATGCTAGGCAGGAAATGCTTGGTTAGTAACTGTAGACTTAAGAGGCATACCTGCATATCCCAATAAGGGAATCATGCAGAAGATGCCTCCGCTTCAAAGCAGGTTTTTTTGCATTACCAATTCTCTGCACTGCCCTTTGGCTTATCTACTGCACCCAGGGTCTTTACAAAGTGCCTGGCACCAGTAATTGCATTCTGCAGACAAAGAAGCATACAAATGTATCCTTATCTGGACGACTGTCTCAAGCAGAGGACAAGGACACTGTTCTTCAACATCTGGCGTTTGTAAAAAGGCTTCTAGCATGCCTAGGGAACACCATAAACGAAAAGAAATCCCAACTGGTACCCTCTCAAATAATTACATCCCTGGGTGCAAGCTTGAATACAACTGCCCAGATGGCTTACCTTACGCCAGACAAAGGCAACTGACAACATACTTCAAATAAATGGCAACAAAAACCCAGTTATATGCAAGACAAATTCTGCAGGCTTTGGGGTTCATGGCATCCTGCATTCTACTAATTCCATATGCGAGACTGCATATGAGGAAATTTCAGTGGTACCTAAAAACTTTATGGAGTCAACATTGTCAGTCTGGAAATAATGATTCCTCTCATTCCCTGCCTACAATAGGAGTTTCTTTGGTGGGCAGAGACATGTCACCAAAACAAGGGACTGTCATTCATTTTACCCCGTCACCCAAACCCTAACTACAGATGCATCAGACTATGCTTGGGGGGCCCACCTGCATTCAGGGCAAATGGAGCCCCAACCAAATGCATCTGCATATCAACCAGAAAGAGATGCTAGCTGTTCAGAATGCTCGGACAGCCTTCAAGGACTTAGTTCATCCAGGACAACTACTGATAAAGACGGACAACACCACAGTTATGTGGTACTTAAAAACAAGCAGAAGGGTACACATTCCTAACCCCTTTGCAGACTAGCCATGACCTTGTGGAACACAGCCTTGACTTATCAAATTCATCTTCAAGCTCATTTCCTGCCAGGAATACAAAATACTCTGGCAGACGACCTAAGCAGAAATCTTATGGACCAGAACGAATGGAAATTGGATCCACAAATCTTCAGCATGTTAACACAGAAATGGGGGAGCCTAGACCTAGATCTATTTGCCTCTCCCCAAAATTAGCAGTTGGACAAATTCTGCACAAGAACTCATCAGGATGCCCTATCAGTATATGCCTTTCCCCTCTGCCTCTACTCTCCAAGGTCTTACTAAAAGTCAGACAGGAAAAACAAAAATGATCCTAGTTGCTCCAGATTGGCCTTGCCAGCACTGGGTACCCACTTCCAAGGAATATGTTTCAACTTTCTCCATGGTACTTGCCTCAAATACCTCATCTACTGTTTAAGCAGAACAATCAAATTCTCCACACGCAGCTCCGAACTCTGAATCTTGCAGCATGGCTGATCAATTAATTATTCAAACACCTTTCAGTAAATCTGTGATGGATGTCATTTTGGAAGCAAGAAGACCTAGTACTAGAAAATCTTATGCTGATAAGTGGAGGAGATTCTGTGCTTGGAACCAAGCACAAGGAACAGACACAGCAAAGCCCAATATTCCTCAGATTTTACAATATTTGACCGAGATGCTTAACAAGGGCCTATCTTTTTCTTCAATAAAAAGCCATGCCCCTGCCATCTCGGCTCATTACAAGACAGAGCCCCCCCCCCCCCTCTTCACATCCTCTGCTTAAACAGCATCTTAGAGGGGCCAAAAATTTAAGGCCTCCCAGAAGATCACCAACTCCTGCATGGGACCACAATTTTGTGCTGGAAAAACTCACCCTGCCTCCTTTTGAACCAGCAGCTACTGCGGATATAAAGTTTCTATCTTGGAAAACAGCCTTTCTCTTGGCAGTCACTTCAGCAAGAAGGGTTTCAGAATTACAGGCTCTCATGGCAGTGGAGCCTTATGTTATATTTTACCTGGACAGGGTTTCTCTCAGGACCAGTCCTTTTATGCCTAAGGTGGTATCCAGTGTGGCTCTTAACCAGACCATTCACCTGCTAACATTTTACCCGAATCCGCAGAACAAGGGGGAGTGAATTCCGCATTCATTGGACGTACACAGACAACTAAGATTCTACTTGAACAGGACCAAATCTCTAACAAGTCTGAGCAACTATTGGTAGCATTTGCCGCAGGGTCAGAGGGGAAAGCTATATCAAAGCAGACTATTTCTAAGTGGATAATCCACTGCATTAGTTTCTGCTACTTGCACCATGGTAAATCTGTGCCCATGGGGATCAGATCACATTCCACCAGGGCTGCCTCTACTTCAGCAGCTTTTCTCAGAGGGGTTCCAACCAAAGACAGTCTAGAAGCTGCTACTTGGAGCTCTGTTCATACCTTCACAAAGCATTATCATTTGTCTCCTCCAAATCCAGGGCAGGCTTTGCCACTGCATTTCTGCAGGGCCTTATAGCCGCTCCTAATACTGTTTAGTTCCATCCTCCCATCCATAGCTTTGGGATTCTACCCAGATGTAATGAGTGAAACACGAAGAACATAGTACAGTTGCGTACACTTACCATAAATGTAGATGTTTGAGTGTATTCACTGATGCAGTCCGGGTTACCCACCTGCCATCCCCCTTTCTATATCTTTTTTTTTTTTCCTTCACTATACACTAAAGCCTTTGTGGTGTATTTGCTTTTAGATGAAGGTAAAGTTTGTTGCTAAAAGTGTATTTATATATATTTCTGTTTTTTTTTTTGCTCCCCATTTGGGGGGGCACCTGACATCTGAGGCAAGAAAAACTGAATAAAATGGCATCGGCTGCATGTTTTATACCCCTGACGTCATGGAAGAGGAGATCGCAACCGACTCAGTTCCCAAGACTTGGTTATTCAGGCCGACTGAGGGCAACCTGCCAGCAGATTACCCAAATGTAATGACTGCAACAGTGAATACACTCTAACATCTACATTTATGGTAAGTGTACACAACTGTACTTTCTCAGTTTCTTAATAATGACCTCCCAAGCCTCTGATGTGACCTAGTACTTTTCTTACTATTGCTTTATCTAGTATACCTGTAACATGTCTGTCATCCTCTAAGCAACAGACTCCTGGTGAAAACTTCCAAAGCAGATACTTGTATTGAAAGTAGCAGCAGCTGTAGCAGTTAACCATACTCCAAAACAATGCACTCAAACATGGTACTGACAAACACGGGAATGTATATGTCTGAATCAAGTAGTGATGAAATTGCAAGGGACTTCACTGAGCACAATTTTACTCTTAATCTCTCCGTTTCATAATCCATAACATTTGTACCACACTTACAAAGGCACACCTCCACCTTCCACAAACACAGCTACCCACACCCACACAACATACCAGTCAAATTTAAGGCTTTTCCCACCTCTTTGCAAAACACTGCTGTAATGGCTTTGGCTAACAAATGAAAATGATTGACGGGTGTTGGTTCAAGGCTCCCATCCATATCTCTCAACAGTACAGATTTTTGCAGAAAGTCCAGATTTTTGTCTGTTTCTCATAAAATTGCATTTTTCTGGCAAACACTGGCAAATCATTGAACACTGAAGTCAGAAAGTTGACAGGCATTTGATTTTCAGACTTCATATCCTTAAAATGCACTCTAATGCAAAACCTGTTTATCAACTTTCTAAGTTTGTAAGTGCAATATTTATAAATTGTCCCACTTTTTGGGCCTTTGTCCCCTATTATTTATGGCCTTGTCCAGATTTCTTGTTCTATGATGTTGGGAGGTATGCTGCTTGAGAGGTATGCTGCCATCCCTTCCTACTGGAGCCAGTCCACTGCACTTGCTCAAGTGTCCCCCTCAGCAGGGCAGCAAGCAGGTATCAGTGCAGATTTGCTTTATAGTTTTTACACCACGCACACAATGATACACAGTTAATGCAGAAAAATCTGTTTGTTCAGAATCACCAAACTTTTCTCCAAACCCAGTTTTATGACACCTGCTACCAATCCACTTGACAGTCTGCAGCTGTAAATCTTGTTGTCTATGTTATCTATTCTTTTCCTTGGTTTCGTTTCTCTTACTTGTAATGTCACTTTTACTCATTTTTTCTCCTGCCTCCCATATCTACCCTAATTATTACTTCTAACAAATACTTTTTCTCACTTTTTCTTCTCTTCCCCTTGTCCTCTTTATCCATTATTTGAACTTTTCCACTCTGACATTTGTTTTGGGTAAATAATGAACTGTCACCCTTATGTCAGCACATTTCAATGCTACATAATATTGTATTTAGTGTACAATAGATTCATAGGTAGGTACTAGGCTATCGGCCCAAGGGCCTAAGTAAACCTAGCCTACAAGGTTCCCTGGCTTATGCCACCCAAGAAAGTTATTTTCCTGTGCCACTGTCGAGCAGAGCCACAGAAGTGATTCATAGGTTGGTACTAGGCTATCGGCCCTAAGGCCTATGCAAGCCTAGCCGTAACAATTCCCTGGAATCTTTTTCCCACAATATTTACTTCTCTGGGCCCCTGTCTAGCAGGGCGACTGACATGATCCCATCCAATCATCAAGGTTCCTTTTGAAGAGGGCCAGTGAGGTGCTCTGCTTGACATGTATGGGCAGTCTATTCCAGAGTATGGGAAGTCTCTGGGTCAGGAACCCTATCCCTGCAGCATGTTTTGTTCATTGTGATAAGGTTTAGATCCCTGGAGAGTGTGGCTCTGAGGGATTGGGATTTCTTTAAGTGGAGCATGTCCAACAGCTCAGGGTTTGACATGGCCTTGTATGTTAAGCAGAGATTGCCTCTGAGTAGACGATATGCCACAGAGTATAGCTGGAGGTATTTTAGACGGGAAATGTATAGTCATCCCCTTTGGAAAAAAACATGTACCCATGAACTACCACGTAGGTGGCAGGACACTAAACATCGAAAGTGTGATGAGAGACTTAGGGACACAAGTGGACAGTAATCTCACTTTCGATAACCACATCACCACAGCAGTCAGGAAATCCTTCTACGTGGCACACCTAATCACCAAGGGCTTTTCATCCAGAAAAATGGAGGTCATTGTCCCACTGTACTCATCCCTCATTAGACCCATTTTAGAGTATAATGCCCCATTTGGTATGTACCTCACAAGACATCTGCAACAGCTGGAAAGGCCACAGAAATACCTCAATAAAAGAATCACAGGCCTAAAGCAGATATTTCCTATTTCCCGTCCACTCAAAGATTTTTCTTGAAGAGTGCTAATGAGGAACTTTGCTTGACATAGATGGGTAGCTTGTTCCAGAGTATGGGAAGTCTCTGGGACAGGAATCTCCCTCCAGCATGTCCTGTTTATTGTGGTGACAAGGTTTAGGTCCCTAGAGCGTGTAGCTCGGAGGGATTGGAACAGCTCTGGGTTTGACATAGCTTTATATGTTAGGCAGAAATCACCGCGGAGAAGGCGATATGCTACGGAGTAAAGCTGGAGTTTTTTGAGATGGTCAGTGTAGGGCATCTGAGGCCAGTAATCCTCTGAGGTACTTCTGTGACCTTTTCCAGCTGCTGCAGATGTCTTGTAAGGTACGTTCCAAAAGGGGATTTGTACTCTATAATGGGTCTAATAAGTGTCGAGTAGAGGGGAACAATGACATCTTTTTTTCCTGGATGAGAACCCTTTTGTGATGAGGTGTGCCACGTAGAAGGACTTCCTGACTACTGTAGCAATGTGATTATCAAAGGAGAGACTACTGTCCACCTGGGTCCCAAGGTCTCTTATCACACATTTGGTGTTAAGTAGACTGCTGCCTCTGTGGTAGTTCATGGGTGCAGAGTTTTTACCAAAGGGGATGACAGTGCACTTTTTGGCATTGAGCTTGAGGCCATGGCTCTGACACCAGGCATCTCTCTGTGAGGCCCTTCTGTAGGATGTCCACATCATTTGGGGGACTGTACTATGACTACTAGTTGCAGTCATCTGCGAACTTCATTAGCCAGAGGCCTTCTGTGTTAGCCTGTACTTCAGAGAAGTAGATACCAAACAGGAGAGATCCCAGGATTGAACCCTGTGGTACTCCACTTGTCACTGGTTTGATGTCAGATTTGCAGTCCCAACTTTTACAGTGTGGGTTCTGTCAGTGAAGTGAGCCACTTGGCAACCCATCTTGTGATGTAGGGATTAATACCTAGTTTAGTGAGTTTAACTATAATTCCAGAATGGGGGATGGTGTCAAAAGCCTTGGCGAGGGCAAGATAGGCTGTGTGAACCACCTTAGCCTCATCTACGGCTTTGGTGACTGCCTCAAAGAAGTTGATTAGGTTCAGGATGCATGATCTGCCTTTCACAAGCCCAAACTGGGTGGGGTCCAGAGTTTGGAGGTTACCAATGTCTCTGAGTTCCATGATATGTTCCATGGCCTTGCAGGCCAGGCTCATCAGGCTAATAGGGCGATAGTTCCCGGGATCAGTGGTGGCTCCCCCTTTGTGGAGTGGGATAGTTGTTGCTGTGTGCCATTCAGTGGGCACAAAGCCTGATGTGAGGCTATGACTGAACATGGTGCTTAGGTGGGGAGCCAGTTTGTTCTGAAGTTCGTGTAAAACGCAGCCTGGGATGTTGTCCATTTCCATGGATGCTGTGTTTTTGGCTTTAGAGAGTGCATCTCTTACCTGTGTAGTTGTGATTACAGGGACTCTTCATTCTTCCTGTATAGACATGGGCCCTTTAGGGTGTGAGAGGGTGGTAAATTTAGCACTGAACCTATCTGCCAGGATGTTGGCAATATCAGTTGGTTCTGTAATTTCCATACTGTTGTGCTGTAACTCAGAGCAGGTCTGGGTGTTTGCCATTGAGATTCTTGACATAGCTATAGAATGCTATGTGGTTGTCCTTGGAATCGGTGACTATTTTATTTTTATAGCTAGCTTTGGAGGCTCTTATAAGGGATCTCAGCTTCTTACTGAGGCACCAGAGAGCTCCACCCCTCGTGGGATTTTACTCTTGCATCAGTTTCTTCCTTCTGTTGTACAGTTTGTTTATGGCAGAGGACCACCAGATTGGCTTCCTTTTTTTGGAGGATAGCTTCTTAGTTCTGTTTGGGATAGCACGATCCATGCACTCATGTAAGTGCTTAGTGCATTTGTGTAGGATTCAGCAGTCATAACTGTATTGTCTGTCTGCATGGGTGTTGTGAGGTTCTCCACTTCTGGCTTAAGAAGCATGAAGTTGGCTTTGGAGAAATTTTTTTACCGTGGTTTCCTTAATGGGGACGGGATGTGGATATCTATGGTGATTAGCTTATGATCGGATCTGACCTACGAGGAGTTGACTTCGGGTGTGGAACACCGGTAACTCATGTTGGTAATGACTAGGTCTAGGATATTGTTGCCCTTGGTGGGGGTGTGGATAAGTTGATCCAGGGCACTGGAATTTATGAATTTCAGAAAGCGTTGAGCGAAGGAGTTGGTACATGAGTAGTTTTCCCAGTTAATGGTGGGGTAGTTGAAATCGCCCATTATTAGGGTGTTTGAATCCTAATATTTTTCAGTATATCAAGAAAAGGAGTGAGAATCCTGGGGCATGGTGGGGGACCTGTAGCAAGCTACAATTTGGATTGCAGTTTTGCCCAGAGTTAGTTGCACTTGGATAACCTCGGATGCATTATGCTGAGCAACTAGCCTGGAGGTGTGGATATCCTTAATGAATATGGACACACCTCCGCCTTTGGTGTTCCGGTCCAGGTTACGTGGCCGAAAAGTGTGATATGAGTTATAGCCTAGTAGTGCAGGGGTGCTCTATGGAGCCTTGAACCAGGTCTCAGTCATTGCACAAATATCGATGTTGTCCATTTTAAGGAATGCCTTGACTGAGTGCATTTTGAGATTTAGACTTCTAGCATATTGAGTAGCATTACCCTCAGTTTTTGCTTGCCTGATCCTGTTACGGTGCTGAATTTGTCCCTTGTCTAAAAAAGGCACTATAGGGGCAACAAGAGCCTTAGCCAGTATCTAGAATCCCCTGGGCGACAGGTGCAGGCCATGTCTGGCAAAGCATCATGGTCTGTCAACCATGTCGTCCCAGGCAGACAGATACTAGAACCCTTAGAGTGCCACCAGAAGCTTAGCCAATTGTTGAAGTCAATCATTTTGTCCTTGTACTGCGGTATCATTCTGGGCTATGGCAGAATGCTACTCAGGGCTAGGGTCATACCTCCCTGGGCTACAAGATCGAAAAGCTCTTCCATGTCTCTCCATGTAGTCCAGGGAGGTGTGTCTCGGGTCATTCACACCAACATGGGCAATGAGTCATATTTGAACTTGTGGAGTGACCTGTGTGTGGGTTATGTGGCAAATCCTGGCACCCTACAGGCAGCTGACAGTAACCTTCTCCTTGTTTAGCCTGGTGTGGGACATCAGTGTGCCTGACTATAGTCACCTATGACAAGTGTGTTGGGTAAATAAAAATATATATATGTTTGCCCATAATATCTGAATAAGTGAGTGGGATTTTCATGACAGCAACATTTTCCTTCCTTCTGTGTCTTTTTCTTAAGTTTTGGATTTTTTTTGGTATATTGATTTGATTTTTTTTAGTATTTTTTATTTTCCGTTTGTTTACCAGGTTAGTCCGACTGGCCACAAGGTGACTGTTTTCAGCAGAGGCTCTGGGAGAAAAGCTCCAGATACATAGTAAACAATTATAAAAAATAATAAATTATACAAACATAGCTATTTTGTGCAAAGAGCAAAGAAAATATAAAAGGAGTAAAATCAGAGTTTTACAATTGATGCAGCATACAGTGGTTAGAATACTGAGGAACAATTAAACAAGATATTCTACAACAAATGTACAATTGCTTGAACAAAAATTCAAAACTTTCCATAGACAAAGCAGGGTCATAAACTAGAAATCATAACTATATTGATATGATTTATATTGCATTTATCTTGTTTTAATGATGGTATATGTGTATTGTACGTGTCATATGTGCACAAATATTTGTATTAATCTATGTATTTACAGTATATTGACAAAGTACTGGGTCACATCAGAGGCTTGGGAGGTCATTAAACTGAGAGCTGTTGTAAAGCTTGGCATTGAATACCATAAGTTCAGCTTATGCTATAAGAGAATAACTATGTAAAGATAACCATGCCAGCCAAAACGCATTATAAACTGAATGTTTTACTGTGCACATTAAGAAATGGATAGATTGGCCCAAACACTAGACTGATGTGTGTGCTTTGTTTTGTTTTTTTTTTTTTTCTTGGGGAAATGCTATTCAGAAGTGAAGAGACATATAAGGCAACAGTTTTAGCGGCACACCAGGCTGTGATTTTTTTTGATTGGAGGAGTAACTTGGCCAGGAATAGAAACTTGCAAAACTGCTCCTTGTGAAAAGTCTTGTTTTATCTCCGTAATTTGCTGACACTTTTGCAAGTTTCTTTCAGTGAATGTGTAATACATCAATAGGAACAACATTTGTCAAACTCAGCACATACCAGTCAATGACCCATAAGCTGCAGACTCTCAAACTTGGCATTTTTTTCAGGTGGTCCATTCTAAGTGAATGGAAGTCTAGTCTGACAGCAAATGGTAGGGCTATTTGTTCTCAGTCTGTGCATTGAGACAGATTTAGCTTTCCAAAGGAATCACAATGTCTGCACCCATGAGGGCAAACGGGTAAAAAAATAAATAAAATTAGGAATGAGTACTTATTTTGCTGCAGGCACCTTTAGGAGGTGCAGTAGATCATGGCAAGATAAAAAGTATACATGTTTTTTCATTGCCCGTACTGGTCCTTTAAATAAATTCACCAATCAGGTGATTTCCTTGCAGTGTTAGTCCCTCCTACCACAAGCTGCCAATCACTTTATTGGAGGCAGACAAGCCTCCATTCTTAACCAGTGGAGAGGCATTTCTGTTTCAGAATAGGTTTCAGTGGAACCATTCCATTTAAGCCTGGGGAGGCTGTTAGCTCTTAAGTTATTTATCCACCCAATTTCATGACTCTATTGTTTTGAATATCCCCAGCTATATGTCCTATGGGAGCACATTCTATATATAGCTTTAACGCTAAAATAATGGGTTAGATTTGAGCTAATAAGAGATGCCAGCGCATTTTTCATGTCCTTTTGTTGGATATCTCCGTAAGTGGCATAAAACCCCATCTTTCAAGCGTTGATTAGTTTTGCCTGTGTAGAAACAAGGGCAAAGGTGGCAGCATGCTGATGTTCACTGTTGCAGGTTGCTTTAACATTAAATACATAGCTCTTGCCTGTAGTTGGATGGATGAAAATATTACTAGTATCTGTAACCAGACTTTACATCTTCGCATTTGTGGGTTCCTGGTCTCAAAATATTAACATTTTTCTTGGGGAAAACCTTCTATTGCAGAGAAGCCTTTTGATGATCTTGTTCTTGAATGTTGACCTCAATCGTTCCCCTACAATGTTTTTTATTCTCTCATCTTCAGTCAAAATAGGCCAGAACCTTCTGATGATATCACATACCTTCTTGTGGTATGTACTAAAGGTAAGGACGCAATTTAAATTGGTTCCTTGCGACTTGAGGCGTATCCAATGTCAAGTTGCCAGTACTACATCTGGAGATGTAGGTACTGGCAATGTGTCCTTACCTTTAGTACAGACCACAAAAAGGTATGTGATGTCATCAGAAGGTTCCGACAAAAGGACATGAAAAATGCGCTGGCATCTCATATTAGTTCAAATCCAACCCATTATTACCTTTAAAGCTATAGAATGCGTTCCCATAGGACGTAGAGCTGGGGAAATTCAAAACAATACTAAGATTCATGAAATTGGGTGGATAAATAACTTAAGAGCTAACTGCCCCCCAGGCTTAAATGTAGTTGTTCCACTGAAACCTATTCTGAAACAGAAATGCCTTTCCATTGGTTAATCTTGGAGGCTTGTCTGCCTGCAAGAAAGTGATTGACAGCTTGTGGTAGGAGGGACTGACATTGCAAGGAAATTACTGACTGGTGAATATTTTTTTAAGGAGATGGAATGAAGCACAAAGTCACGGTCTGAAGAAGGCAAACTTGCCGAAAGGGCTTATCGTTTGTTTCATCTGTTTTTAAGCTTTGCAATAGTTTGAGAGTTAACTTCGTTTAATAAAGTTGGAACACTTTAATCGTGGTGGTGAACTCAGTACTACTTTGCCTAGTTTCTACTTTGTTCTGAGCCACCTTTAGTAGTGGGGACTTACCTTTTGCCATACATTAGCAAACAGGTCGGAGGGGACAGGTCAACAAAGTTGCTGTATGCAGATGATGTGGCATTACAGGCAGACTGCGAGCTAGAACTTCATCAAAGGATAGGAGAATGGAATGCAAAACTGAAGGCACATGGAATGAAACTAAGCATAGATAAGACAGTGGTAATGGCAGCAAACCGGGGAAATCAGAATAAGCTGAGAATAGAGGTAGAAGGCAAGATAGTGGAACAGGTAAACAGCTTCAAGTATCTGGGAGGGGTGGTTGAGGAGAAGGAATGTCTGAATGAAGAGGTCAAAGGTAGAATCAGAGGTGCTGCAGCCAACTGCCATAGAATGTGAAGTGTAGTCTATGAAAGAACGCAAAGGAAGCCGAAAAGTAAGATATACAAGACAGTGGTGCGACCATTACTACTGTCTGGTACAGAAACCTGGGCAGTAAAGGCAGAACAGTTGAAGCTAGAGGTGATGGAAATGATGTGCCTGAAAGGGGTAGTAGGATGCACACTGTGGGACAGACTAAGAAATGAGGACATAAGAGCAGAAGCCAGAGTAGCTCTAATTGCAGAAAAGATCAAAGAGAACAGATTGCGGTGGTTTGGACACATGCAGAAAAGCAGAAGACAGTCTGTTGAAGATTTGAGAGAGGAAGAAGGTAAGAGGAAGCGAGGACATCCAACAAAGAAGTGGATGGATTGTGTGAAAGATCTGCATCAGTCAGGCATGAGTGTTGAAAACAGGAGTGTGGCACTGAAGAGAGTTGGTGACAGTTAACACGATACCCCGACCCCATGTAGAAAAAAATGGGTAAAGGGGGGGCTGATGATGGTGACCTTATTTAAGGGACAACTACTTGTGGGAATGTTTGGAGTTATCAGAAAGTAGAGAATCTTCAGAAAACCTATAGAAGATTCTATAGGAATGAGAAGTGTACTGATTGGTTCTCTAAGAAGAACTAATGCATGGAGTAGACTACCAAATCCCATTGAAGTAAGCCCTAGTTTATGTATTTTTAAGAACAGCTTGGACACTTACGGACACAACTGTTTTGATATATTGGCAGACTAGAAGAGCATTAATGCTCGTGCTTGAAATATTTTACATATATATGTAAACTATCCATATCCTCGTTTTCTTTCATGAATCAAGAACAAGTAGAACCAGATGCAAGGGGTGGCGACTGGGAATCTACCTTGGGCTACCGTGAACTATTATGGCAGTTGAGACTGAACGCAGGGAAGCCACCTGGTTTGAATGGGATGATCAGCATTAAACCGGTCCTGAAGCTTAGGAGGGCTAGGCTATAGTTCTTGGACTTGAGATTTCTTCACATAGTAACACCTTTACACAACATACAAAATTATTGAGCATCTATGGCTTTAAAGCTTCAATTAACAAAATGTTTTCAATATTGAAACTCAATACAGATGGGCACCAATAATATCCAACACACAATTAACAGTGTCCTCCAACAACACAAAATAAGTCTTTTTCAGTTTATCATCACAATATAGTTTTTAACAATTTTTAACCTCAATGAGATTTTTAACTTGCATTTTTAAACTTTGGTATTCGAGAATTTCTATGTTTTTATGTTGGTCGTTTCATTCTTATATACATTTTTGTTTGTATGTAATCTTGAATTGCTGTAATGAAAACTAGTTCCTAGTATACAGCTTTAAATCACTAGAGCACTTGAATATCAGGTTTTACCAATCAATTATGTAATTGCCAGGGTATATAACAGGCATTGCAATATACTACAACTTGTATACTTGATAAAGCTCAGGACTACCTGAGCGAAAGCGCTTGTGTGATTTCTTCCTGTGATTTTTTGGAATTGGAATACTTTTGGAATTAAAACTACCTTTTTGGACTTTAACACAGTTTTGGTTTTTCTCTAAGGTCGTGGTTAAATTCTTGGTGTGGTACTGTTTACTTGTTTATTATTTTTAAGAACAGCTTGGACACTTACGGACACAACTGTTTTGATATATTGGCAGACTAGAAGAGCATTAATGCTCGTGCTTGAAATATTTTACATATATATGTAAACTATCCATATCCTCGTTTTCTTTCATGAATCTAAAATTGAGGGCGAGAGGATACTTCACACCATGGATGTCCACAGACGTCTCTGGTACTATCTTGACAGAACTAACTCTTTCAGATCTTTGGATCATTTGTTCCTTTCTTGTGAAGGTAAGAAAGGACAACCTGTGTCAAAACAGACATTTTCAAATGGTCATCTCAAGCTATTACCTTTTGATCTGATGTCATTTTTATTTATTCCTCAGCTGATGGGTCTCCAGTCATTCTTGGATGCATTCACTTAGACTTTCGGATTCTATACTCGAGCTCCTTCCTTAATGCCTGATAATCCTATAATACCTCAGATCTCGTTTGCTGCTTCTTACATGGATTCCGATGTTCATCGTGCATACAGCTGCAGTAATCACAGATGGGTTTTCAGCCGTCAGGCGGTCCCTCGGTCGGCCGAATTCCATCCGGCGTCGGTTGTCGCTTACTCTTCTGACGTCAGTAAGGCCAGAGTATATAAGACACAGCCGACGCCATGTTCTCCAGTCTTTTTTGCCGCGCGGTGCCCGAAGCAGAAGCAGTTCGCAAGTGCCAGTCGGCCAGCTCCTGAATTACGAAAAAAAATTGGAACCGAAGTCTTCTTTAAAGCTAAGTACCCCGTTGGGGAAACTTTTCTTGCCTCAGACCGATGTCAGAAAAAGTTAATAATTGTATTTCTTGTGGGAAGCAAATACCGCATAAGGATTTCCATTCCCGTTGCATACCTTGTTTGGGCCCAGACCACGACGTCTCGGGCTGTCACTTTTGCGCTACCTTCAATAAACGCACTATCAAGCGTCGGGCGGAGTTCGCCCAACACTACTTTGGTAAAGCTTTTGATTATAAGATGTCGTCGGACACTCCGACTACCGTTTTGTCCAAAAAACGCAAGGAAAAGGACCGACACGCGAGACCCGCGGTCCCCGCCAAAAACGGGCTACACGTGGTCTGGTTCTCAGCGAGACGCCTTTGCAGTCCCTGACTACCGACGACACTCCTTTGGCGGTGTTCTCTGTACCCGAGACCGCTGGGTCCTCGGTCCTTTCCCAGACTACAACCGAAGCCCCTGCTAATGTCGAGCCTACTAATGTGGACAGGTCCACCTCCACCCATGGTGTATTTAGGCCCTCATCTTCTTTTTCAATAAAGGCTTTTACTAAATCCAAAGCAGTCAGGCATCCCACGAGGCCTGTTGCACAGGGCCCATCTCCTGGACCCATGCCTAAGAAACAGATGCTTAAAATGGCTGAGGATTTAATTACTCTTATCAGAGGTTCTCAGCCCCCTCCTGACAAGAGACCCAGAGTGGAGGAAGAATCTCCCTCTTCTGATCAGGGATCCTTTTTATCAGAACATTCTGATGCAGAGGAACACTCTTACTCCCCTTTTGAGGATTCAGATGTAGAACAGTCCATTCCTTCTATATCCCCTCCTGAGGATTTTTCTTTTGGGGAAACCTTGCACACTTTGAGGGAATACTTCCATTGGGAAGGCCAAGACTTTTCAGATTCCAAGAAAAGACTTAGGGAATTTCTTTGGTTACCTCAGCACAGACCTCTGGCTATACCCCCTGTTTTGGATGTACTGGATGATGTCTATTCGGAGGCTTGCCTTAACCCTGATTCTCTGCCTCCTGCACCAGTAAAACCTGATAGGTATTAGAGTACCCAGCTCTCACCAATTTCTCTACAAAGGCCATAATGCTGACCCTGAAACCACTTCACAAGGCCCCAAGGGATTAAAGGCCTCCACTGCCAAGAATCCACTCCCTGCAGAAAGGGAATCCAGATCTCTAGAAAGGTGGGGTAAAAAGGGTATATACCTCGGCCACCCTAGCCATGAGGGCCTTAAACTGTCAGTTTCATATGATTAAATATCAACAGTACCTGTTATCACAATTAAGGAACAAAATGTCTCAACCTGAACAACCAGATTTAAGAGTTACAGGATATGATGCATAGTGCGGAGCAAGTGGGTAAACGCACCTTACAATGTGGTTATGATGCCCTAGAGGCTTCCAGTAGAGCGGCTGCCACAGGATCAGTCATTTGCAGACATGCCTGGCTTAGGGAACAAAATTTACCTGATCATGTGAAAGCTAAGCTTCTTGATGCTCCTTTACAAAAGGATGTACTATTTGGTACTAATGCTGAGGACATACTACGGAAAATGGAAGAAAAAGCCAAATCTATGCAAACTGTCAAGGCCTTCTTACAGGTCCAACCACCACGTTTTAGCAGAAATTGGCCTTCAAAAAACTGGTCCTTTCCAGCCACTGACAAGCCCCAAAGAGGTAGATACAGACGCACAAGGGGCAGAGGGCAATCACAAGGATCATATAGAGGCAGACAATGGCAATCTCCAGCACCAAGAGGTGGTGAAGACAGTGCACAACAATACAGGAAGCAAACCCAATGACTCCCTCATTTCCATGCCAAGCAAGTCTCAGCTGACAGCACCTTTGGGAGGAAACTAGCATTATTTGCAAGCAATTGGCATATTGTCACAACAGACAAATGGATACTGGACATTATAAACAGAGGCTACAAATTTCAATTTCACACTCTTCCAAAATGAGAGGCATGCCAAACCTGCCACAAAATCAAAGGGCAGAGGCACAACTGCAAATTTCAAAGCTCCTAAACATGAGAGCTATACAAAAGGTACCTACACACCAACAAGGTCAAGGTTTTTATTCAAGACTTTTTCTGGTACCAAGAAAAGGAACCGACTGGAGACCCATTTTGGACTTATCCATCCTAAACACATTCCTACCGTGCCAAAATTCAAGATGCTCACATTACAGCAACTTCTTCCCATGCTGGGCAAGGAGTTTTGGCTGGTAACATTGGACCTCAAGGAGGCATACCTGCATGTCCCAATCAGACAAAGCTGCAGAAGATACCTCAGATTTCTTGCAGGTTCAGTCCACTATCAATTCTCTGCATTGCCCTTTGGCTTATCTACTGCCCAGAGTATTCACAAAGTGCCTGGCATCAGTGATTGCCTACTGCAGACTTCAAGGGATACAAATTTACCCTTATCTGGACGACTGCCTGATCCAAGCGGACAGCAAACTCATACTACTGGAACATCTGGCATATGTGACACGGTTACTGCTTTCTCTGGGATATACCATCAACAAGGAGAAATCAAGACTAACACCATCTCAGAAAATAACCTTCCTGGGTGCCAACTTGGACACAAACACCCAGATGGCATATCTTACGCCAGAAAAACAAGGGCAACTATCTCAGTACTTCAAAACACTAGCAAAAAGTACCAGCTTACTGCAAGGAAAATCCTGCAGGCTCTGGGATTCATGGCATCTTGCATTCTTCTAATCCCATGTGCAAAGCTGCATATGAGGAAACTTCAATGGTACCTAAAAATCTATGGTCTCAACACAGTCACAGTTTGGAAGCAATTATACCAATAATTCCATGTTTGCAAAAGGAATTTCTATGGTGGGCCCAAGCATGTCAAGTAAACACAGGCCTTCCATTCTGCAAGCCTCAAGCAAAACAAGTCATAACCACAGACGCCTCAGATTACGCCTGGGGCGACATGAAGGACAGGTGCATTCAGGGCAGATGGTCCCAAAAGGAAAAGCACCTTCACATCAATCAAAAAGAAATGCTAGCAGTAATAAATGCAATTACAGCTTTCAAGGACTTCCTGCATCCAGGACAATTACTGATAAGAACAGACAACACCACAGTAATGTGGTACATAAACAAGGAGGAACACATTCATACCCCTTGTGCAGACTAGCCATGACTCTTTGGAACTTGGCTCTGGAAAGACGAATCTAACTTCAAGCACAGTACTTGCCAGGACTGGAAAACACACTGGCAGACACTCTTAAGCAGAAATATGACAGATTCACACGAATGGAAGTTACATCCTCAGGTGTTTACAGAGATAATCCAAGTGTGGGGGAGGCCAGACATAGATCTTTTTGCCTCCCACAGGAACCATCAACTGAAAAAGTTTTGTTCAAGGACCTTTCATCCAAAGGCCTGGAAAGTGGACGCCCTTTCATTCAGTTGGACAGCATGGACAGTTTATGCATTCCCACCTCTGCCCCTTCTGCCCAAGGTGCTTTTGAAAGCAAGAACAGACAAACCGAGGATTATACTGATTCCTCCAGATTGGCCAAGGCAACACTGGTATCCACTCCTGAGGAGCCTAACACATACTCCTCCCTGGTCCCTGCCTCTAATGCCTCTCCTACTGACTCAGAACAGCTACAAAACTCTTCAGTCAGCTGAAAACACTCAACCTCGCTGCATGGAAAATTCATTGACACCACAACAGTCCCTACTCTCCAAGGAGGTGCAGGATGTCATTTTGGAGGCCAGAAGACCATCTACTAGAAAAGCTTACTCCGCAAAATGGAAGCGTTTTGCTGTTGGAATGAGAAAAGAGGCCAGGACCCTAGAAAATTGAACATGCCTCAGGTTTTACAGTACCTAGCTGAACTGCTGAACAGTGGACTTTCATTTTCTTCCATAAAAATACATGCCTCAGCCATTTCTGCAGAATTCAACACTGATCCTCCTTTATTCTCTCACCCACTCTTACGACAGTTCCTCAGAGGGGCTAAGAATATAAGACCTCCAAGGAAGCAACCAATACCAGCCTGGGACCTTAATTGCATACTAGAAAAATTAACATTGCCTCCCTTTGAACCTGCTGCCTCAACAGATCTGCAACATTTGTCCTGGAAAACAGCTTTCCTTCTGGCCATCACTTCAGCTCGTAGGGTTTCTGAACTACAGGCCCTCATGGCGGTGCAGCCCTTCCTCATCTTCCATCAGGACAGGGTTTCCCTTCGTACCAACTCATCTTTTATGCCAAAAGTGGTATCCAGGGTAGCCTTAAATCAAGCCATACACCTACCTACCTTTTATCCTAACCCTGAAAACAAAGGGGAGAGGCTGCTTCACACTTTAGACATCCATAGGCAGCTACGTTGTTATTTGGACAGAACAAAGTCTTTCAGGAAATCAGAAC
This sequence comes from Protopterus annectens, assembly GCF_019279795.1. Lineage (NCBI taxonomy): Eukaryota > Metazoa > Chordata > Ceratodontiformes > Protopteridae > Protopterus > Protopterus annectens. The sequence goes on from NC_056746.1 coordinate 1,236,963,404, forward strand.
AACTTTGTGTCCTAAGCCGTAGGGGCTCAGGGGAAACCAGTTACCAAACAGACCATTTCCAAGTGGATTGGCCACCGCATACGGTTTTGTTATTCCTATCATGGGAAATCTGTCCCTACTGGTATCAGATCTCACTCCACCAGGGCCACAGCCACCTCTACAGCCTTCCTCAGAGGCGTTCCTACTAAGGAGATTTTGGAGGCAGCCACTTGGAGTTCTGTACATACCTTCACAAAACACTACCACCTACCCATATATTCCAGAACAAGAGCAGGCTTTGCCACTGCTGTTTTGCAGGGCATTCTGGCTCAACCCAGTTCCTCATAGTACCTACCACCCTATGCATAGCTTTGGGACTCTACCCATCTGTGATTACTGCAGCTGTATGCACGATGAACATAGTACAGTTTTGTACCTACCATAAATGCAGATGTTCGAGTGCTAATACAGCTGCAGTACAGGTTTCCCTCCCTCCTTCCCCACTTGGTAAAGGCATGGGGCCTAACAACCTCTTCATACCACCTGACTGGGTTATCCTGCTATGTTTTATTTGCTTGCTTACACTGATTTTGCATTACATTGCATTGCCTGCATATGTAGATAAGCCTTATTTATGTATTGCCTTCCTTTTGGGGGCACCTGACATCTGGGGCAAGAAAGACTGAAGAACATGGCGTCTGCTGTGTCTTCTATACTCTGTCCTTACTGACATCAGAAGAGTAAGCGACGACAACCGACGCCGGACCAAGACTTTGGAATTCGGCCGACCGAGGGACCGCCTGACGGCTGAAAACCCATCTGTGATTACTGCAGCTGTATTAGCACTCGAACATCTACATTTATGGTAGGTACAAAACTGTACTGTCTCAAGCATATAGGGTGTTTCGATAGACTTTTTTGAGAGTGTATTTAACTAATTTTTATTACCTTTTGTCTATGCTATCAGTTTCTCTCACCCTTCCTTGTAGAGGCATGGGTTTCTAGCTTTAGTTTTTTTTTTTTCTTATCCCCTTTCCTAGGGTACTTGTTTACATTGTTGGTACTTTTTTACTTTTCCCTTTTTTCCCTACCCGCTCATAGGGCATTTTCTTGCATACCTTTGCTGGTCTTTTCCTTTCTGTCATTTTTCTTTATTATAGAGAGAGAGAGAGAAAAAACTTGATGTAATGTGATCCTATCTCGCCTGCATTCTCTACAGCTGGGTTCGGAGCCGATCCTCGGCTCCGACTCGGCCGCTATACAATAGAACGCAGTCTCTTATTGGCTGAATTACCTCATATCCCAGGATGCACCACTACCACTTCCCCAGATCTCGTTTGCCGCTTTCCAGCATAGACGTGGTCTCGGACTTAGCTGAGCTAAGTACCTTTAGTCAGAAAACTTTTTCTGTCTGAATTTTGGTAAAACTTACCCAAAAGCTGGTTTAACAGCTATTGTTGTTGTGTGATTTGTTTTTATATATATTTTTGTGGTAAATTGTGTTTGTTTGTTAGTTTACGGTCCCGTTTAAGTTAGAGGGGCCTACCCTACCCTAACGGTCCCGTTTAAGTTAGAGGGGCCTAGCCCTACCCCAGGCGTTTAAGTTAGAGCCTAGGTTGTCTATGTTAACTTGTTTTTTTCTTGTAGTCTCTGTTAGTGTTTTTAGAACCATGTCTAAAGAACATAGACCATCCGGTTTTAAAAAATGTATTAAATGTAATTACAAAATGTCTATAACTGATGACCATTCCTTATGTGTTTATTGTTTAGGTTCCAAGCATCTTCAGGAGTCCTGTAGTGTTTGCCACGCTTTTTCCTCTCGCGTCCTCCAAGAGAGGAAAAATAAGTTGATCTTGAAAGGGCTTATTGCCCTATCTTCCTCCTCTTCTTCACCTTCTGGGAAGAAGAAAAAATCTTCGGCTCCGACCAGCCCGTCGGATCCGGCAGCAAAAAAGTCTCGGCAGGCTTCTCCGTCGGCTCCACGGACATCGGAGCCGAGGGCGGAACGGTCTGCCTCGATGTCTCCAGCCTCGACTCCTCTGGTTTCGGGCTCGAGAGCTCGGGCGTCGAGAGGCGTGTCACCTTCATCGGCTCCACTGCCTTCGGAGCCGATGGGGGTTGCCCGCTCAGACACTTCCCCTTCGGTGCCGAAGTCCACATCGGCTCCGAGGGAAATTGCAGTTGTAGTGGAGTCTCCCTCGGCGCCGATAATTCTTGAACCATTACGGAGCCGGTCCCCCAGTCTTTCGGAACCGGCGGAGAAGTCGACTCGGACCCGGTCGGTCTCTTGGTCATTGAGGATGTCCGATTCGGACTTAGACAGGGTGCTTCAGAGGCTCTTTCAGTCTCCAGTCTTCGCAAAGTTGATCTCGGCTCCAGCCCAGTCGGCTCTGGAGCCGATCTCCCATCCTGCTACATTGATTCCTCCTCCAACAGCCTCGGCGCCGTTGGAGTCGTTGTTGGTGGAACCGGTGGAGGTTATTGGGTCGGTTTCGACCCTAACTTCAACCCCGTCCCTCGGGTCTGGGTTCGGTACGCGGACCTCCTCTGTCGGCCCCGGGGGGGATGCTTCGGACCCGATTCTTTCGGTTCCGAGCCTCCCTCTCGGTGCGTCGGCTGCGGGGGCTCCGACTGCTGTTGTGGTCTCGGGGGCTGGACCTTCCCAGGACTCTGGGGGTCCAGCCTTCGATGCCATGAGAAGTGCCTTGGCCAAATCCTCTGTGGCCACTTCGACCTTTTCACCATCACCTTCCCTGGGCATGGAGACTGGCGCCTCTGCAATCCCCCTGTCTTACGACAGCGGAGCCCCTGGGCCTGAGGTTACCCCCATTGGGGGTTCCCTTATTCCTGGAGGTCCCTCCGACACGCTTTCGGAGGAACCTTCCAGGAAGAAACCATGTAAGAGGAAACACGTCGACTCCCCTGATGAGTCTCTCACCTCGGACACCGACCTCGATGATGCGGAGGGGTCCCCAAAGTAGTCCTCAGAAGATGTCTCCTTTGCGGACATCCTGGAGATCCTCAAACAACGAGGCGACTGGCAGTCCAAACCCCCTTCTGCTGAGGAGTCGGTTTTCCTCAAGGCCTTCGGGGCTCAGCCCTCCGCCTCCTGGGTGTCTCCGCCCTTCGATGAGCTTCTGGATTTGATCTCTCGAAGGGCGTGGGAACACCCAGATTCTGTGGAACCGGTGCCAGCTCGCCCCAATAAGTTCTTCTCAGCTCCCCCGGACAAGGACTTGTATCTAAAGGCGTGGCTGTAGATGCTATGGTGGTGGCATCTGCCACCCAACAAGATGTGGCAGAGGCTTCGACGTCCGTCCATCCTCCTAATAGAGTCTAGGAGCATGGATCGGTACGGCAAGCGTACCCTTTCTTCAGCGGCCTTTACGTTAAGGTCTCTGAATTACCTGACACATTTCACCAGACTACAGAGGGATCTGATTAAGGAGCTTTCGGATACTCTCTCTGGTAACTTACATGAGCAGTTGACCCAGAGGGTTAACTCCCAGTTGGCTACCCTATCTTCATTATCTAACTCGTCCATGAGGCTCATATCTTATGCAGCCGAAGGAGCGAGTAGGGCGGCGGGAACAGGTGTTGCTCTACGGAGACAAGCCTGGCTACGCCTGTATCACTTTGCGGAGGCCTTTAAGTCTTCCTTGGACGACGCCCCCTTTGATGGGTCCTCACTGTTTGGACCCAAGGTAAAGGACACATTGACTCGTTGCGAACAGGAGGGTAAGACTTTAACTGCCATGGGCGCCTGGTTTTCCGTTCCCTTCAGACCTTATCCCAAGGCTCGAAGAGGAGGGAAAATGTGGTTCCGCAAATCTCAAAAGCCTTACTCGTCGCAGCAGAGCGATTCCCCTCCTAGAGGCAGAGGAAGGGGAAATTTTTCAGGGAGACGCCGTCCCAGAGGCGGCGGAGGCCCCCGCAACACTAGAGACCTCGAGTCCTTTCGTGGCTCCTCCTCCTTCCAGCACCCCTGAAGGAGTACCCGACTGTGCAGCTCCGGAGCCAGTCGGGGGTCGCTTTTCGAAGCACCTAAAGGCCTGGGAAAATATTACTAAAGACCAATGGGTGCTTCGGATCATCGCCGGAGGTTATACCATCCCCTTTGTTCAACCCCCTCCACCAGTCCAAAGAATCCCGGACCCACCACCCAGTCAACGGGATCATGCAGCCAACGAAGTATCAAAGCTGCTTCAAAAAGGGGTCATCCAACCTGTCCCCGCAGACCAGGCCGGATTAGGGACTTACTCAAGATTCTTTTTGGTGCCAAAAAAGACCGGGGACTTGAGACCCATTTTGGATCTCAGCAAACTAAACCGATTTGTAAAAAAAGTCCAAATTCCGGATGGTCACTTTGCAATCCATTCTCCCGCTTTTGGAGAAAGGTGTTTGGATGTGCTCCATAGATCTCAAAGGCGCCTACTATCACATCCTGATCAGGCGTCGAGGAGACACTTACGCTTCAGCCTAGGAGACAGTCATTTTCAGTTCCGAGCACTGTCCTTTGGTCTCACCACAGCCCCCAGGGTGTTCACCAAATGTTTGGCGGTGGTGACTGCTCACTTGAGAAGTCTAGGATTCCAGGTGTTTCCATACCTAGACGACTGGCTCCTAACTGCCACCTCCAGGCATCTACTCTCGGAGAACCTAGCAGCCACTATCACACTAGGCAACTCCTTAGGAATCACTTTCAATTGGTCAAAATCTGTATTGCAACCATCTCAGCGTATTCTGTTTATTGGTGCAGAAATAGATTCAAGGCAGATGCGAGTCTACCTCCCTACGGAAAGAATAGCGACGCTCCAGCGTCAGGTTCAGGCTCTGCTCCTCAAACGTCGTGCTCCAGCAAGAATGGTCCTACAGCTGTTGGGCTCCATGGCAGCCACCATTCTTCTGGTCCCCTTGGCAAGGTTGCACATGAGGATACTTCAGTGGCTCCTATCAGTCCAGTGGTCTTATCAAGACCTTCCCCTCAGTCACCACATACTGATCACAGACACGTGCAAACAGGATCTTCGTTGGTGGCTTCTATCCTCCAACCTAAATCTGGGGCGACCCTTCGTTCCCCCACTCCCCTCTGCCACGCTGACTACGGACGCCTCCCAGACAGGGTGGGGGGGACATTATCTGGACAGGTCAGTCCAAGGCACGTGGCACTCCGAGAGTCTTCTCCATATCAATATCCTGGAGATGAGGGCGGTGCTTTTAGCGTTGCAAGCACCTCCCCAGGGTACGATTGCCATTCAATCCGACAACATGTCGGTAGTCTAGTACTTTAACAAGCAAGGAGGAACCAGGTCCTACCCCCTTTGCAGAGAAGCCCTGCAAGTATGGGATTGGGCGATCGCTACCAAGCGTTTCCTAGTGGCAACGCACATTCCGGGGAAATCCAACGTGATAGCCGACAGACTGAGCAGAACTATTCTCTCACCTCACGAGTGGTCCTTGAACAACAGTGATATCGCAGATATTCACAAGATGGGGAGTTCCTTGTTGCGATCTCTTCGCAAGTCCCCTCAACGCGAAATGCCAACACTTCTTCACTCTGACCCCAGTTCCGGGGGAGATTCCCAGGGACGCTCTAGTCCACGTTTGGCCCTCCGGTCTGCTATATGCCTTTCCACCGGTTCCCCTTCTCCCCAAGGTGATTCAGAAGGCGATTCGCTTGAGAAGCAAAATGATATTAATCGCCCCATACTGGCCTCGACAAGTCTGGTTCCCCTTTCTTCACAGATATGCATTGGAGGGTCCTTGGTTCCTGGACCAAGTTCCGGACCATTTGACTCATCAGTCAGGACAGCTCCATCAGTCCCTCCATTCATTGAAGTTGGTAGCCTGGCTACTCCTCTTCCAACCATAGTTAGGAGCCATACTTTTGCCCCTGAAGTCATGCACATCTTGTCTTCGGCCCACAAGACTTCTACGAAAAAGATATATAGCAATAAATGGAAGAGGTTTGCTATTTGGGCCCAACTCCGAGGATTAGACCCGATGACAGCCTCGGTATCAGAAGTACTGAAGTTTTTAGCTTCCCTATTCAACCAAGGTTGCTCAGTGTCTACCATCAAAGTACAATTGGCGGCTATTTCAAATTTTCATGTGTGCAACCTCCTTTAATGAGCAACAAATTGTGCAAAGCCTTTATTAAAGGAGCTTGGCTTCTACGACCCCATATATCTCAACCTGCACCTCCGTGGGACCTTAACGTGGTATTAGGTGCATTAACCTCATCCCCCTTTGAGCCGGCAGCAACCTGTGATCTAAAATTCCTTTCTTGGAAGACTGCCTTTCTAGTTGCTATTACTTCAGCCAGACGAGTTTCAGAACTTCAAGCCCTATGTGTTAAACCACCATACTTGGTATTTCACAAGGATAGAGTATCTCTTAGACCAAACCCATCTTTTATACCAAAGGTTTGTTCTAACTTTTGTCTACAACAATCACTAGAGCTACCGGTCTTCTTCCCCAAGTATTCGAATAGAGCTGAATATACTTTTCACTGCTTGGATGTGCACAGTTACGTTTCTATTTGGATAGGACACACAAAGCACGAAAATCAGATCAACTGTGTCCTTTTCGGATAATAGATTAGGCAAAGCCGTCACAAAAGTCACTATTGCCAAGTGGATCAGGGACTGCATTAATCATGTTTATCTCATCTCAAATAAGGAACTTATAGCTCCAGTGAAAGCTCATTCTACCAGGGCTATGGCCACTTCGGCAGCTTTTCATTCCAAGCTCTCTATTGGTGACATTTGTGCGGCTGCCACGTGGACATCTTCACACACCTTTGTTTCTCACTACAAATTAGATGTGGCATCCAGGGGTCAAGCTTCCTTCGGTTCCACGGTTCTCAGGAGTGTTTTCCAGTGAGCCACCCGGGAATTAGGTGCTAGGGACGCTGTCCCATTTGTAGAGAATGTAGGCGAGATAGGATCACATTACATCTTTTAGTTATGTACTTACCATAACTTTAGATGTATGGGATCCATCTCGCCTACATTCCTAATAACCCACCCTCCTTACCCCTGCCTCGTAGACCAGGAGAGACCGGATGATCCGAAATTGAACTTCTTTCCTCTCTTGAAAGACCTGAGAATGTTATAACAATAGTATGTTTCTGTGAGCATGAGTGCGGACAAACAAGATCTGGGGAAGTGTTAGTGGTGCATCCTGGGATATGAGGTAACTCAGCCAATAAGACTGCGTTCTATTGTATAGCGGCCGAGTCGGAGCCGAGGATCGTCTCCAAACCCATCTGTAGAGAATGTAGGCGAGATGGATCCCATACATCTAAAGTTATGGTAAGTACATAACTAAAAGTTTCCTTCTACCATGACTGAAAAACCTACAAGTTTTGAAAAGTGTACTACCTGTGGGCATCAGATACCTAATTCTGACGCCTTCAGGGAGTGAGTGCACAGTTTGGGAGCAGCCCACTTTGCAACTCAATGCTCTATTTGTGCCAGGGTTAACTCTTGGGCCTTGAGTGATCACCACAGTTGGCTGGTCTTGAAAGGGCTGCTGCCACCTTCTGATTCATCGGTTTTATGTGCTCAAAACCCTGTCAAGAAAGAAAAGTTTTCATTGGAGTCCAGGGAGCACAGAAAACTGATTCCCAGTCGTTCTCCAAAACCTGCTCCTGTCTCTGAGCTGCCAGCCAAAATTGTGAAAAGATCTGATCCAACTGTGGGGACTCTCCCAGAACCCGAAGTCCTCATTTTTCTCTGGGGCCCATTTCTCCACTGCTTAGATAACCATTTTTATAGGAAACACCAAAGTGGATGTGACATTTCTCTGTCAGGTCCTCCCGGAGCCTATCCGAAGCAGGTATGGATAGGATAATGAAGTTTCTCAGGGCTCATATTTAGGTGGGTTGTTATAAGCTCTGCTTCCCACTGGATCTGTGACCCTCAACCCTGCTTATCTGCTTATTTCTCCCTCGATCTGTCCAATTTTGGAGTCCTCATATCCGAGAATCTTGAGATTCTGTATGTCTGATCCGAAGGCTAGTTCTTAGACTCCAGCTGCGTCCCTGATTTGTTCCGCACCAATCTCCCTAGAGCAGGATGAGTCTCATTGACGCTTTGGCACCGGATCTGGGGGATGGGTTTTACTCCAAGGTTGTCGGACATATCCCTTCCCCTCAGTTCTGGATAGATTCTGGTCAGAGTTCTTCCTCTTGGCAGGAGCCTGTGCAGAGTCCGGGTTAGGCAGCACCTGGAATTTCGTCTCCAGTACTGCTAGCAACAGCTCCTCCCAGCCCTTCTGCCTTTCCAACGTTCCACACAGCCAACAGGAGTTAGCAAACTTAGAAATTCAAACGCTGCCAAGCAGTCCCATCAGTGCAGTGAGGATTTGGAGCTTACTCGAGGTTTTTTAGTGCCAAAGACGACAGGGGATCTGAGACCTATTCTGGACCTCAGCAGTCTGTAAAGAACTCCCAAGTTTTAGATAGTCATAGTTCATTCCATTCTGTCTTTTCTACAAAAGGATAATTGGATGTGCTTTGTCGATCTCCAGAGACAATCACATCAAAATGAACAGAAGCTCCCAAAGATATCTGTGCTTTTGCCTGGTGGCCATTCATTATCAGTTCAGAGCCCTGCCATTTGGTTCAACCCCTGGAAGTTCACTAAGTGTATAGCAGTGGTAGCAGCTCACCTTAGGCTGCTCTGATTCAGTGTTTCCTTACCTAGACGACTGGCTGCTCACCAACACAACCAGGGATCTCCTCGAAAAAGCCAGGAACTACCTGCTCCAACTGTCAGTCTTTAGGCATCAAAATCAACTATGCCAAATCTTATCTACAACCTCTTCATTCAACATCCTCTGTCCTCACCGATAAAACTCGGGTTTGCAAAAATGACCTGCTTTGGTGGGTACAATCCAATGAAGTTGGTCAGAGATGTCACTGTGTGTTTCCACCCCCAGCAGCCATGGTGACTACGGACACCTCCCTGTTGGGGTGGGGCATTTCTTGAGACTGACAGTCCAAGGCACGTGGTCATTAGAAGAGACCAGTTTGCATGTCAGTATTCTGGAAATGAGGGTGGTAGCCCTAGCATTGCAGGCCTTTCAGGGCTCCCTCCAGGAGTGATTGCTGTCCAAACAGACAACATTCGCGGTACATCAAATGGGGGAACCTGATCCTATCCCCCTTTTTGAGAAGCAGTGAGTGTGTGGCAGTGGCAATCTCCTGCAGCTGCTTTCTTTTGGCAGTGGACATTGAGGAATTCCAGTGTGCTAGCAGACAACCTCAGCAGATCCAATGTTCTTCATTCCACATTGCTGCAGTCCTAACTATTGGGTAGTCCGCTGTCCAGTCGGCCCGAATACCAGAGTATATGGCTGACGTCGGTCAGGGCGCATTAGACTGACGTCAGTACGTCAGGGTACTAATGCGCATGACCGTCATATCCTCAGTCTTTTTTGCCGCATGGTCCGATGCAGAAGCAGTTTTGCGAGTGCAGGTTGGCGTTCTGAAATTTTCTGAACTCGGAGTTTCAGACCGAATCAGAGTTGGCTAAGTACCCGTTAGAACATTTTGGTTTTTCTTGCCTCAGTATTTAACCAGATGTCAGAAAAAGTGAATAACTGTATTTCTTGTGGGAAACAGATACCTCATAGGGATTACCATACCTGGTGTATACCTTGTTTAGGGCCTGAGCACGACGTTGTTGGATGCCGCTCTTGTGCTAGGTTTAACAAACGCACTATTAAGAGAAGGTTAGACTGTGCCAGGTTAGTGTTTGGGAAGCGTTGCAATTATAAAATGCCGTCGGATGCTCCGACGCCCGCTTCGTCCAAAAAGCGCAAGGACAAAACGGCGAAGCCTAGGGTTGATGAACCGGCAGTCCCGGACGTCTGTTCTTTAGAAGGCTCAGTGGAGCCAGAGGTTTTGCCAGGAGTTTCTTTGGAGTCTCAGGCAGAGACTTTACTGTTACAGGATGTGCCTTCTCAGGAGGTAGGCCAGGCTGAGGGGGCTTCTCAGGTAACTGTTCTTCCCTCTCTTCCCAAGGTAGTTAGAGCCTCTCCTTCTGTTTCCAAAACTTCTTTGAGAGGTAGGCCAAGTTTAGCTTCAGTGGGGGCTTCTCCTAGCACTTCAGGTTCTGTGCCTAAGAAACATATGCTTAAAATGGCAGAAGATTTGATTACTATGATTAGAGGTTCTATGCCCCCTCCTGATAAGAGGCCTAGGGTGGAACCTGAGTTTGATAGTTTTGAACAGTGTTCAGAAGCTTCTGAGTCTTCTGCGGAAGATTTGCAGGAGTTTCCTCCTTATTCTGATTCTGATGTGGATGATTCCACTCCTACAGCTTCTCCTCCTGAGGATTTCTCATTTTCAGAGACTCTGCATTCCATGAGGGAGCACTTTAAATGGGAAGGCCAGGATTACTCTGATTCCAGGAAAAGGCTTAGGGAATTCTTGTTTTACCCCAGCATAGGCCCTTAGCTATACCTCCTGTGTTGAATGTGGTGGAAGATGTTTTGCAGAGGCTTCCCTGAACCCTGATTCTTTGCCTCCTGCTCCTGTTAAACCTGATAGGTACTATAGGGTGCCTGAAGCTCATAAGTATCTTTTAAGAGTCCTAGGGCAGACCCGAAACTGTTTCTCAGGGACCTAAAGGTGTTAAGGCCTCTGTGGTTAAAAACCCTGTTCCCACTGATAAAGAGGCAAGGGCTTTGGATAGATGGGGAAAGAAAGTGTATACTTCTTCCACTTTAGCCATGAGGGCGTTGAATTGTCAGTTTCACATGCTAAAATATCAAAATTATCTCCTTTCACAACTGAAATCTAAGGTGGATGCTTTGGCGGAAGGTATTGAGTGTAAAGAGTTGCTGGATTTAGTTCATGTGTCTGAACAAGTGGGTAAGCATTCTTTGCAATGTGGTTTTGATGCTGTACAGGCCTCCTCGAGGGTGGCTGCCACTAGTTCTGTTCTTCATGAGGCATGCCTGGTTGAGGGATCAGAATTTAGCTGAGCATGTTAAGACAAGGATTTTGGATGCTCCTTTACAGTCTGATGTGTTGTTTGGTTCGCCTGTGGAAGCAGTTTTAAAGAAAATGGAGGACAAAGCTAAGTCTATGCAAACTGTTAAAGATTTTTGCAGGTGCAGCCACCAAGTTTAGTAGAAATTGGCCTACTAAGGGATGGACATATCCTGCTTATGATTCCCAGTCTAGGGGTAGGTCTAGACGTGGTAGGGGCAGAGCTCAAGGTTCTTTTAGGCCTAGAACAGGAGTTCACCTGCTCAGACTTCTGGTGAGGGCAGGGGTCAGTCCTTTCGTAAACAGACCCAATGACCTGCCTTTTCAACTGCCAGTAGATTCTCGCCTGGCAGCTCCTTTGGGAGGAAGACTGTCTCTTTTCAAAGAAAATTGGGATTTAATTACTCAAGACAGATGGGTGTTGGATATCATTCACCACGGTTACAGGTTTTATTTCCATACATTGCCCCTTTCAAAGGCATGCCAGACGTTCCTCCTCCATAAAGGAAAGAGGCTCACAAGCAAATTTCTCTGTTACTCCAAATAGGGGCCATTCAGCCAGTCCCTGTATCAGAAAGGGGCCTAGGATTTTATTCTCGCCTGTTCCTAGTACCAAAGAAGGGGAACACGTGGAGACCAATTTTGGATTTATCTATCCTCAACACTTATCTGGACATTCCCAAGTTCAAGATGTTGACGTTACAACAGCTTTTACCTCTGCTGGGCAAAGATCACTGGATGGTAACTTTAGATCTCAAGGAAGCTTACCTTCATGTGCCTATAAGACTAAGTTGCAGGAAGTATCTGCGTTTTCGAGCTGGAAATTCTCATTATCAGTTCTCTGCATTGCCCTTTGGCTTATCTACTGCCCAGAGTATTCACAAAGGTTCTGGCTCCAGTGATAGCTTACTTCAGGCTAAAAGGAATTCAAATCTATCCTTACTTGGACGACTGCCTGATTCTGGCTCAAGAAAAGGAGGACCTTCTACAGCATCTGGAATATGTTATAGCAGTGCTAAGATGCCTAGGGTATTCTGTGAACGAAATAAAGTCCAGTCTAGTACCCTCTCAAGACATGTGCTTTCTGGGTGTGAGACTGAATACAGCAGCCCAGATGGCCTTTTTAACCCCGGACAAGCAAAAGAGTCTATCCCTTTACTTCCATCAACTATCTCATCAGTCCGTGCTGACTGCAAGGACAGTCCTTCAAGCATTAGGGTTCATGGCATCTTGTATTCTGGTGCTTCCCAATGCCAAACTGCATATGAGGAAGCTGCAATGGTATCTCAAAAATGTATGGTCACAGCACTGCCAGGATTTGGACACTGTCATTCAAATACCTTGCCTTCAAAAAGAATTTTTGTGGTGGGCTCAGGAATGTCACCTAAACAAGGGACTCTCTGTGACCCGGCCAGAGGCGAGTCAGATTTTAACGACAGATGCCTCGGACATTGCTTGGGGAGCTCATCTGAATGGAAAGTGGATACAAGACAAGTGGCCTGCCAGACTACAGCATCTACATATCAACATGAAGGAGATGTTAGCAGTCCAGTTTGCATTAATGGCTTTCAAGGAGTTACTTCTTCCAGGGCAGGTGTTGATTCTAACAGACAACACAACTGTCATGTGGTACATCAACAAACAAGGGGAACACATTCTTATCCTCTATGCAGGCAAGCAATGATTTTATGGGAGACTGCGCTCAGCTTGCAACTAACTCTTCAGGCAAGGTTTCTGCCGGAGCACAGAACTCCTTAGCAGATGTGTTAAGCAGACAAATCATGGATCCCCACGAGTGGAAACTGGATCTTCATGTATTTCAGAAATTGACAGTGTCATGGGGAACTCCAGACATAGATCTGTTCGCTTCTCCACTAAACCACCAGCTGCCAAAGTTTTGCACAAAGGGGTTTCATCACACAGCTTGGAAAGTGGATGCTCTTTCTTTCAGTTGGAAAAATCTTCATGTGTATGCCTTTCCACCTCTGCCTCTTCTTCCAAAGGTGCTCTTAAAGGTCAAACAAGACAAGCCAAGGATGATTTTAATAGCTCCAGATTGGCCTCGGCAACACTGGTACCCACTACTAAGGAGTCTGGTAAGGAAGCCTCCATGGCCTTTACCTTTGATTCCACATCTGTTATCTCAGAAGGACGGTCAGCTGCTCAATGTCAAGCTTCACTCTCTTCATCTAACAGCCTGGCATATTCTGTGTTGAAACACAGCAGGTCTCAACTTCCTCAACAAGTTTTAAATGTGATTATGGAAGCTAGAAGACCTAGTACAAGGAAAGTGTACGAGAAAATGGAAGAGTTTTATTTTGGAGTACAGCAAAGAATTTGGAGATTTCTGAGCCTAATTTGAGTGTGGCTCTTCAATATCTTACTGAGTTATTGGACAAAGGTTTGTCCTTCTCTTCCATTAAGATTCATGCTGCAGCAATTTCAGCTCACTATGATTGTGACCCACCATTGTTTTCGCATCCTTTGTTCAAGCAGTTTCTTAGAGGGGCAAAGAATATAAGACCCCCACGTAGAGCTCCTACTCCTGCTTGGGATCTCAATTTTGTGTTGGAAAAACTTACTCTACAACCTTTTGAGCCTGCGGCTACTGCTGAATTGAAATACTTGTCATGGAAGACTGCTTTTCTGTTGGCTATTACTTCTGCAAGAAGGGTGTCTGAGTTGCAGGCCCTTATGGCAGTAGAGCCCTTTTGATTTTCCATAAGGATAGGGTATCATTACGTACTAATCCTTCCTTTATGCCTAAGGTGGTTTCTAGTGTGGCTTTAAACCAAACTATTCATTTGCCTACTTTTTATGCAGACCCCCAAAATAAAGGGGAAAAGATTTTGCACACTTTAGATGTACACAGGCAATTGCGTTATTATTTGAGCAGGACTAAGGATTTTAGGCAGTCTCAGCAGTTGTTTGTTTCTTTTGCTTTGAGTTCAGGGCAAGCCTGTGTCAAAACAAACTATTTCTAAGTGGATTGGGTTTTGTATTGCATTTTGTTATTCCCATCATGGCAAGGAGATTCCAGCTGGGATTAGGCCTCATTCCACTAGGGCTACTGCCACTTCAACAGCATTTCTAAGGGGGGTGGCAACTAAGGATATTTTGGAGGCAGCTACTTGGAGTTCAGTGCATACTTTCTCTAAGCATTATCACCTTCCTCTCTACTCTAAGTCTAGGGCTGGTTTTGCCACAGCTATTTTGCAAGGCATGTTGTCAGCTCCTGCTTCTTTATGATTTGCCAGCCTCCCTTACCTCTGCTTTGGGATTCTACCCAATAGTTAGGACTGCAGCAATGTGGAATGAAGAACATAGTACAGTTTTGTACCTACCATAAATGTAGATGTTCGAGGATCCACATTGCTGCAGTCCAATTTACCCTCCCTCCTTCCCCTCTGTGTTTAGGGGTGGTTGTGTGGGTGAGGTTATATGCTGATATTTTTGTATATATTTTTGTATATATTGTACATATTTTTGGTGCAGGTATATTGGGCCTTGTCTTTTTAGGGTCTTCTGACATCTGGGGCAAGAAAAGACTGAGGATATGACGTCGGTCATGCGCATTAGTACCCTGACGTACTGACGTCAGTCTAATGCGCCCTGACCGACGTCAGCCATATACTCTGGTATTCGGGCCGACTGGACAGCGGACTACCCAATAGTTAGGACTGCAGCAATGTGGATCCTCTAACATCTACATTTATGGTAGGTACAAAACTGTACTTTCTGATGCCTCATGAGTGATCTCTGTTTGTGGTAGAGAGGATTTTCCGTTGCTGTGGTCAACCTTCCTGCGATCTGTTTGCCTCCACACTAGGTTTTCAAGCCATTGGCCAGGTCTGATTTTGAGTATCTTTCTTGGAAAAATGTCTTTCTAGTGGCAATTGCCTCAGCAAGACGAGTGTCTGAACAGAAAGCATTTTCCTCAAAATCCGTTTGATAGATAATATTACATTAAGAACTAATCATTCCTTTCTGACCAAAATAGCCTCTGAAACAAACATCACCTTAGCCATCAATTTACCTGTTTTCTTCTGTAACCTCTCTAACAAAGGTGAATACATGCTTCATTGTTTAGATGTACATAGTTCCATTTTTATCTCCGTAGGACAAAAGACTTCAGAAAAATAGATCAGTTCATCTCCTTTGCCCCCAACAGGTTGGGAAAGCCAGTTTCCAAAGTTATTTTAGCAAAGTGGCTAACAGATTGCATATCTTTTGTTTACAGTCAACAAGGCCTTTCCTTGCCCAGATACTCCACTAGATCCATGACTGCTACTTCTGCTTTTTGTTCCAGAGTTTCCATTGGTGACATTTGTGTTGCAGCTGTTTGGTCCAGTGCCAGTACCTTTATTGCTCATTACAAATTGGATTTGACCACCACCCAAGGTTCACATAGCTGGGGACTCTGTCCCATCAGTTGAGGAATGA
Source organism: Protopterus annectens (assembly GCF_019279795.1). Taxonomy (NCBI): domain Eukaryota; kingdom Metazoa; phylum Chordata; order Ceratodontiformes; family Protopteridae; genus Protopterus; species Protopterus annectens. Next base: position 1,236,978,831 of record NC_056746.1, read on the forward strand.
ATGAAAATGACACCAGCAGATATAAAAGTTATGTATTCACCATAACTGTGCACCTTTGTTGTCCATTTTCATTCTTCCTCAACTGACTGCCCTCTTTCCCCTTCTTTTTTCCTCAAGAGTGTGACGACCTGATAGTGAATATGGAACCACTGTTCCATATTTGAGCCCCTAGCTTTCTAATTTACTTTCCTTCTATCTTGGCCATGGTTAGCCTTTCTGCATTTACAAGGTTCTGAGGTATTATGGGTAAAAGGAGGCATTCTCGAGTCAGATCCTAAAGTCTAAGTGAATTTGGCCGCGGCAGGTCTGAGAACAATCGGTTGAAGAATGAAAATGGACAACACAGATGCATAGTTATGGTGAGTACATACCTTTTATGTATAGTCACCATAATAAAAACTATTCCAGGGAGGATCAAAGCCCGCTTTACCAGGGCCCTGGCTTCATGTATGGATTTTTGGGATGGGTCTGTTTCTAGGAATATTGTAGAAGCTGCTGCTTGGTCCTCTGTACATACTTTTACAAAGCAGTGTAAGCTTGATTCCTTCTTTAGGTCCAGATCAAGCTTTGCTGGCAGCATTCTTCAGGGGCTCCTGGATTCTTCTGTTTCCACATCCCAAATATAGTTAGCTAAGTGTAATCTACCCATATAGCTAAGGCTACTGTAGCAGTGATTTATATGATGAACATAGTACAGTTGTGCAAGTAAAACCTACCATAACTGTAGATGACTGAGTGATCATTGCTGCAATAGCTGCTCCCCTCCCTCCCCTTTCCTTGTTTTTAGGTGTGTGTTTTTATGGCATGGTGTGTACCTTGCATTTGTTTTTTTTTTGTTTTTTTTTGTTTTTTGTCGCCAGCAATGCCCTTTTAGGGCTCAGCGTCCCTCTCTCTGCTGGCAGGAAAGCTGTGAAGGGCTTTGCTACCAAACTTCTCTTTTTTAGTCAGCTCAGCTTGAGCTGCCTTGACAGTTTGGATGCGTGGAACATGCCCCTGAGGCTTTGGAAGCTGGCTGGCTGTTACATCTGTGGCAAGATATAAACCATGTGACTAAGGCTGCAGCAGTGGCAATCATTTGAACATCTACTGTTATGGTAAGGTTTACTTACACAGCTGTACTAATTTCTATGGCCACTGATAAACCATCCAAGTTGTTGTCATCTTCAAAGCTTTTGCCTTCTGATAAGGACAGCCATGCCGTGGCTGGGTATGGTAAAAAAAATATATATGTATATAGATACAGATATATAGATACATACTATACTTCTGCTACCATAGATTTTACCAGACTCGTATGACTAGGTATGTCCTGGCCCCCCCTCTCTAAGCTTGAGGGCAATTCTTGCTGATGAGCCTGATTCAGAGGGCAAGTCTTCTGCCATTTCCCTTATGAGCTCTGCTTCTCAGGTGTCTTGTCATTCCATCAAATGCAGTGATAATGCTGATACCTCCTCTAGAGCAGCTGCATCTGGGTCTGTTATGAGGAGGTATCCTTGGTTGTGCCTTCAAGTGAAGACATCAAGGCCAAAATTATTAGATTTCCCCTTAGACAATCAGAATCTCTTTGGCACTACTGTTGAATTGTTTAAAATCCTTAAGGATAAGGGTAGTGTTATGCAAGATCTAAAGCAAATCTTTGTCTTGTTCCTAAGTTTCAGAGGAATTATCCATGTAAGACTTCCTTTATTCCTTTATCCATATGCAGCCTAGACAGCCTTCCAGGGGCAAGAGGGCTTCTTAGAGAGTTTTTCTGGACTAGCCTTCTCAGGGTTCTAAGGGTTAAAAACATCCTTTCCTTGACAAATCTGCTTCTGTTTGACATTCGGCCACTCCTACCAGTCTGCCAGATTATTACCCCTCTGCCAGATTCCTCTGTCCCTCAGGTTGCTTGTTGTCCTCTTCAGCAACAGAAGACCACAAATGCTTGAATGCTTTCCATTTTGTAAAATGGTTATTTTATGATCTAGAAGTCACTTTCCCATCCTCTTCATTGTCACCTGCCATGTTTTCCTTTGATTCTTCAGGATCTAGTGGTACAGGGGAAGATCCAGCAATATTCCCTCTTCTCAGCAGGGACCAGGTTTGTATTCCAGGATGTTTCTCGTTCCTGAGATGGAGGGGTCAAGACTCCTCCTTTCTCAAGGTTCCCTTTTGCAGGATGTACTCTTCAGACACACTTTCCTCTCTTGCTTCCTCAAGCTTTTATTGTATCCCTCGATTTGAAGAATGCTTACCGCCACATTCTTATTCACCCTCTTGAGGAAATTTTTTCTGTTTCTGCCTTTTGGTCTTTCTAAAGGTCTGGTCCCTGTGGTAGCCTTCTGCAGTCTTCAGGAAATTCAGATATTGTATTACTTGGCCAATCTTTTCATTTAAGCCCCTCTCAGCAGCTCCTGCTTCAGGTTCTTCACTTCACTACGCTGCTTCTACTCAGTATGGGGTTCCCCATCAATCTCAGTTTGTATTTACTTCCTCTCAGGGCCAAGTGTTCCGGGTTTTCAGGGTTCAGACCATTCTAATGATTGCTTCCAGACTCCCTAGGTCCTCTGCTTATTTCAGGATGTTCTTCGTGTTTCACTGTTGCAGTCATAACTGTAGGGTGCTCCTGCCGGCAGGCAGCCCGAGGTCGGCCAGAATCCCAAAGTCTGGGTCCGGCGTCGGCTGTACAAGCTAGTACCCTGACGTCAGTACGCTCTGGTACATAGTCCTCAGCCAACGCCATCTTCTCCAGTCTTTCTTGCCGTGCGGTGGAAAGCAGCTCGCAAGTCGTTGGTTGGCGATTTTCGAACAGTGTATTTTGTTATCGGTCTGAAGTTCTTACTTCTCTTCTCAAAGCTAAGTACCCCGTTGGGGAATCTTTTTCTTGTTCCTCCGATGTCAGAAAAAGTTAATAATTGTATAACGTGTGGGAAACAAATACCTCATAAAGATTTCCACTCTTACTGTCTACCTTGCTTAGGCCCTGACCACGACGTTTCTTGTTGTCTGTTCTGTGCCAGGTTCAACTCTCGTACTATCAAGCGCAGGTACGATTGGGCTCTAAATTATTTTGGCAGACTCTTCAATTATAGAATGTCGTCGGACACTACCGGAATTCAAAAGAATCGCAAAGACAAAGACAGGCCTCCGAGGTCCAAACAGGACTCGTTGCAGCTGGAGCCAGCGTCCGGTTCGGCTGTCAGTGAGGCGCTTTTGCAGCCCCTGTCGTCCGCCACTTCTGAACCGATGGCCGATACGGACTCCCATGGGGAGCCATCAAGGCCTACTATTTTAACTGCTGCAGGACCTTCGGACGTCGTTCCCTCAGATGGGTCCGGAACCGCTGTGCAGGTACCGGCTTCTGAGGGGGTTTTCAGGCCTACTCGCATCACTATTTCAAAGGCAAAGACAGACTCCTGTTAAGTCTAAAGTTCCTGCTCAAGCTGCTTCTGAATCTACTCCCAGGACACAGAAGCAATTATTAAAGATGGCTGAAGATTTGCTTACAATGATTAGGGGTTCTCACCCCCCTCCTGAAAAAAGGCCTCGACAGGATGTTCCTCTGGATTCCTCTGACCAGGCTTCTGTATCTTCTGTCTCTTCCTCAGATCAGGACTATTCTTTTCCTCCTTATGAGGATTCGGATGCTGAAGACTCCTTACCCTCGGCCTCTCCGCCTGAAGATTTCTCTTTTGGGGAAACCTTGCATGAGATGAGGGAACATTTTCATTGGGAAGGTCAGGAGTATTCTGCTTCCAAGAAGAGGCTTAGAGAATTTCTTCTTCTTCCTCAGCATAGGCCTTTAGCTATCCCTCCTGTTTTGGACATTGTAGATTCTTTTTCTGAAGCTAATTTGAATCCTGATTCCATGCCTCCTGCTCCTTCTAAGCCTGATAGATTTTATAGGGTTCCTGACTCTCATTTATTCTTATTTAAGAACCCTTCTGCGGATCCTGAAACTATTTCTCAGGGCTCTAAGGCTGCTAAGGTTGCTTCTTCTAAAAATACTATTCCCTCTGAGAAGGATTCTCGTGCTTTAGACAGGTGGGGAAAAAAGGTATATACTTCTGCTACCCTGTCTGTAAGGGCTTTAAATTGCCAGTTTCAAATGTTTTAAGTATCAGCAATTTCTTTTGTCTGTTTTAAAGCAAAAGCTTGCTTCCCTTCCTGCATGTGCAGAGGATAAGGAACTTCAGGATGTCTTGCATGCTACTGAACAAGTGAACAAACATAGTTTACATTGTGGTTTTGATGCTTTGGATGCTTCTTGCAGGGCTGCAGCCTCTGGTACTGTTATCAGGAGACATGCCTGGCTCCGTGAACAAAGTTTACCTGAACAGGTTAAGGCTAAGTTATTAGATGCCCCTGTTCAACATGATGTTCTTTTTGGATCTAAGGCTGAGGAAGTTATTAAAAAGATGGAAGAAAAGGCAAAATCTATGCAGACTGTAAAAGATTTCTTGCAAGTTCAGCCTCCTAGATTTTCCAGGAATTGGCCCTCCAAAAATTGGTCCTTTCCCACGTCTGACAGGCCTCAAAGGGGAAGATATAGACGCTGCAGAGGTCGTGGCCAAGGTCAGGCCTCTTACAGATCTAGACAATGGACTGCTTCTTCACCTAGAAGGGGAGAAGACAGATCCCATTCTCAAAGAAAGCAAACTCAGTGACTCTCTAGGTTGGGCTGCAGGACCCCTTCACCTGGATGCCCCTCTCGGAGGAAAACTGTCTCTTTTTTACAGAAATTGGACTCTCATTACCCAGGACAGATGGGTATTGGACGTGATTTTAAAAGGTTACAAATTCCACTTTCATACTTTGCCAAGGGCTTACGGTTGGCCAGATCTGCCAAAACATCAATGGTCAGAGTACTTAAATCAAGTGGATGCTCTTCTGGCCATGAGAGCCATAGAGCCTGTTCCTCTCTCAGAGATGGGAAGAGGTTTTTATTCAAGACTGTTTCTGGTTCCAAGAAAACAAAACTCATGGAGACCTATTCTGGACCTTTCTGTGTTAAACACCTTTTTGGAAATTCCAAAATTCAAGATGCTTATTCTGCAGCAACTAATTCCAATGCCATCTCAGGATGCCTGGATGGTGACATTGGACTTAAAGGAAGCCTGCTTACACATTCCCATCAGGCAGGAACGCAGGAAATTCCTCAGGTTCAAGGCAGGTTCGAGGCACTTTCAATTCTCTGTACTGCCCTTTGGTTTATCTACTGCGCCCAGAGTCATTACCAAGTGCCTGGCACCAGTAGTGGCTTATTGCAGACTTCAGGGAATCCAGATTTACCCCTATTTGGATGACTGCCTTATTCAGGCAGACAGCAAAGATCTTCTACTTCAACATCTGGACTTTGTTCAACGTCTTCTCCTCCTACTGGGATTCTCAGTGAACACAAAAAAGTCACATTTGATCCCTTCTCAACAAATGGTATTCTTGGGAGCCCTCTTAAATACAACCTTACAAAGGGCCTTCCTCACTCCAGAAAAACAAACACAGCTGGCTTCTATTTTCAACACCTTGGTAACTCTATCTCAGCTCACTGCAAGGAAATTCCTGCAGACTCTGGGCTACATGGCTTCCTGCATTCTGTTGATTCCAAATGCAAGGCTTCATATGAGAAAGCTTCAATGGTACCTGAAAAAGTGTATGGTCACAGCATTACCACAATCTGGATATTCTGATTCCTCTGATCCCCTGCCTCCAGAGGGAGTTCCTCTGGTAGTCCAGGGCATGTGCTTTAAACGAAGGAAAGCCTTTTCGTCTACCTCACCCTACTCAAATCCTGACCACGGACGCCTCTGATTATGCTTGGGGAGCACACTTTCTAGACAATTGTCAACAGGGAACCTGGACAAAGGACCATCTTCACTGGCACATCAATCTGAAGGAAATGTTGGCAGTTCAAAATGCTCTTCTAGCCTTCAAGAACCTTTTGCAACCAGGGCCTCTGCTAATTGACAGACAACACCACGGTCATGTGGTACATCAACAAGCAAGGGGTTCTCATTGCACTTTGCAGACTAGCTATGGCCTTATGGGACACAGCTCTAAATTTGAATCTACATCTCCAGGCTCAATTCATTCCAGGGGAACAGAATTTCTTAGCAGACAACCTGAGCAGAAACATTTCAGATCCTCACGAATGGATGCTAGACACCAACTTATTCAACAGGATTACTGCAGTTTGGGGATGTCCCCAGATAGATCTGTTTGCATCCCATCTAAATCACCAGCTGCCTCGCTTTTGCACCAGGTCCTTCCACAAAACAGCTTGGAAAGTGGATGCCCTGTCTTTCAGCTGGAGAAGCCTTTCAGGATATGCCTTCCCTCCTCTTCCTCTACTACCTCGGGTATTACTGAAGATAAAACAGGACAAGCCCAAGTTCCTCATCTTGATTGCTCCAAATTGGCCTCGACAGTTTTGGTATCCAACTTTAAAGCACCTGTTCTTGGAGCCTCCTTGGATTCTCCCTCTGAACCCTTCTCTTCTGTCCCAGCATCAGGGTCAGTTACTACATTCCAATCTCAAGACCCTTTGCCTGGCAGCTTGGCTCTTCAAAGGAATTTGATTTCCTCTAGTCTTCCCAAACAAGTTTTGGATGTTCTTCTGGAAGCTAGACGGCCTAGCACTAGGAAATCCTATGCCTCTAAATGGAAGAGGTTTTGTATTTGGATGCAGGACCGAGGCTCGGATCCTCTGGTACCTGATCTCTCTTCTATTTTGCTTTACCTTTCGGATCTTTTATCTAAAGGACTTTTCTTCCATTAAGATTCATGCTTCTGCTATTTCTGCTCATTTCAATTTTGATCCTCCTGTTTTTTCTCATCCTTTGGTGAGACAATTCTTGAGAGGGGCTAAAAATTTGTGGCCTCCCAGGACCCCTCCTGTTCCTGCCTGGGATCTTAATTATGTTTTAGAAAAACTTACTTTGCCTCCTTTTGAGCCTGCTGCATCTTCAGATATTAAGTTTTTATCTTGGAAGACTGTTCTTTTATTGGCATTGACTTCTACCAGAAGGGTCTCAGAGTTGCAAGCTCTCATGGCTGTGGAACCATACCTTATTTTCCATCAGGACAGAGTATCCTTGAGGACCAATCCTACTTTCATGCCTAAGGTGATTTCGAAAGTGGCTTTAAATCGGACAATTCACCTTCCTACTTTCTTTCCTAATCCTCAAAATAAAGGGGAAAGGATTTTGCATTCATTGGATGTACACAGGCAGTTACGATTTTACCTGGACAAGACTAAAGAGTTCAGAAAGTCTAATCAATTGTTTGTTTCTTTTGCCTCCAGTTCTCTTGGAAAACCTATTTCTAAACAAACTATTTCCAAATGGATTGCTTATGGAATCAGATTTTGTTACACTCATCATGGGAAACAGTTTCCAGGTACCATTAGAAGTCATTCTACTAGAGCAGCTGCCACTTCTACAGCTTTCCTTAGAGGAAGTTCCTACCAAGGATATCTTGGAAGCTGCCACTTGGAGTTCTGTGCATACTTTTTCCAAGCACTATAATCTCCCACTGTATTCTAAGACCAGGGCAGGCTTTGCCTCTGCTGTTTTGCAGGGTATTCTTGCCTCCCCTTCTTCTGTCTAAAGCCTCCTCCCCTTTTTCACTGCTTTGGGATTCCACCCTACAGTTATGACTGCAACAGTGAAACACGAAGAATATAGTACAGTTGTGTACACCTACCATAAATGTAGATGTTCGAGTGTCTTCACTGTTGCAGTCGGTGTTCCTCCCTCCTATCCCTCTTTTTCTCTTTTGTGGTGTATTTGTGTTTCCTTATTGGATTCATTTTTGTTTTATTGGGGACTTCTGACATCTAGGGCAAGAAAGGCTGGAGAAGATGGCGTCTGCTGAGGACTATGTACCAGAGCGTACTGACGTCAGGGTACTAGCTTGTACAGCCGACGCCGGACCCAGACTTTGGGATTCTGGCCGACCTCGGGCTGCCTGCCGGCAGGAGCACCCTACAGTTATGACTGCAACAGTGAAGACACTCGAACATCTACATTTATGGTAGGTGTACACAACTGTACTTTCCTTCTACCTGTTTCATTCCTTCTACAAAGGAATTTCAGAGCTCTGGGGTGCATGGCTTCCACCATTCCCATGGTTGTTTGCCAAACTCCACATGAGGAAATTTCAGTGATATCTTAAGACTGTTTGGCTCCAGCACTGGCATCCTCTTGAATATTTGGTTCCTCCCATACCTTGCCTAATGCTCAAACGCTGCAATCCCCAGATTTCCCTGAATTCAGGTCTGCCTTTTAAAGTTAATCTCCCTACTTGGGAGCTGTACACAAATGCTTCCGATAAAGGTTGGGAAGTCTCTTCTAGCAATCTCAAAGTCCATGGTCTTTGTTCCGTTCAAAATTGGCAGACCATGTCGGTGTCAGAGATAATGATGAGGGCTCTAATTCTTGCTTTCCAGGCCTTTACTCCCTTTGGGTTCCTGGTCCTCTGAAGGTTTTTTACAGACAATATCATAGTCATGTGGTACATCAACAAATAAGAGGGCACAAAGCCTAACTTCTTTGCAGGCTGGCTGTTCAAGATTGGGACTTTGCAGTTTACCATCACTTTTTTTCAGGTGGTTTTTGCATCCTTTCAGAGCACATTGTGATGTCAGATTCTTTGAGCAGGTCCTGGAGCAATCCTTAAAAATGGAGGAGTTTCTGGGTATTGTACATTGGTGACACACTCCTTCGGTAGATATTTTTGCTTTCCCTCTGAACAGACAGCTTTCTCAGTTCTGTTCCAGAGTGCCATGTCCCCTGTTTTAGTAAGTGGACTCTACCGTTTTCTTGGAAGCAGATGTTTCTGTATTCCTATCCCCATCTTCCTCTACTGCTAAGGGTCCTGCACAAGTTCATTTTGAGAATGTCCAAAATCTTGTTGGCGACTCCCTTTTGGCCTAGATAGCACTGGTTTCCCTGTGTCATCTGGCCAGGGCAATTCCTCATAAGAAAGATGATCTCACAAAAGCGTAGGGTCCTCTCATTCACCCTCACTTGCCCACTCTTCACCTGATGCCTTGAGTGATATTCATTCCTTTTAGACAGTTTCGTGAGGGCATGGTTTGGGTTTTGCAGGCCAGAAAATCCATTACTAGAAAATCCTATGTGACTAAATGGAAGAGATTTTCCGTTTGGTGTCTGAAGCATGACGTGGACCCTTTTTCTGTGGTTATTACTATGATCCTTTGTGAGTTGCCGATTTCTGGCTTGGCATATTCATCTGTTAAAAGCTTGTCAGCTATTTTCGCTTGTCTGCTTCTATGCCCACCTCTGGTTTCTAGTTTTGTAGTAAATTCCTGAAAGGCTTCCTTCATATTTGCCCTGTAAGAAAGCCTGTTCCCCTCCATCTTGGGAACTTGCTTTTGTTCTTGAGAAATTGACTTGGTCCCTTTTGAACCTGTAGTTTCCTCATCCCTGCAACACTTGGAAGACTTTATTGGTGGCTCTTCTGCCAAGACTGTCCCTGAACTTCAAGTACTTATGGCAGTTCCACCATTTTTTGCTTTTTCACCAGGACAGGGTAACTTCATACTATTCCTTCTTTTCATGCCCAAGGTGGTTAATGATATGTCCTTGAATCTTTCTTTTTTCCCCCCTCCTCCACAGAATCCTAGTGAGAGGGTTCTCCACACTTCAGATTTTTATAGACTGATCAGATATTACCTAGACAAGACAAAGCATTTCAGGAAGTCTGAGCAACATTTGATCTGAAGTTTACTTCATTTGATCGTCAACCTGTGGGTACTGGAGCAGTATCGGATCAGAGCCGTCAACTTCACAAGCATCTGCTCTGAGCTCCAAGCTTCTGTCCCTACCCATAATACACCACCACTACCTTCCAACCCTCAGATCTCGTTTACCACGGCTTCGTAACACATCCTGATCCTTGAGATCCAGGTTGTGAGAAGAATTTTGAAGTTTCTGATTTCCCCTGTTTTAGTTTCAGTGCGTGTGTTGGTAGTGTAGGTCTCCTCCCTTCCTCCCCCTCGCTGGTGCGTTGAGTGTAGGTAGTTTTCTAAAGTTTTAGGTAGTTCTGTAGTAGTTAAAACTTTCCCCTCCCTCCTCAGCTTTGTGTGCTTGTGTACGAGTGTGTGGCGGGTGGAGAGTGTCTTGAAAAATATTTGGACTGGTTATGGCTGATCAACCAAAGCAAGTGTTTAAAAGATGCACAGTGTGTGGCCACAAACTTGTCACCTGCCGATGGCCACACTGTGTTCTTTCTTTGGGTGCTGCCCATTTGTCAACGGACTGCAGTAGGTCCTTTCACAGCTCCCATTCCGGCTATCCTTGATTTTTTGGCAAATATCTTTCAACACGGGGCTAGCTCGTTTACGGTCAAGGTTCAACTAGCCTCTATTTCTCATTTTCACGTTGGTGAGAACTCTGCTTCTTTGACTTCTTCAGATTGTGCAAAGCCTTTATCAAAGATACCTTCCTCTTATGTCCTCCAATCAAAGATCCTATTCCCCCCGTGGGACCTTACTGTGGTACTACAAGCGTTGGCTGCCCTGCCCTTTGAACCTGCAGCAACCGTCTTAAGTTCCTGTCTTGGAAGACAGCCTTTCTAGTGGCTATCACCTCGGCTGGGAGGGTCATGGCCTTCCATAAGGACAGGGTTTCTCTTCGCACCAATCCCTCCTTTCTTCCAAAAGTGACATCTGAGGTCAATATCAATCTGACTTATCAGTTTACCTGTTTTCTTTCCAAATTTCACAAACTAAAGTTGAATACAAGTTACATTTGTTGGATGTTCATAGACCGCAACGGTTCTGTTTGCACAGGACCAAAACTTATTTCCAAGGTGACCATTGCCAGGTGGGATTTTTCTCTGTTTCCCTCAGATCTACAAGGATAAAGGTTTGTCTCCTCCAGGTCAGATTAGAGCTCACTCGACAAGGTCCAGGGCTACTTCTGCAGCCTTTTGGTCTAGAGTATCCTTAGGTGATAGTTCTGCGGCTACTTGGTGGTCCTCCTATAAATTGGATTTGACTTCTCGAAGGAGAGCATCCTTTGGATGTTCTTCGTGTTTCACTGTTGCAATCATTACATTTGGGTAATCTGCTGGCAGGTTGCCCTCAGTCGGCCTGATTAACAATGTCTTGGGTCCTGTGTCGGTTGCTGTCCCTTCTTCCATGACGTCAGGTTGTCAAGGGTGTAAAACATGCAGCCAACGCCATTACATCAGTCTTTCTTGCCGCGCGGTGCCCGAAGCAGTTTGCAAGTGCCGGTCGGCCAACTCCTGAAATTTTTGTTTTCAAGTTTCAGAACCGAAGTCTTCAACTAAAAGCTAAGTACCCTGTTGGGGAAATTTTTTCTTGCTCCTTCCTGATGTCCGTAAAAGTTAATTGTATTACTTGTGGGAAGCAAATACCTCATAAGGATTTTCATTTGTACTGTGTTCCTTGCCTAGGCCCTGACCACAATGTACCTTGCTGTCGGTTTTGTGCTTTATTTAATCAGTGCACTATTCGTCATCTGTACATTTTTGCTTCTAAATATTTCGGTTCCCAGTTTAATTATCCAGAAATGTCGGTTAGCCATCCGACTACCGGAATACCGAAAAAACGCAAAGAAAGAGACGGGTTGTTGAGTTCCATAACTGCAGACAACGCTCCTAAGCCAGTCACCAGTTTGCCGGTACTCAGGCACTTTCGCAGCCCCTGATACCTGCTACTTCTGATTTGCAGGCCTCTGAGACCCATTCGGAGTACGGTATGCCGCGAGATGCTTCACCCATGGAACCTGCGGATGTCTCTACCTTGTATGGGTCCGGAGCTGTTGTGCAGGCACCGGCTTCTGAGGGTGTATTCAGGCCTACAGACTTGCATATTAAACATACTCCATCTTCAATACTAGGGCCTAAATCTTGATCTATGTCTAACAAACCAACGCCCAGACCACATATTCAGGCCCCTATGCCTAAACAAATTATCAAAATGGCAGAAGATTTAATTACTCTAATCAGGAGTAGTCAACCCCCCCCCCCCCCCCTTCTAAGAGGCATAGGGCCGAACTTGACTATGAATCTTCTGAACAGGACTCTGTTTCTTCTGACTCTTCTAATGACCTGGATTTGTCCATTCCTACTTATGAGGACTCTGATGCAGAGGATTCCATTCCCTCTGCTTCTCCCCCTGAGGATTTTTCTTTTGGGGGAACTTTACATACCTTAAGGGAGCATTTCCACTGGGAAAGTCAGGATATTTCTGAATCCAAAAAGAGGCTTAGGGATTTCCTCCTTCCTCAGCATAGGCCTTTGGCTATACCGCTTGTGCTAGACATTGTTGATGTGTTTTTGGAATCCAGTATGGCCATTGATTCCCTGCCTCCGGCCCCTAGTAAACCAGACCGATACTACAGGGTTCCTGAGTCCCACAAATTCCTTTTCAAAAATCCTGTTGCGGACCCTGAAACTATTTCTCAAGAGCCCAAGGGCATTAAGGCTTCTACTGCTAAAAATACTACCCCTTCTGATAGAGACTCCAGGGCGCTGGATAGATGGGGTAAAAAGATTTATACTTCTGCAACCTTGGAAATCAGGGCTTTAAACTGTCAATTCCATATGCTAAAATATCAACAGCATATCATGGGACTGCTTAAACTGAAAATTATGTTGATTTCTGACTGTGTGGAAAATAAGGATTTATAGGATTTATTGCATTCAGCTGAACAAGTTGGAAAACGTACTTTGCAATGTGGTTTTGATTCTTTAGAGACCTCTTGCAGGGCTGCTGTTACTGGGTCTGTGCTTAGAATGCATGCTTGGCTTAAGGAGCAGTCTCTGCATGATCATGTTAAAACAACTGTTGGATGCTCCTTTGCCACAGGACAGTCTGGCAATAAGGCTGAAGAAGTTTTAAAAAAGATGGAAGATAAAGCTAAATCTATGCAAAGTGTGAAAGATTTCTTACAAGTACACCCTCCAAGATTTAGTAGGCACTGGCCTACTAAGAACTGGTCCTTTCCAGCTCCTTCCAGAGCCACTCAAGCCAAACCCAGACACTCCAAAAGCACCAGGTTTCAGTCCCAAGTGACTTTCAGAACTAAGCAATGAGGTGCTTCCACTTCCACATCTGGAAATAACAAGACACCACCCTATGGTAAATGGTCTCAATGACTTTCCTTTAAAATTACCAAGCACTTAACTTTCAGCTGCCCCTCTGGGGGGAAACCCTCTGGGGGGGAAACTGGGTCTTCATGCAAAAAAATGGCAACTTATAACCCAGGACAAATGGGTTTTAAATATAGTGCCCCAGGGATACAGATTTCATTTCCACACGTTGCCAACTCCAAACGGGTGGCCAGACCTACCCCCAAATCAGTGGGCACAGGCTCAGAAATAAGTACTTTCCCTCCTAAACGTGGGGGCTATTCAACTAGTACCAGAAGAGGAAAAGGGACAAGGTTTCTATTCCAGACTTTTCCTGGTACCTAGAAAAGACAAATCATGGCGTCCAATTCTGTACCTGTCTACTCTAAACACCTTTCTGGACATTCCAAAATTCAAGATGCTGACTCACCAGTTACTTCCTATGCTAGGCAAGGATGCCTGGTTGTCAACTCTAGATTTAAGAGGCTTACCTGCATATCCCAATCAGGGAATCTTGCAGAAGGTACCTACGCTTCAAATCAGGCTACTTGCATTATCAGTTCTCTGCACTGCCCTTTGGCTTGTCTACTGTGCCCAGGGTATTCACAAAGTGCCTGGCTCCAGTAATTGCATTTTGCAGGCAAAGAAATATTCAAATATAGCCATACATGGACTATTGTCTAATTCAGGCAGAAAACCAGGCCATTCTTCCAAAACATCTGGCGTTTGTAAAAGGGTTCTATCTTGTCTAGGGTACACCATAAACGAAAATAAATCACAACTGGTACCTTCTCAAAAAATGGCATTCCTGGGTGCAAGCTTGAATACAACTGCCCAGATGGCTTTCCTTATGCCAGAAAAGCAAATTCGTTAGGTAACTTACTTCAAACAGGTGGCCACAAAAACCCTGCTATCTGCAAGACAAATGCTGCAAGCCTTGGGGTTCATGGCCTCCTGCATTCTTCTAATTCCATATGCAAGACTGCATATGAGTAAACTTCAGTGGTACTTAAAACGTTTATGGAGTCAACATTGTCACAGCCTGGAAACAATGATTCCTATCATACCTTGCCTGTGCCTAGAGTTTCTATGGTGGGCAGAGGCCTGCCACCAAAACAAGGGACTGCCATTCACACCACCCCCTGCCGCCCAAATCCTAACTACAGACGCATCAGACTATATGCATGGGGGGCTCATCTGGCAGGGAAGTGCATTCAGGGCAAATGGAGCCCAATTCAAATGCACCTTCATATCCATCAAAAAGAAATGCTTAGCTGTACAGAATGCACTGACAGCCTTCAAGGACTACCTTCATCCAGGACAACTAATGGTAAAGACAGACACCACCACGGTTATGTGGTACATAAACAAGCAGGGGGTACACATTCCTACCCCCTCTGCAGACTAGCCATGGCATTGTGGAACACGGCCTTGAGCTACCAAGTACAACTACAAGCTCAATTCCTGCTAGGAAAGCTGAATATTCTGGCAGACAAACTAAGCAGAAATCTCATGGACCCACACGAATGGAAATTGGAACCACGAATTTTCAACATGTTGACACGCAAATGGGGGGGCCCGGACATAAATCTTTTTGCCTCACCCCAGAACTACCAGTTGGAAAATTTTTGCACAATAACTCCTCACAAAACAGCCTGGAAAGTGGATGCTCTGTCCTTCAGCTGGAAAAGCCTATCCGTCTATGCCTTCCCCCCCCCCCCCCTCTGCTTTCCAAAGTTCTAGTAAAAGTCAAACATGACTAACCAAAAATGATTTTGATTGCTCCAGACTGGCCTCGCCAACACTGGTACCCACTCCTGCGCAGTTTGTCACAAATTTCTCCATAGCACCTGGCTCAGACACCTTCCTTACTGTCTAGCAGGAGAACCAAATTCTGCACCCTCAGCTCCAAACATTGAATCTTGCAACTTGGCTAATCATTTAAATTCCCCCTTAGCATCCCTCAGCAAACCTGTGATGGATGTAATTTTGAAGGCGAGAAGACCTAGTACTAGAAAATCTTATGCTGACAAATGGAAAAGATTCTGTGCCTGGAATCCATCTCAACGGATGAGCACAGCAGCGCCCAGTTTACCTCAGATCTTGCAATACTTAACTGAGATGCTTCACAAGGGCCTGTCTTTTTCCTCCGTAAAAATCCATGCCTCAGCCATTTCAGCTCATTACAACACAGAACCACACCCCTCTTATCTCACCCGCTGCTAAAGCAGTATCTCAGAGGGGCCGAAGACTTGAGACCACCCAGGAGAGCTCCAACCCCTGCCTGGGACCTTAACTTTGTATTGGAAAAACTCACTCTACCTCTTTTCGAGCCAGCTGCTACTGCAGACTTAAAATTTCTTTCCTGGAAAACAGCCTTCCCTTTAGCAATCACTTCAGCTAGAAGGTTATCCGAATTACAGGCCTTTATGGCAGTGGAGCCTTTCATCTTTCATGCAGACAGGGTGTCACTCTGGTCTAATCCATCCTTCATGCCCAAGGTGGTATCCAGTGTGGCTCTTAATCAGTCCATTCATTTGCCAACTTTCTTTCCCAATCCACAGAACAAGGGGGCGTGGATTCTGCATTCATTGGATGTACCCAGACAACTTAGATTCTACTTGGACAGGACTAAATCTCAAAGGAAATCTGAACAACTGCTGGTAGCATTTGCTGCAGGGTTAGAGGGGAAGGCTATTTCAAAACAAACAATTTCTAAATGGATAAGCCATTGTATTCATTTCTGCTATAAGCACCATGGAAAACCTATCCCACAGGGGATCAGATCTCATTCCACCAGGGCTGCATCTACTTCTACAGCCTTTCTCAGAGGTGTTCTTGCCAGGGATATTCTAGAAGCTGCTACCTAGAGTTCAGTTCATGCTTTCAACAAACATTATCACTTGCCAGATGTCCTTCAAGGATGCATCTGCAGTCTTAACAAATGGGTTGTCCTGCCTCAGGCAGCCCTTCGGTCGGCCGGATTCCAAAGTCTGGGTCTGGCCTCGGCTGTTGTCGCACTTCACCCGACGTGATAGCTGCAGTTCAGCGGGTATAAAGGCATCAGCCGACGCCATTTTCCTCAGTCTTTCTTGCCGCGTGGCGCCCGAAGCAGAAGCTGTTCACAAGTGCCGGTCGGTCAGAACCAGAGATTGCTACTACCGAAGACTTCTAAAAAGCTAAGTACCCCGTTGGGGACTCTTTCTTGCCTCAGCCGATGTCAGACAAAGTGAATAACTGTTTAACTTGTGGGAAACAAATACCTCATAAAGATTTCCACTCTTATTGCCTACCTTGTTTAGGCCCAGACCACGACGTAGCAGCCTGTCTAGCCTGTGCTTCTTTCAACTGACGGACACTTAGACGTCGGTCGGAATTTGCTGAGGAGTTTTTCGGCACCGCTTTTGCTTACAACATGCCGTCGGAAACTCCGACTTCACAATTAGCTAAAAAGCGCAAGGAAAAGGACCGACACTCGCGGTCCGCGGTTTCGGCCGAAACCGCGGTTAAGTCAACCGCGAGTGTCTCGGCTGAAACCGAGCCCTCTGTTCTTCGGCCGAAAGCTTGCCTCCCACCGAGGCCGCATCCAGCATGGCTGAATCTGCTACTGAAATTCCACCTGCTCTTACAGGTTCACAGGATTTATCTGATACTATCCCTTTAGATATATCCACTCCTTCACGTGGAGCTGCTAGGCCCCCTGCATCCATGTCGATTAAGGCTTTTGCCAGGGCTAAAGCAGCAAAATCAACCAAGACTGTGCCTACTAAGACCCCCTCTCACAGGCCTAGCTCTGGTACTCAAATGCTTAGTCTAGCAGAGGATCTCATTTCTTTGATCAGGGGATCCCAACCTCTCCCTGACAGGGCCTCTCACCCACCTCCAGAGAAGAGGCCTAGAGCAGAGCCCCCTGAGCCAGTTTCTTCAGATTTCTCTTCTGATGATTCAGAAAATACAGACCCTCCAGAAGGCCCTTATTCTCCTTATGAGGACTCTGATGCAGAAGACTCCATTCCTTCTGCCTCTCCGCCTTAGGAATTTTCTTTTGGGGAAACCTTGCATGCTATGAGGGAACAATTTCAATGGCAGGGCCAGGATTTTTCAGACTCTAGCAAAAGGCTTAGGACCTTTTTGCATTTGCCACAGCATAGGCCTTTATCCATTCCTCCAGTACTTACTGTTGTGGATGATGCATTTAATGATGCTTGTACTGCCCCTGATTCACTTCCTCCGGCCCCTGCTAAGCCCGACAGGTACTACAGGGTTCCAGACACACATTATCATTTGTATAAGGCTCCTTTTGCAGATCCTGAAACTATTTCGCAGGGACCCAAGGCTGTAGCAGCTACCTCTGCCAAAAACCCCCTCCCCTCTGAAAGGGAATCTAGGGCCTTAGAGAGATGGGGTAAAAAAGTTTATACTTCTGTTACTCTTTCGGCTAGGGCCTTAAACTGTCAATTCCACATGATTCAGTATCAGGAATTTGTTAGACCAGTTAACTAAAAAACTGTCCTCGCCTGAACCATTAGACAAAAAGTCTCTTCAGGAAATGGTACATAACATACAGCAGGTCAGTAATCATTCCTTAAAATGCGGCTATGATGCACTGGAGGATTCCTTTAGATCAGCAATGACTGGTACAGTGATCAGAAGGCATGCATGGTTAAAAGAGCAGTCCTTACCAGACCATGTAAAATCAAAGCTCCTAGATGCTCCCATGGATAAGCACAATTTGTTTGGCTCACCTGCACAGCAGGTGCTGAAGAAGGTGGAAGAGAAAGCAAAATCTGTCCAGACAGTCAAGGATTTCTTACAGGTCCAGCCTCCAAGGTTTAGTAGGAACTGGCCTTCCAAGAATTGGTCCTTTCCAGACACCACCAGAGCACAGAGAGGCAGGAATAGGTGCCCAAGAGGCAGGGGTCAATCCAGAGGTGCCTACAGGGGACGTCAGTGGCAGCCTAACAACCAGCGAAGTACTGCCACAGATCCAGCCACTACCACTTCCACAGGACAATCACAGTGACTTGGCTCTGAGACCGCCTACCAGGGAACAACTAGATGCACCCTTAGGCGGAAAGCTAGCCTTATTTTCAGTAAACTGGCATTACATCACAGGAGACATGGATTTTACAGACAATAGACAAAGGTTACAGGTTTCACTTCCATACTCTACCAAGGAAGAGAAGAATGCCAAACCTACCTCCAAATCAAAGGACAAAAGCTCTAGAACAAATAGACAACTTAAGGATGAGAGCTATAGAAAAGGTACAGTCTATGGAACAAGGGCAAGGATTTTACTCCAGACTTTTCCTGGTGCCAAGAAAAAAAAACCAATGGAGACCTATTCTAGACCTGTCCGCTCTGAACACATATCTCATTGTTCCAAAATTCAAGATGCTGACCCTACAGCAGCTTCTTCCCATGCTGGGCAAGGAGTCTTGGCTGGTAACGCTAGATCTCAAGGAGGCATACCTGCACGTCCACATACGACCAAATTGCAGAAGATACCTCAGATTTCTTGCAGGATCAGAGCATTATCAATTCTCAGCATTGCCCTTTGGCTTATCTACTGCGCCCAGAGTATTCACGAAATGCCTGGCATCAGTAATTGCTCATTGCAGGCTTCAGGGAATTCAAATTTTCCCTTACCTGGACGACTGCCTGTTGCAAGCGGACAACAAAAACAAATTAGCAACAGTTGAAAAAGGTCATTCATCTGCTACAAGCCCTGGGATACACAGTCAATATAAAAAAGTCAAGGCTGATACCATCCCAGAGGATAACCTTCTTGGGTGCAGAACTGGACACATCAAATCAAATGGCATCCCTCACAGCAGAAAAGCAGAAGCACCTTCCTCTCTATTTCAGGGCATTAACAACGCAGAACCAGCTAACAGCAAGGAAAGTCCTGCAAGCCCTGGGTTACATGGCATCCTGCATAATATTGATTCCACATGCCAGACTACATATGAGGAAGTTGCAATGGTACCCAAGGAATTTATGGTCTCAGCACAAGCACAGCCTAGAAACCCAAATTCCAATAATTCCATGCCTGAAGCAAGAATTCCAATGGTGAGCTCAGGCCTGTCAATTGAACAAAGGACTGCCCTTCCACAGCCCTCAACCAAGCCAGACTATCACCACGGACGCCTCAGACCTCGGTTGGGGGGCACACATGCTGGACAAGTGCATACAAGGCTTATGGACTCAAGACCAGCTGAACCTACACATAAATCAAAAGGAGATGCTGGCAGTAAAACTGGCAATACAGACATTCAGACAGTTTCTTCAACAGGGTCAATTGCTGATAAGGACGGACAACACCACAGTTATGTGGTACATCAACAAACAGGGAGGCACACATTCATACCCTCTATGCCGGATGGCAATGGACCTCTGGAATGTGGCCCTGAGCTTCAACATTCAGCTCCAGGCAATATTTGTACCAGGAAAAGAAAATATACTAGCAGACATCCTAAGCAGAACTACCACGGATGCCTACGAATGGATGCTGCATCCAGACATCTTCAAATCCATTACAAGGAAATGGGGACTACCAGAAATACTTATTCGCATCCCCACGCAACCACCAATTGAAAAAATTCTACACAAGGACATACCACCCTCTGGCTTGGAAGGTGGACTCCCTATCTTTCAGTTGGGGAAAACCTGGCAGCATATGCATTCCCACCTCTTCCTTTGATGCACAAGGTGCTATTGAAGATCAAAGAAGACCGCCCAAGGATCATCCTGATAGCTCCAGACTGGCCGAGGCAGCATTGATACCCATTACTGAGGAGTATGTCTCGGGAACAAATATGGCCTCTGCCCCTAGTTCCCTTACTGCTAACACAGAACAACTTCAAAACCCTGCATCCAAACTTGAAAACGTTGCAGCTAGTTGCCTGGAACATTGCATAAGACAAAATAACCCAGATTTATCTCAAAGGGTTAAAGACATTATCTTGGAGGCTCGCAGACCCTCAACAAGGAAAACTTATTCAGCAAAATGGAAAAGATATCTCATTTGGAGTGCAGCTAAAGGAGAGGATGTGTCACTGGTAAACATAGCTAACATCCTGGAATACTTGGCAGAACTTTTCCACAATGGCCTGTCCTATTCTTCCATTAAGATTCATGCATCAGCTATTTCAGCAGACTACAACATGGACCCTCCAGTCTTCTCTTATCCTCTACTCAGGCAGTTTCTGAGAGGAATTAAAAATGTAAAGCCACCAAGGAAGCCACCATTGCCCGCATGGGACTTGAACTTTGTGCTGGAAAAGTTGACACTCCCTCCTTTTGAACCAGCAGCAGCAGAATTACAGTACTTATCATGGAAAACTGCTTTCCTGCTTGCAATCACTTCAGCAAGAAGGGTTTCTGAATTACAGGCATTAATGGCAGTACAGCCCTTCCTTATCTTCCATCAACACAGAGTGTCCATGAGAACTAATCCTACTTTTATGCCAAAGGTGGTCTCCAGGGTATCTCTAAACCAGGCTATCCATCTACCTACATTCTTCCCCAACCCACAGAACAGGGGAGAAAGATTATTACATACCTTGGATGTACATAGGCAATTGCGCTACTACCTGGACAGAACCAAGAGCAATAGAAAAACTGACCAGCTACTGGTAGCATATGCAACAGGAATGGAAGGAAAAGCAATTTCAAAACAGACAATCTCAAAGTGGATAGGAAATTGCATTAGATTTTGTTACTCTTACCATGGAAAGACAACTCCAGAGAACATCAGACCTCACTCCACTAGGGCTACAGCCACTACTACAGCTTTTTTACGAGGAGTGGCTACCAAAGACATTTTAGAGGCTGCTACTTGGAGCTCCGTGCATACATTTGCCAAGCATTATAATCTACCCTTATACTCCAGATCCCGAGCAGGTTTTGCCACTGCTGTTTTGCAAGGGATCTTAACTACACCATAATCTTATTATTGCCTCCTCCCCCAGTTTGGCTATGGTATTCTACCCATTTGTTAAGACTGCAGATGCATCCTTGAAGGACATAGTACAGTTTTGTACCTACCATAAATGTAGATGTCCGAGAGGTATGCATCTGCAGTCAGGATTACCCACCCTCCTTCCCCTCTGTGGTACTCCTAGGGTATTTGCCCATCTTGTAGCTAGCTGGGGGAATCTATTATGGTGTATTTGTTTGTAGATATGTATATACATGTTTATTTCTATTTGCTCTCTATTGTTTGGAAACATTTGCATTTATCCAAATTTAGCCTTCCTAGAGGGCACCTGGGGCAAGAAACAGAGGAAAATGGCGTCGGCTGATGCCTTTTATACCCGCTGAACTGCAGCTATGACGTCGGGTGAAGTGCGACAACAACCGAGGCCAGACCCAGACTTTGGAATCCGGCCGACCGAAGGGCTGCCTGAGGCAGGACAACCCATTTGTTAAGACTGCAGATGCATACCTCTCGGACATCTACATTTATGGTAGGTACAAAACTGTACTTTTTCAGTCCCACGGTGGTGGTGTTGCGGTAGCGTTGTCGCCTCACATTAAGATGCTGTCAGGTTAGATTCTCTGCTAGAATGTCTTCTGCATGGAGACATGCGTGAATGGGCGTACCTCAGTTGAAGGTTGTGCGTCAGGGCTGGTAATTCGGCACGTAAAAATAAACTACCAATCATTAGTGGACCGGACTTCCGCTGTGGCGACCCCTAACCGGGAAAAGCCGAAAGACGCAACAACATCACTTGACAATTTTCTCTAAATCCAGAGCTGGCTTTGCCACTGTGTTTTGCAGGACCTTATAGCTGGTCCTAATGCTGTATAAATCCATCCTCCCAACCATAGCTTTGGGAATCTTCCCAAATGTAGTGACTGCTACAGTGAAACAAGAAGAACATAGTACAGTTGTGTACACTTACCATAAATGTAGATGTTCAAGTGTATTCACTGTTGCAGTCCTGGTTACCCTCCCTGCAGCCCCCTGTTTTTCACTTACTATACCTCTACTTTCTTTTACTATGCTTAAAAGCCTTTTTGATGTATTGCTTTTGTTTGGAGGTATATTTTTGTGTTTTTAATTATATATATTTTGCTCCCCATTTGGAGGGTACCTGACATCTGGGGCAAGAAAAACTGATGTAATGGTGCCGGCTGCATGTTTTATACCCCTGACGACCTGACGTCATGGAAAGAAGGGACAGCAACTGACGCAGGACCCAAGACTTTGTTAATCAGGCCGACCGAGTGCAACCTGCCAGCAGATTACCCAAATGTAATGACTGCAACAGTGAATACACTCTAACATCTACATTTATGGTAAGTGTACACAACTGTACTTTCCGCATTGCTCCGAAATATCCTTCCATGAGGGCCCCCCAGGTATTTAGTAGTGGGGGACTCTGTCCCACAGGTTGAAGATCAAATGAAGTAAACTACTTTAGATAATGAAGTTATGTACTCGCCATAACATATTCCATCTGAGTAGTTCTACTTCATTTGTCTTCATCCATCCCTCCCTCCTTCTCCTGGCCTTACCATATGGACAGCATTCATAGTTGGCATTGTGTGCGCAAGGCGTTTTGCATCGGGTTTAGTATAAGGTGCAGCAAACTCGATCTGAGGGTTGGAAGGTGGTGGTGTATTATGGGTTGGGGGAGGAGCTTGGAGCTCAGAGCAGATGCTTGTGAAGTTGCCGGCTTGTATCCGATGTGGATCTGGCACCCACACGTTGAAGACAAATGAAGTACAACTTCTCAGATGGAACGTTATGGTGAGTACATAACTTTTTTTATCTTCATACCCTGAAATTGGGTTTGGTGGTATGTAAGCAAAACCGCCCCCTCCTGGATTTCTAAGGCCATTTTGTTGCTGTTATTTTCATGACTAGCAGCTTTCGTCTGTTTGTGCTCTTTCTACCAGGGTAGTGGCCTCTTCTGGTGGTTTTTTTCATTTGTCAGGATACTAGATACATTTTGGAAGTTTCGACTTGGTCTGTTCACACTTTCACCAAACATTGCAAGTTGGATGTTGTTTCTAGGGACATTGTGAGCTTTGCCAGGGCCATCCATCTTTTTCTTGGAGGGCTTTTCTGTAATTTCCTCCTCTGATACTTTCCAGTAGCTTTTGTACTCTCCCAAGAGTGAAGAATACTGCAGCAGTGATGAAGGACTTTGTTGTGTAAGATCTTTCCATAACAGTAGATGTTCTACTTCTCACTTGTATTATTCTGTCTTTCTCTTCTACCCCTGTTACATTCTGTTGGTTTCCTCCTAGGTAAGGAATCCTCCTTGCATCTTTTTCTTCCTGGATTTGCATTTTGCTTTCCTCTGGTTCTTCTGGGACACTTCATTTCTGAGGTTTAGGTTTTCATGCATCAAATATGTACCTTATGCCTTGTGTGTAGGACATATGTTTCTTGCACAGCGCCTGGAAGGTATAAAAGCTTTGGTATGCTGGTTGGACATTCAGCTATCCTTGGCAGGATAACCCAAGACTGAGCAATACTGCAATAGTGAGAAGTAGCACATTTACTGTTGCATTGAGATCTTATACAACTGTATTGTCTCAGTTAATTTACTGCATTGCTCCGTAAATGTTCTACAAGAGAAGGAAAAGCTGAGAGATGGAGAGCAAAGAATGGGACTGGACAGAATTTGGGGGGGGGGGGGTGAGAGAAAGCCCAAGGCCAAATGGTATAATGAAATGTAGGAGGCCTTATGGTATTAAGAAATATTACAAGGAAGTCCAGGGAAAAGGATGTTGGAAACCCAACTATTAAAACAATGGTCAAGGCAAAGCTTTCAGACACAAAATAAAGTGTGATCTATGCGTTATTTGTAGCAGACGAAGAGAGAATGATAAGTTCAAAAGTGGCAAAAACTAATGGATAATGGACTGATGGAGAAAACTAGTGTGAAGGCTGCAGAGCACACATTAGTGATAGTGGCCAAGAGATTTAGAATATTTGCAAGAAAAATGTCTCCACTGTTATTTCTTTTCCCCAGAAAGAATTCATTGGATATTTCCAGAAGTAAGAGAGTATTGTTGGAGATAGACTGATGACCTATTTTATGGAACTGTAACAAACCAGCTAAGTATTGAGTGGATATTCAAAAGTTATAATTTGCAGTCGACTGAGATTGGGACTTTAAACTTGAGAGAGTTTATATGTCAGGGCTTTAATGTTGGCAGTTAAAAAGCCATAACTAAAGCGTGGAAAAGGTCAGAGGAACCAAACCTCGATAAAATAATCTGGATAGTGAAATAAGAAATACAAATGTAGATCTAAGGTTCGCCTAAAAGTAAATTTCATAGGACTAAATGGAGAGACTGGGATAATGTGCAAGAAGGGTAGGAGGGGAATGAGGAATGAAACTAAAAAGGTAGTACTAGATTTGGTTGACAATGGTTGTGAGAGTGATAATGCTGAGTAGTTAGATGAGATCATGCAAAAGGAAAAATCGAGGAATAGACTAAATTTTCTTGTCCTACAGAAAATAGTGTGTTATGCCCTTTTTTTTGCCATGAAAGTAGACTAGTATAATTTAAATTTTAAGCCGTGGTATTGGGCTGTGAACTGCATGTATGAAAGTTTATACTTGGGGATGGAGGGGGTTATTGTCTACATTTATTTTATATTAGAGCCTTCTAGCCACAAAGATATAATGTGAGGAGTTTGTCATGCTTAAGAACTGCACGGACTAAGCTGAGATTTTTGGTGTTTAGAAAAAAGATTATCATGCATTCCTCTTGTTCCCAGAAGTGAATACAATCTTATGCTGTTGCAGATAGGATGACTTCTACTCTAGGAGGCTGTAGTGAGTGCCCTGGATAAAGAAAAAGGTCTGTATTCTACTCTAGGCTGTTTTTATCCCAGGAAAAGAAGAAACCTGAAGAGCCAGTCTGGACCTCTTCAAGCTGAACAGGTTTATGAAAGTATCAAAGTTCAAAATGCTGTCTGCTCTTTCTCCAGGCTTACATGGTAACCTTGGGTTTAAAGGGCACCTATCTTTACATCCCCATCATTTTCAGACCGTCATGAAAGTTGTCCCCAAGACATACCTACCAGTCCAATAGTGGAGGCTGTATAGGACTTGCCTACCTTGAAGCTTTTTGCCCTTTTTAATCAGCAGCAGGATTAGCTGTCTCTTGTCTGCTGGAGGACTGAAGCCAAAGGACTGTCTGTGCACACTCAGCGAGCATCTCTGCTACCTTCACCTACCAATGACTTGCCAAAGAATGTGCCAGTTTGAAGTGAATTAGGCCATATGCAGACCAACCTTATGTCTCTGGGACAGGTAACCCTTCTGAGAGAGAGAGAGAGACTATCCCCTTTCCTAACCTCAGACTTCAGGAATGTAATCTATTCTGCTCATAATTCCTGTTTTCTTGGCTATTATACTGACAAGGAGAAAACTATCTTTTTAGGCTCCTCCAAAAGATTTCTCCTTTGGGGAGAGATTGAAAGTAATACTGACCATTTTAAGTGGGGGCTGCAAAGAAGCATCAGAGCCTCATTAAAGGGTATTTTGATCGTTTGGGGCTTGACCAAGTAAAACTGACGGTGGTGAATCCAGTGTTCCAGCCATTCATTGATGCTTTTGAGTCAGCCTCTTTAGAGCTGCATTCATAGCCTCCCAACTGCCAGGAAACTAGGTAGATGTTACAGGGTTTAATTACGTAAGTACCTCTGCAAAAAAAAAAAAAAAAACCCTGCAGTGCATCTAGCATTAGTTTCTGTGGATGCTGCCATCAGCTCAGAACTTGCTTAAGGGTTTAATAGTCCCCCTGTCAGCAAGAAGAGGGTTATGAATAAATCTTCAGCTGTAAAGGATAGCCACATAAGGCTTACACTAATATCTTCTGAGGAAAGTATGCAGGAGGTTAAATATGGGTGTGATGCCAGTAGTACCTGTAGTAGGGATGTGTCCACAGGAGCTGTAAAAAGAAGGCCCAATTGGCCCAGATTTACCTGGAGAGGTCAATGTTTAGTTGTTGAGCACCTCTTCCCCCTTGAAAAGAATCTTTCATAAACCTGCAAAGAAAGGCTAGAGCATGGAGTCTAAGCAGTTATTGAATCTGCCCATCTCAAAGTTTTAATTACCATACTGAAGAAGATACATCTGTAGGAAATGGCCAGAGGTAGATTATTTTTTTTTTAAAGTGAAGAGCATTTGAATAGAATTGGGGCATTGGAAGCTGCACAGGTGAAGTTAGGCAGCAAGGAAGGGAATAAGGATTTCATTTAATTAGCCTACAAGATATGATTCAAAGGCTTCCCTCATCTGTGATGTTCCAAAGGTGTTAGGGTTTCTCAATACCACCAGAAGGTGGAACATCACTAGGGAAAGGATTCTTCCCTAGTGACAGCACTTCTGGAGTTGAGCAGTGTGATCTTTAACAGATGCACAGAAACCCTACCTGCACTCTGCTCAAATTCCTATGCCCTGACTAGGGCAATTTTGTGTAATGCCATATCATTCTGGAGCAGTCCAGGCATTGTTTTAGATTTGCTTTTTGTTACTGAAACCTGGTTAGATGAAAATATTTTGGCCCATGTATCAAAGTTTGTATTCTTCAAGGTCTCAGGGTTATTTATTGTCCTAAGCAAGACAAAAATATTTTGCTTGTATTCTGAATTTGGGCTGGATTGAAGCTAATGTTTATGACTTTGTTTTACTGTTCTGGGGACAGGAGTGCATTACAGATTTTTTTATTTTTGTAACAAAGTCTTTATTGCATCATATATTCATTACAAGCAGAGCATAAATACAAGATTGAAAAAGCACCTACAACTCCCAGCGTGTACATTTAACAAGTATGCATCCCAATCCCATTGCATTTAGCAAGAGAGTAAGAACCAAGTCTGTCAGAGACATTCATTTACATTTACCGTCCTCCACGGCAAAATTGTTTGGCCAAAATGTAAAACGTAAATATACTCTTCAAACTGAAACTTTATTGATTTTTAATATCTTGAAGTAAATTTAGATAGGGGAGTAAACAGTCTTGTCCTCCAGTTTGAGAATAGATTTCCATTGTTAAAAATTATAAACCAAACAGCTGTCACTATACATGTAATTCTGTGGTAGTGTTGGTGCACATTTGTCAGTGCCTATTAGCCACAACAGGGCATCTTCATCACTTGGCAGTTTGTATCCTTACAGCAGTGCCAATCAAAAGTATCACCTCCTTCCACATATCCTATAACTTAAGCTCCAGATCATGTGGAGGTAATCCATTGTACCATCCCTACATCTCCAGCAGCCCTTAGTCTGTGTCAACACTCCTATAAACCCATAATGCTACAAGATGCCGTCTGTAAATCATTTTGTTAATTTTAAGTTAACATGGCTGTGTAAGGGGCTGTGGTATTTGCAGCTCTGGTAATTGATTTCCTCAGTTGTCTTCTGATACATTTTGTTTAATCTCCATTTTCCACTTTCTTCAAGTCTAGACGTCATAGTAAGGTTATGTAATTTCCTTAGAGGTATTGGATAAACTAGATGTTCATCGTGTTTCACTGTTGCAGTCATTACACTTCGGTTATCCTGCTGGCAGGCTACCCGCAGTCGGCCTGAATTCCAAAGTCCTGGTCCGGCGTCGGTTGCTATCGCCTCTTCCCTGACGTCATTGCGCCAGGGGTATAAAAGATGTAGCCGACATTTTCTTCAGTCTTTCTTGCCACGCGGTGCCCAAAGCAGAAGCAGTTTGCAAGTGCCGGTTGGCCGATTCCTGAGACTTTCGAAATCGAATTTCAGATCCAAAGTCTTTAATAAAGCTAAGTACCCCGTTGAGGAAACTTTTTTCTTGCTCCAGACCGATGTCGAAAAAGTTAACAATTGTATTTCTTGTGGGAAGCAAATACTTCATAAGGATTTTCATTCTTACTGTATTCCTTGCCTAGGCCCTGACCACGACGTTGCTAGCTGTCGGTTTTGTGCTAGATTTTAACCAATGCACTATTGTCTGCACGATTTTGCTTTTCATTACTTTGGCCGAAGGTTTTATTATATAATGCCGTCGGAACAGCCGACCGGAGTTTATAAAAAACGCAAGGAAAAGGACAGGCATCCGAGGTCCCAAACAGACGAGGCCTCCACTAGTCCAGTCTCCGGTTCGCCTGTTCTCAGTGAGGTGCTTTCGCAGCCCCTGACGCCCGCTACCTCAAAGCCACAGGCCGCTGCCGACTCCCACGTGGAGACAACTAGGCCTCTGGAAACTCAAGGTATTGAACACTCGGAAACTATTCCCTCAGATGGATAAAAACAACTCTGATCCAAAACAGCAAAATCTTCAGAAGTCAGGAATCGAAAAACAGAAACCAAAGTCAAATCCAAAAGCAAACTTCTTTATTCTCCAGCGCCTCGGTGTAACCACCTTTCAAGAGTATACATTCTCACTGAAAGAATGGATATATATATATATATATATGTTCAAAAAAGTTTTAAAGCAGACACCTCCAGTTTATTTCATTATTCAGTCCACAGGGTGTCATTGTATTGTATTTCATTATTCAGTCCACAGTCTGAAGATTTTGCTGTTTTGGTATTGTTTTGGATCAGAGTTGTTTTTATCTGAAGGTGTGTGGAGTGGAGTTTGTGTAATTATTCCCTCAGATGGGTCTGAAGACGCTGAGCAGGCATCGGCTTCTGAGGGTGTTTTCAGACCTACACAGTTATGTCAAGCCAACCTCAGCTTCTAAGGCAAAGACTAAAACAGCTTTAAAGACAAAGAAACAGGTACAGCATTCTCCTGGACAGACTTCCATGCCTAATAAACAGATGCTTAAAATGGCCGAGGACCTAATTACTTTGATCAGGGGTTCCCATCCCCCTCCTGATAAGAGGCCTAGGCAAGACACAGAATATGATTCTTCTGATCAGGTTTCCATTTCCTCTGACTCTTCTTCAAAACAGGGATACTCTCTTCCTCCCTATGAGGATTCTGATGCTGAAGAATCTATTCCTTCAGCTTCTCCTCCTGAAGATTATTCTTTTGGGGAAACCCTGCATACCATGAGGGAGCATTTCCATTGGGAGAGCCAAGATTACTCAATCTAAGAAAAGGCTCAGAGACTTTCTTCTACTGCCTCAGAACAGACCTCTTGCTATTCCACCTGTTCTAGACATTGTAGATGTATTTTCAGAGTCCTGCCTGTCTCCTGACTCTTTACCCCCTGCACCTGTTAAGCCAGACAGATACTACAGGGTTCCAGATTCTCATAAATTTCTATATAAAAGCACTGCTGCTGACCCAGAAACTATATCTCAGGGTCCCAAAGGGGTCAAGGCCTCCACTGCAAAAAACCCTGTCCCCTCCAGATAGGGATTCTAGGGCACTGGACAGATGGGGGAAAAAAGTTTACATTTCTGCTACCTTGGCTGTAAGGGCTTTAAATTGTCAGTTTCATATGCTTAAATATCAGCAATACTTAATGTCACTGCTAAAACAGAAAATGTTGACAAATTCTGAATGTTCTGAAAACAAGGAAATGCAGGATTTATTGCATGCAGCTGAACAAGTGGGAAAGCATACTTTG
This sequence comes from Protopterus annectens, assembly GCF_019279795.1. NCBI lineage: Eukaryota > Metazoa > Chordata > Ceratodontiformes > Protopteridae > Protopterus > Protopterus annectens. Next base: position 1,237,008,463 of record NC_056746.1, read on the forward strand.
CAATGTGGTTTTGATTCACTGGAGGCCTCTTGCAGGGCCGCTGTTACAGGTTCTGTCATTAGAAGGCATGATTGGTTAAAGGAACAGAATCTGCCTGATTATGTTAAAGCAAAATTATTGGATGCTCCATTAACAGCATGATACTTTGTTTGGTGTTAAGGCAGAAGAGGTGTTAAAGAAAATGGAGGATGAAGCGAAATCTATGCAGACAGTAAAGGATTTCTTACAGGTACAGCCACCCAAATTTAGCAGGAACTGGCCTTCTAAGAATTGGTCCTTTCCAGTGTCAGGCCACAGAAGCAGATACAGATGCCCTAGAGGCAGACCCCAGCCCCAAGGCTCATACAGGCCCAAACAATGGGGTGCTTCTACCTCCAAAAGCGGAGAAGACAAATCACAGCCATATAGGAAACAGTCCCAATGACTTTCCTATGCCAAGCACTTATCTTTTGGCAGCACCCTTAGGGGGAAAGCTAGCACTTTGTTTCACAAAATTGGCACATGATTACCCAGGACAAATGGGTCTTAAATATAGTCTCTCAGGGCTACAGGTTCCACTTTCACACCTTTCCAAAGACAAAAGGTATGCCAGACCTGCCACACAATCAATGGGCAGAGGCACAAAAGCAAGTTTATCTCTCATGGACATGAGGGCTATTCAACGAGTACCACTACAGGAGCAGGGACAAGGATTTTACTCGAGACTTTTCTTAGTACCCAGAACGGACAAAGCCTGGAGACCAATACTGGACCTGTTCTTCTAAACACTTTTCTGGACGTTCCAAAATTAAAAATGTTGACTCTGCAGCAGCTTCTGCCCATGCTGGGCAAGAAGGCTTGGCTTGTAACTTTGGACCTCAAAGAGGCATACCTGCATGTCCCAATCAGACAATCTTGCAGAAGATACCTCAGATTCATAGCTGGCTCAATGCACTACCAATTCTCTGCACTGCCCTTTGGCTTATCTACTGCACCCAGGGTCTTCACAAAATGCCTGGCACCAGTAATTTCATTTTGCAGACAGAGGAGTTCAGCTATATCCCTACTTGCACGACTGCCTTATTCAAGCAGAGAACAAAGACATTCTACTGAAGCATCTGGCGTTTGTAAAAAGATTACTAATTTGCCTGGGGTACACAGTAAACGAAAATAAATCAAAACTAGTACCCTCTCGAGATATTCATGGGTGCAAGCTTAAATACAACTGCCCAGATGGCTTATCTCACGCCAGACAAAGGCAACTGACTTCTTATTTCGAAAAGACCCAGTTATCTGCAAGAAAAATCCTGCAGGCTTTGGGCTTCATGGCATTCTGCTAGTTCCATATGCAAGATTGCATATGAGGAAGCTACAATGGTATCTAAAAAGTGTTTGGACTCAGCATTGCCACAGCCTGGAAACATTAATTACCCTCATTCCCTGCCTGCAACAGGAGTTTCGATGGTGGGCTCAGGCCTGTCACCACAACAAGGGACAGCCATTCACTTTACCCACAGCCAGGCAGACACAACAGATGCATCAGATTATGCCTGGGGGGGCACACATGGCAGGAAAATGTATTCAGGGCACATGGCCCGCAAGCCAAATGCATCTTCATATCAATCAAAAAGAGATGCTAGCTGTACAAAATGCTCTGACAGCCTTCAAGGATCTACTTCATCCAGGAAAACTGCTGGTAAAGACTGACAATACTACAGTCATATGGTACATAATCGGGGATGCACACATTCTTACCCCCTCTGCAGACAAGCCATGATTTTGTGGAACACAGCATTGACCTATCAAGTACACCTGCAAGCACAATTTCTGCCAGGAAAGACAAATACTCTGGCAGACAAACTAAGCAGAAACCTCATGGATCCTCACGAGTGGAAACTAGATCCACAAATCTTCAGCATAATAAGGAAATGGGGATGCCCAGACATAAATCTATTTGCCTCCCCTCACAACTGCAGAGATTCTGCACAAGGACGTATCACAAACAGGCATGGACAGTGGATGCTCTATCATTCAGCTGGATAACCCTTACAGTATATGCCTTTCCTCCACTGCCTCTCCTCCCCAAGGTACTCCTAAAGGTCAGACAAGAGAAGCCAAAAATGATACTGATTGCCCCGGACTGGCCATGCCAGCACTGGTACCCAATCCTAAAGAGCTTGTCTCAATGCCCAGCCTGGACATTACCTCAAATTCCTCATTTACTGACCCAACAAAACAATCAGATCCTGCACAGCTATCTCAGAACCCTAAATCTGGTTGCATGGCGGATAATGTAACCATTCAGAACGCACCTCTCTCTAAAGCAGTTATGGATGTTATTTTGGAGGCCAGGAGGCCCAGCACCAGAAAATCTTATGCAGAAAAATGGAAAAGATTCTGTGCTTGGAACCAGGCACAAGGAATTGACATGCTTGTACCAAATATTCCTCAGATTTTATGCTGGACAAAGGCCTATCCTTCTCATCAATTAAGATCCGTGCCTCTGCCATTTCAGCTCATTACAGTACGGACCCACGTATTTTTTCATATCCACTGCTTAGGCAGTACCTCAGAGGGGCCAAAAACATAAGACCTCCAAGGAGAGCACCAATACCTGCATGGGACCTCCAATTTTGTCTTGGAAAAACTCACACTGCCTCCTTTTGAGCCAGCCAGTACAGCTGAGATAAAATTCTTATTATGGAAAACAGCTCTGCTCCTAGCAATAACTTCAGCAAGAAATGTCTCGGAGTTACAGGCATTAATGGCTGTGGAACCTTTTATTATTTTCCATCCGGACAGGGTTTCTCTAAGGATAAACCCAGCAGTTATGCCTAAGGTAGTGTCCAGTGTGGCTCTTACCCAAACCATTAATTTGCCTACCTTTTATCCAAACCCACAGAATAAAGGGGAGAGACTTCTGCATTCTTTGGACATACACACAGTTACGCTTCTACTTGGACAAAACTTAAAGCTTTCAGAAAGACTGAGCAACTTTTAGTGGCATACGCTGCAGGATCACAAGGAAAGGCGATTTCAAAGCAGACTATTTCAAAATGGATAGGCCACTGCATTTGTTTGTTATTCACAACATGGCAAATCAGTGCCTAAGGGCATTAGGCCACATTTAACCAGAGCAGCAGCCACTTCAGCAGCCTTCCTCAGAGGAGTACCAACCAAGGATATTTTGGAGGCTGCAACTTGGCCTTCAGTGCACACTTTTACAAAGCACTACCACTTGCCTCTTTACCCTAAATCCAGAGCAGGCTTTGCCACTGCAGTTCTGCAGGGGCTCATAGCCACTCCTAATTCTATTTAGACCCAGCCACCCAACCTCGGCTTTGGGATTCAACCCAAGTGTAATGACTGCAACAGTGAAACACGATGAACATAGTACAGTTGTGTACCTACCATAAATGTAGATGTTAGAGTGTATTCACTGTTGCAGTCCAGGTTACCCTCACACCATCTCCCTTTCATTGCTGGAACTTATCTGTACTTCTCTATTCTATACAACCTATGTGGTGTATTTGCTTGTAGATGAAGGTAATGTTTGTTACTGCATGCTTTTTTATAAGCAGAATTTTTAGCATACCCTTTTGGGGGCACCTGACATCTGGGGCAAGAAAAACTAAAATGGCGCCGGCTGCATCTTTTATACCCCTGGTGCACTGATGTCAAGGAAGAGGCGACAGCAACCGACGCCGGACCAGGACTTTGGAATTCAGGCCGACTGCGGTTAGCCTGCCAGCAGGATAACCCAAGTGTAATGACTGCAACAGTGAATACACTCGAACATCTACATTTATGGTAGGTGCACAACTGTACTTTCTATTGTATGTCTTAATTTCCTTGCTAATTCTGTCAGGAGAGTCTAATGATGAGTGTTCCCTAAAGTCACTTGTTGGGGATCCTGCCCCTACCAATTTATTGAAAGTCCAAGTTTTTCACTTTTCCATGGAATTTATTAAAAAAAAATAATAAAAATTCCTGAATACCCCCAGTTTTTCCTTTCACATTGCCCTGTTGAAACCATGGCACTCCTCAAACCCTTCACTAGAATTTTTGCAAATATTTTCACTTTCATATTCAGCAAGGAAGTTGGTTTTGTGAGTCCAGTTTGTCTTTCCTGTCTTCATTCAAAAAAAGTAACTTTAGCTATCAAAAGGTTATGTCGGAAGGTGTCCCTGCCCACCTCTTCCTTAAAATGATTTAGTAGCCCGCACTTTAATTTCCTGTCTCATGACTTGTATAGTTCTGCCAACTGCAGTCACCCTGTCTAGTATTAGTGCCCTGTTGCATTTAAGATTTTTAATAGCCGTCAGATCTCTTCCTTTGATGCATCATTGAGTAGACCAAATGCCTCTTCTGGTCTCACCCTCTCTAACTTTATGCCTTCCATAAACAGGCCATTCTGATTTTGAATTAATGGCTGCGCCCCACCTACTGGACTGAACATAATTTGTGCCAGATTTCAGTTGATTCTTTGAGGATCTATAGGGATTTCACATTTCCCTGATTTTAAGACTTTGGTATAGGTAATGCCTGTGCCCTCTCCCTGAGCCTGTTATCCGGAGATTCTGGTGGTTTAATCCCATTCACCCAATATAGCAAGTTCTGAGCTGAATATCTTTCCTATTATGCATTTTCAAAAACTGCCCTAGTGTTGAATTAAGCTGTTTTACTTGTTGCAAAAGCCTTTTTGAATTCATTTTCAGTTGTATTCAGTGTGTTCTATAATCTTTGTATTTCTGTTTGCCCCCCCCCCAGTATAAGCTGGTTTTCCACTCCCTCAAGTTCACCTTATAGTATTCCCAATACATACTTATGGATGATGATCTTCATGTTTCACTGTTGCAGTCATTACATTTGGGTAATCTGCTGGCAGGTTGCCCTCAGTCAGCCTGAATTCCAAAGTCTTGGGTCCTGCGTCGGTTGCTGTCTTCTCTTCCATGACGTCAGGTCGTCAGGGGTATAAAACATGCAGCCGACGCCATTTTCTTTAGTCTTTCTTGCCGCGCGGTGCCCAAAGCAGAAGCATCGCAAGTGCCGGTCGGCCGACTACTGAAATATTCGAGTTTGAGTTTCAGACCGAAGTCTTCGCTAAAGCTACGTACCCTGTTGGGGAAACTTTTTTCTTGATTTCTACCGATGTCAGAAAAAGTTAATAATTGCATTACTTGTGGGAAGCAAATACCTCAAAAGGATTTCCATTTATACTGTATTCCTTGCCTAGGCCCTGATCACAACGTACCTGGATGTCTGTTTAGTGCTAGATGTAACCAACGCACCATTAAGCGTCGGTATATTTTTGCATCAAAGTATTTTGGAAACAGATTTAACTACCCAGAAATGTCATCTGATAGCAATCCGACTACCAGAGTACATAAAATGCAAAGAAAAGGACAGAGAAAGGCATTCGAGATCCAAAACCGATGACGAAGCTACTCCTAAGCCATTTGCTGGTTCGCTGGTACTCAGTGAGGCGCTTTCGTAGCCCCTGATACCCGCTACTTTAGAGTCGCAGGCCTCTACCGACACCCATGTGGAGTCCGACATGCCGCAAGATTCTCAAGGTATTGGACCGACTGATATAACTCTCTGATGGGTCCGGAGCTGCAGAGCAGGCACCGGCTTCTGAGGGTGTATTCAGTCCTCAACATTTGTATATCAAACCAACGACAGCTGCAAAACCAAAGACAGCTTAAAACCAAAGACAAAAGCAACTTCTAAAACTAAAAAAATCGACGCATGAGCCACGTGCACAGGTCTGTATGCCTAAAATGCAGATGATCAAAATGGCTGAAGACCTTATTACCTTGATCAGGGCATACCCATCCCCCTCCAGATAAGAGGCCTAGGCAAGACACTGATTATGAATCTTCAGATCAGGTTTCTGTTTCTTCTGTTCCTCTTCTGATCAGGAATTATTTGTACCTCCTTATGAGAATTCTGATGCTGAGGAGTCTATTCCACCTGCATCTCCTCCTGAGGATTATTCATTTGGAGAAACCTTTGCATACTTTTGAGGGAGCATTTTCACTGGAAGAGTCAAGACTTCTCAGAATCAAAAAAGAGGCTCAGGGATTTCCTTCTCCCTCAGCACAAGCCTTTAGCCATTCCCCCTGTTTTAGACATTGTGGATGATGTGTTTTCGGAGTCAAGCTTGACCCCTGACTCCTTACCTCCGGCTCCCAGTAAGCCTGATAGATATTACAGGGTCCCTGACTCTCATAAATTTTTATTTAGAAACCCTGCTGCTGATCCTAAAACTATTTCACTGGGTCCAAAGGGAGTTGAGGCCTCAACAGCAAAAAAAATCCTACCCCCTCTGACAGATTCAAGGGCACTAGACAGATGGAGAAAAAAGGTTTATACATCTGTAACCTTGGCAGTCAGGGCCTTAAACTGTTAATTTCATACGCTAAAGTACCAACAACATGTTATGGGATTGCTGAAACAAAAAATGTTGTTGATTTCAGAATGTGCAGAAAATAAAGAATTGCAGGAATTATTGCATGCAGCTGAACAAGTTGGAAAGCATACTTTGCAATGTGTTTTTGATTCCTTAGAGGCCTCTTGCAGGGCCGCAATTACTGGATCTATGATTAGAAGGCATGCCTGGTTAAAGGAACAAAATTTGCCTGATCATGTTAAAGCTAAATTGCTAGATGCACCTTTACAGCATGATTCTCTGTTTGGTATTAAGGCAGAAGAGGTTTTAAAGAAAATGGAAGACAAAGCTAAGTCTATGCAAACTGTTAGACTTCTTACAAGTGCAGCCACCAAGATTCAGTAGACACTGGCCTACAAAAAATTGGTCCTTTCCTGTGTCAGACAGAGCTCAAAGGGGCAAATCCAGGCGCCCTAAGGGTTCCAGATACCAGGCGCAAGATTTATACAGGTCAAAGCAATGAGGCACTTCTACCTCCAAATCTGGAGGAGTTAAAGCGCAAACTACAGAAAACAATCCCAATGACTTTCCTCTGCCTGCACCAAGCACTTATCTTTTGGCAGCACCCGTAGGTGGAAAGTTAGCATTTTTTGCTCAAAATTGGCAGTTTATAAACAAGGACAAGTGGGTACTAAACATAGTATCACAGGGATACAGATTACATTTTCACACACTGCCAATGGCAAATGGTTGGCCAGATCTGCCAAAAAAATCAATGGGCAGAGGCACAAAAACAGGTTACGTCCCTCATGGATATGGGGGCCATTCAGCCAGTACCAGAACAGGAAAAAGGACAAGGTTTTACTCTACTGTTCTTGGTACCCAGAAAGGACAAGGCCTGGCGGCCAATACTGGATTTATCGATTTTAAACACATACCTGGACATTCCAAAATTTAAAATGCTGACTTTGCAGCAGCTTCTGCCCATGCTGGGCAAGAATGCTTGGCTGGTGACACTAGACTTGAGGCATACCTGCATGTATACCTGCATGTCCCAATAAGACAATCGTGCGGAAGATACCTCTGATTCAAGGCTAGCTTAATGCATTACCAATTCTCTGCACTGCCCTTTGGCTTATCTACTCTGCCCAGGGTCTTTACAAAGTTTACAAATTGCATTTTGCAGACAAAGAAGTATACAAATATATCCTTACTTAGACGTTTGTTTCATTCAAACAGAGAAGGACATTCTTCCTCGACCCCTGGCGTTTGTGAAAGGCTTCTAACATGCCTAGGGTACACAACAAACAAAAAGAAATCACAACTGGTACCCTCTCAAAAGATAACATTCCATAGTGCAAGCTTCAATACAACTGCCCAGATGGCTTGCCTCACGCCAGACAAGCAAAGCAAAGACAACTGACTACTTCAGACTGATGGCAACAAAAACCCCATTATCTGCAAGACAAATTCCGCAGACTCTGGGCTTCATGGCATCCTGCATCCTACTGATTCCATATGCAAGACTGCATATCTGGAAACTTCAGTGGTACCTGAAAAGTTTATGGAGTCAACATTCTCAGTCTGGAAGCAATGATTCCTCTCATTCCCTGCCTACAACAGGAGTTTCTATGGTGGGCAAAGGCATGTCACCAAAACATGGGATGGGCCTTCACTCCCCCCCCCCCCCCTGCCAACCAAACCTTAACAGATGCCTCTGATTATGCCTGGGGGGCCCACATGGCAGGAAGATGCATTCAGGGCATATGGACCCCAAAACAAATGCATCTACATATCAACCAGAAAGAGATGCTAGCTGTTCAAAATGCCCTAACAGCCTTCAAGGACTTCATCCAGGGCAACTACTGATAGACTGACAACACCACAGTCATGTGGTATATAAACAAGAAAGGGGGAACACACTCATACCCCCTTTGCAGATTAGCCATGGCATGGCACTGTGGGACACAGCTTTGACCTACCAAATACATCTTCGCTCAATTCCTGCCAGGAATACAAAATACACTGGCAGACGATTTAAGCAGAAACCTTATGGATCCTCACGAGTGGAAACTAAATCTACAAGTCTTCAGCATAACAGAGAAATGGGGGAGTGCAGACATAGATCTGTTTGTCTCTCCTCAAAATTATCAATTGAAAAGATTCTGCACAAGGACTTGTCACAGACGAGCATGGAAAGTGGACGCCCTTTCCTTCAGTTGGAAAAACCTATCAGTTTACGCCTTTCCTCCTCTGCCTCTTCTCCCCAAGGTCCTCCTAAAAGTCAGACAAGCAAAACCAAAGATACTAATTGCCCCGAACTGGCCCCACCAGTACTGGTACCCAGTCCTAAGGAACTTGTCTCAAAACCCAGCGTGGACCTTACCTCAAAGACCTCAACTACTGTCCCAGCAAAACAATCCGATCCTGCACAATCAACTACAAACACTGAACCTGGTAGCATGGCTGATCATGTAGTTATACAAACAAACACCTCTCAATAAAACTGTGATGGATGTCATTTGGGAAGCCAGAAGGCCTAGTACTAGAAAATCCTATGCTGACAAATGGAAGAGATTCTGTGCTTGGAATCGAGCACAAGGAACTGATACTGAAGAACCAAATATTCCTCCGATGTTTCAATACTTAACTGAGATGCTTGACAAAGGCCTATCTTTCTCATCAATTAAAATCCATGCCTCTGCCATTTCGGCTCTTTACAATACAAAGCCACCAATCGTTTCTCATCCTTTACTAAAGCAGTATCTTAGAGGAGCCAAAAATGTAAGGCCTCCTGGAAGATCACCATTACCTGCATGGGACCTCAATTATGTGTTGGAAAAGCTCATCCTGCCTCCATTTGAACCAGCTGCTACCGCTGATATAAAGTTCTTATCATGGAAAACAGCTCTTATTACTTCAGCAAGAAGAGTTTCAGAGCTACAGGCCCTCGTGGCTGTAGAGCCTTTTATCATATTTTACCCAGACAGGGTGTCTATGAGGACAAATCCTTCTTTTATGCCTAAGGTGGTTTCCATTGTGGCTCTTAACCAAACAATTCATCTGCCAACCTTTTATCCAAATCCGCAGAACAAGGGGGAGAGAATTTTGCATTCCTTGGACGTACACAGACAGCCAAGATTCTACTTGAGCAGGACTAAAGCTGTAAGAAAAACTGAGCAATTACTGGTGTCATATGCTGCAGGATCAGAAGGAAAGGCTATTTTAAAGCAGACCGTTTCAAAGTGGATAAGCCACTGCATCCGTTTCTGCTAACTACACAATGGTAAATCTGTGCCCAAGGGCATTAGGTCTCATTCCACCAGAGCTGCTTCAGCAGCCTTTCTCAGAGGAGTACCAACCAAAGACATTCTAGAGGCTGCTACTTGGAGTTCTGTTCACACCTTCACAAAGCATTATCATTTGTCTCTCCACTCTTAAGTCCAGGGCAGGCTTTGCCACTGCAGTTCTGCAGGGTCTTATAGCCACACCTAATGCTGTTTAGCTCTAGCCTCCCAACCACAGCTTTGGGATTCTACCCAAATGTAATGACTGCAACAGTGAAACACGAAGAACATAGTACAGTTGTGTACATTTACTATAAATGTAGATGTTCGAGTGAATTCACTGTTGCAGTCCAGGTTACCCTCCCGACAACCCCTGTCATTTTGGAGTTAATCTTTCCTTTTCTATCTTCTGGGGGCACCTGACATTGGGGGCAAGAAAAACTAAAGAAAATGGCGTCAGCTGCATGTTTTATATCCCTGACGTCATGGAAGAGAAGACAGCAACCGACGCAGGACCCAAGACTTTGAAATTCAGGCCGACTGAGGGCAACCTGCCAGCAGATTACCCAAATGTAATGACTGCAACAGTGAATGCACTCTAACATCTACATTTATGGTAAGTGTACACAACTGTACTTTCTCCTGACATTCTCTCAAAAAGTCTTTTGTCTATGCCACCAACTTTTTCCATTTCTTGTCATCTCTCAGAATTAATAGGTCTAGCCGCCATTCTCTGCCAAGTTTCTTACATGATTGGCACTACTGCATGGTGTACAACAAGGCTGTGCTGAAATGCTGCACCTCCAGTATCTGTCCTAATAAGTTCGGGGATACTAACCAAAAGTCCAGCTTATTTGTACTCCGTCGCATTGAATATAAATGTATACTCAGACTTATTTGAGTGCAAGTTTCCAAACATCTAAAAGATTCACCTCTTTCAATCCTTTACCTAGCATCCGTCAACAATTTGGAAGCCTGTTCATAACCCTGGGCAGTGTCGTCTTAACCAAGTCACAGACCACATTAAAGTCACTTCCTGTTAGAATTCTAGATTTGATGTCAGTTTTCATACTGACCTCGGGTTTGGATCCACGCCTTCGGATCCGACTCGGCCTTTATAAAAGCTTGTGGCAACTTTGAACTCTTGAGCTTCTCCCTTACCCAGAATAAACAACCCCTATTACCTCAGATCTTGTTTGCCACTTCTGGCGAAAAGACGTGGTCTGTCATGTCAAGCTTGGGCGATTAAATACATTTCAAACGTACAAATTATTTGAATTCATGTACTTTTAGACTAAGATAAATTTTCCTGCTTAGGCTATCTCCCTTACCTTTCAACAAATTTTTGCTTTCTTTCCTTGTTACCTTTCGTGGTATTTCTAGATACTGTTAGTAACTCTTCCTCTCTGCTATGATTTTTTTGTAGACTTTAGTACTGTTGTTGGGACAAAAAAGACTTTCTCTATTTAGATTCTATCTTGATTGCTGCTGCTGTTGTGGTTGTGATTGGGCTTGGCCTTTCATTTTGCTGATGGCTAAAAAGAAAAAGAGCCCGGCTGGGTTCGAAAAGTGTGGTAAGTGCAGTCAGAAGCTCCCAATGTCGGACTCGCTCCTTGTGAGTATTTTTTTTTTTTTTTAGGTCCTCTCCACATCAAGGAGAATTGTTGGATCTGTCATGCCTTCAGTCCTAGGGTGTTGATAGATCATAGGAACAAGCTTATCTTTGAGAGTCTCTTGCCTTCCTTTGACGAGGCCATATCTGGACCTTCCAAAGAGAAATCGAAAAAGTCTACAATTACTTCTCCGAACACCTCTTCTGTATCTTCCAGGTCCTTGGAAAAATCGCTCTAACTTCTTCGGATTGGAAGAAACAAAAATTATTGGATCCTGCTGTTTCTTCGGATCCATCTAAGACCAAATTTAAGCCCTTGAATCTGACCGTTTCTTCGGATCTGAAGTTTCTGCCAACTAAAGATTCATTGGATCTGAAGACCTAGGATCAGATGTTCTTTTTACCAGTTCTGCCTAGAACAAGGTACTCCTTCAGTGGAACCAGTCCCATCTAGAGTGCTTTCTCCATTTTTTTAGAAAGATCTAAGTCTCCATCTGCTGTATCCACTTCTTCCAGAAGTCTAACTGAAGAAGACAGTGAGGTTAGTGAGAAAGATCCTCTCTGTGCAGAGCCAGTCTGCCCTTTCTCATCTCCTTACCCCATCTGGTTGTGACTTACCCCATCTGGTTGTGAGGTCTATATCTACTGCTACTGCTATACCAGTTCCACTTTGATTCCTATCCAGTTCTCAGAGCCCTTAGATTCAAGTCATCTGACAGTCTTTTTCAGATCAGAGGATTCTGCTATCCCTGGATCCGAGAGTTGCTCTGAGCTCTTTGGTCAGTCAGATCCAGAGAGTTCTCTGAGCAGATTCTACCCCATGAAGTCTGAGGTGCTGTATTCGACTCTGAAGGTTTCGGAATTGTCCTTGCAAATTGGAGCCTTGGCCGTGGTCAGTCTGGGTCTGACTTGGGCCTGTGGGCAGTTGTCCTCTGAGAAGGGCAGGACCAGGGGTCAGAGGTATGGCCTCAGATGCAGGTTCTTTTCCCTCTCAGGGCAGTCTACCTTTAGGCTCTGGAGAGAGTTCTGTCTACATCTCAGACCCAAGTGATGCATCCCCCTTTGGATCCTGTGTCTTCCGCTGTTCCGCCTCTACTCAGTGTGTCAGCTGCCCTCTTTATAGGGGCAGCAAATACCAAAGCCCTAGGCTTCCCAACAGGGATTCTCTTGATGCCTCCCCAGAGTATCCCACCAAGGAGCTCCCTAAGAGGATGACATGCAAGATGAAGCATGTCAATTCCCTGAAACAGTCAACGAGGATACAGATTTTGATGAGGGCAGAGGGTCCCCATGGTCACCTCCTGAAGATGTCTGATTTGGCAACATCCTCGAGATCCTGAAACAGAGAGGTAGGTGGAAGTCCACCAACCCTTCAGAGGAATCTACTACTGGAAGCTTTTGGTCTCTGTCTGTTTACTACTTGGGGTGGGCCTCCTACCCACGGATGTGCTCCTGGAGTTGGTCTCACAGCAGGCATGGAAAGAACAGGACTCCATTGAGCCTATTCCCAAAAAGCCAGACAGACTCTGGAGGGGGTCATAATCCTAAGCATTTTTGTTCAGAAGGTCCTCCTGTTGATGCCATGGTCATGGTGGCAGCCACTAGAAAGGAACTTACTGACTAAAGTACCTCTGTCCATCTTCCTGACAAGCAGTCGTGAACAGGTGAGGAGGAGGAAAGACCCTTTCTGCCATGGGCTTGCGTGTTTCCAACACCACCCCTACCCCCCCCCCCCCCGAGATCCTTTCCGAGGAATAATCAAGGTGGTGGAAAGATGTGTGTGTTCCCCCAGAAACCTTTCTACGTGGAATACTTCTATTGAGGTCTGCAGCTAAAGATCTTTCTCCACCATGGGACTTAACTCTGGTACTGCAAATTTTGATTCTTCCGCCCTTCGAACCTGCAAATACTTCCGATCTCAAATTCCTGCCTTGGAAGACTTTATTTTTGGTGGGTTATTACTTCAGCCAGACAAATTTCAGAAATTCAGGCTTTATCGGTGAAACCGCCATACCTAATTTTTCATATAGATAGTTACGTTGCGAACTGTTACATCTCCTTTGCCCATAGTTGTATCAGAATCCAGCATTAACCAATCTATCAACCTAGTATTCTTTCCAGATTATACAAAGTTGAATGAATATTTGTGTTCACATGATGTGCCTAAATAATTACATTTCTACTTAACAGAACAAAGTACTTCAGAAAATCAGATCAGTTATTTGTTTCCTTTGCGGAAAAGAAATTGGGCAAGCCACTGTCTAGAGTTTCCCTAGCCAAATGGTTCGCTAATTGCATTTCTTTTATTTACAATAAATTTAATTTACTGTTGGCTAAGCAATTTGCATGCTCATTCTTACAAGATCCATAGCAGTTTCCTTAGCATTTCTTTCAGGAGCTTCCACGGGTGATATTTGTGCAGCAGCAGCTTGGGCTTCACCTCACACCTTCATATCTCATTACAAGCTAGACTTAGTTTCTAGAAGTAGGGCATCGTTTGATTCAGTGGTGCTCAGGAATATCCTTCCTTGAGGCCACCCTGGGATTAGAGTAGCTGGGGACTCTGTCCCATCAGTCGAGGATAGAATGAAAATTGACATCATCAGGTAAAGAAGTTATGTACCGACCATAACTTTCCATCTGCATTGCCCAATTTTCATTCCTCCACAACTCCCACCCACCAACCCTCATCCAGTGTCTGAAGAGTGAGTGGCTAGAGCTAACACAAGATCTAACGTAATGGGGGTGGTGCATTTTGGGGAAGGGAGAAGCGTGAGAGTTCAAGGTTGCCTCAAGCTTTTACAGCAGCCGAGTCGGATCAGAGGGCTCTGATCCAAACTCATCAGTCGAGGAGGAATGAAAATTGGACACCACAGATGGAACATTATGGTAAGTACATAACTTCTTTTTCTCTCTTTTGTGTGCACTTAGCTGAGTCATAGAAGTTCCATAAATGTGTTGTCATCCTTATTAGGCCTATAAAGAATTCCCTGTTGGAACATCTTGGTGGGCTACTCCTGTTTTACATAACCAGTCTTCCATTCTAATCCTTTCATATCATGATCCATGCTAGCAGTTTGTGAAGTAAAGTAATTATCCCTTTTTTGTAGATTTTCATACAGCTGTAACCCACCCAACCATTACACTACTTCAGGAAGTTTTGTGTGTTTCCTTTAACAGAATAACCTTCCATCTATTTTTAATAAGTTCTTTCATTATTGCTCTCGCCTTCACCTCTGTCTAACTTAACATTCTACACAGCATGTGCTGTAAGCTGTCTATTAGAATCTGTGCTTATGCCTGCACTGCTACTGGACTCCTTTGCCTTGGTATCATTCCTAGTCACGTGCAGGAAATTGCTTGTGAAGTTGTTAGGCAGTACGAATACCCCCCCCCCAAAAATCGGGCAGTAATGTGTTTTAACAGGTTGATAACCAAATAACTTGAACTATAAGGAAATGGATATTTATCCTCCCCAATAATCTCCGCAACCAAGAGAAATGCCTGTATATAAACTTTTTTTATTAATATACAGCAAATGTGTTCAAGGACTGGCTTCGTTTGTCACAACCAGCAAACCAGGCCTCCTCGGGGATATAGGTAGGTAACATACCAGAGATTAGTTTATAGTCATCGGACAACTAATGCTGGTAATCTCCTTATGGGCATGCTTTTCCTAATTCTAGGTCAGCTTCCATCTGTAGCACATACTGTATAATAACTAATGCTGGTAATCTCCTTATTATGGGCATGCTTTTCCTAATTCTAGGTCAGCTTCCATCTGTAGCACATACTGTATAATAATGCCCAGAGTGGCAAAGGCAGACTGTGTATTCTTTGTTACCAGATAGTCAAGGCAGCAAACCATTTAGGTGTTTCTGTACTGTCCAGAAGGTAATATCCCTTCCAAGGATTTCCTGGCTGTGTTCTGCTTACCCTGCACCTCTTGGTATCCTCTGCCCTTCTCACCATTTGGAGATTTTATTAGGGGAAATCACAGCTGGTCTATCCCTTTCGCATGAAAGACCTTAGATCACTAACTGTTGAAGTGCAAGTGGCATGAGAACATGTGGCCCTGGTTGCCAAAAACTGCTCAGGGTTCCCTTGTTGGATAAGAAACGGGCATAGGCTGTATCCTTCTGTTACAGCAAGTATCACTGGATATCTTAACTTCACCAAAAACCCAGCTCTTTGGCTTTCCTAATAAGGAGGGTAAAGGCTTTTCTGCTCTGAAAGAAAATACTATTGTAGTCTGGGGCTATTCTAATTTGCCTGTGTGCCATTTTTAAATTTTGACGCAAAAAAAGCCGCTCAATCTTCAGAATATGTTTAGGATTAGCACTTTAAGAATTTCATCAGAACAGTTCAAATCTTTACATGACTACTGTTTAAGTTGAATAATCACATGATCATAATAAACCAGTCAGTTATTACAGTGCAGTAGGAACAACACTGAAAGGCTTAAAACACACAAACTACATGTTTAAAAACACCTGTTAACATCAATATTAAATATGGACTACTCATAATTTGGCTGCTTTATAGCATAAAACTTCATTTATAGACATAGTGCGTAGGTGCTTCAGAAGCATTCACTAGTAACTGCTAGAACTGTTATGTATATTCCAGCTTGTCTTCCCGGCACCCCTCTGTCATTTATTTGTATTTTTTCCTAAATAAAAATACAGATGTTTTAAAACCCACATGCACACCTTAGAATGCTTACTTAGTGCATATGTAGTGTCATCTTTTTTAATTGCATAAACACTTTAATAAATTCTGGCCCTCAAATATCACTCAGTTTTGCCAACATAGAATACTGCAGCTAGCCAAATAAGCCACCCATCTAGTTAATCCTTAACTAGATAATGTTAAGTTGTCTATCTCGCCTTCATTCTTGCTGGATGGGTTCGGAGCCGACCTCGGCTCCGACTCGGCCACTCTAAAAGCTCGAGAGTTGGTTCCACCGGCTCGAGGCTCCCCTTATATCCCACAATGCTAGGCGTGAGTTACCCCAGATCTCGTTTGCCGCTACAGCGATCGAGGTGTGTTTTCTACCGGCTCCAGGTTAGTGAAAGTTTAGACTAGTTTAAATTCTTTAAACTTAGGCTAGTTAGTGTAAATTTCTTTACCACTTAGTGTAGTGGACTTGTTTATCCCCTTTTTATCTTTCCAGTCCCCTCCTTTTATAAAGAACACTAGTTCTTCCCTAAGGCCTTCGGGCCCTTCCTTCCCTTTCCTTAGAAGTGTGTATGTGTTTTACTTAGGGAATTTTATTAACTTACCTTTAGTTTTAAATAATTCCCTTTTAAACCTATCAGTGTAATCTGTGTGTGTGTTTTTGTGTGTGATTACACTTCGGGTTCCTTGAGTATGTCCAAGGATACAAAGGTCTCAGGCTTCAAGAAGTGTGACTCGTGCTGTCAGAAAATGTCTGACAGACGGTCACACTTCTTGTGTGTACTGCCTGGGACCTTTACACCTGCAGGACTCTTGTGCTGTATGCCATGGCTTCAGCCCTAGAGTCCTGCAGGAGAGAAAAAATAAGCTCATTTTGAGGGGCTTAATTAAGCCTGAAGGTTCCCTTCCTGTGTCTTCAGGGAAACCTTCTAAGGCTTCTAGGACCTCGGCTCCAGCTTCAGAGTCGAGGCCTAAGGGCTTTGAAGCCTACTGCTTCATCGGCTCCGGCTGGAGCCGATGAGTCTGTGACTGCTGTTTCAGTGGTTTCCTCGGCTCCGGCCGGAGCCGAGGCATTAGAGAGTCATAGGTCGGCTCCGATCATACCATCGGAGCCGACATCTAGAAAGAGATCGAGGTCACCGTCCCTTGGCTCCGTTCATTCAGCTCCAGCGTCTCCCCTGCTGTCTGAACGGAGCCATAGATCTCACTCCTCCAGGTCATCGAGGCTATCAGATCACGACCTCCAGAGGGTAGTGAGTAGACTTTTGAAGTCCGAGGCACTGGCCCAAATGCTCCAGAGTCCAACTCATCAGTCTATGCCTCAGCTTGTTCCAATTAATATTCCTCCTCCGACTCCTTTGAGCTCGGGCAGGCGTCGGAACCGAGACTGTGGTTGCGGCAGAGCCGATACATTTGTCTTCGGCTCCGTCGCCGGCTCCGATTTCTTCCTTTGAAGAATCTCGGCGCCGGGCTTCCCTCGTCGGCTCCGAGGGGGTGAGTGGCATCGGACCCTTGTCCGACCCCCCTCTCCCTCTCGGTGCTTCGGCGCTGGTGAGTTCGGCTCCGACATCGGCCTCGGAGCCATCCCTGTCGGTGCCGAGGGAGGTTCTCAGCTTCTCGGAGCGGGGACCTCTGGCTCTGCCTGACAGGGGTGCATTCGAGGTCATGCGAAGTGTGTTGGAACCTTGTTTGACTCCACAGTCTGCTCCGTCCGCCCCTCCCACTTCGGTGCCTTTGGTTATGTCGACTCACTCCCTCATCCCAGACCGCAGAGAGCAAGCTCCTCAAGAATCCCCTGTTGGGATCTCATCCTCTTCCGAGGCCTCTCCTGAATTGACAGGGGAGCCCCCTAGGAAGAGAAAGTGTAAGAGGAAGCACTTAGACTCACCTGAGTCTGTCACCTCTGACACAGATTTAGAGGATTCCGAGGGTTCCCCGTTCCCCTTCTGAAGATGTCTCTTCGCAGACATTCTAGAGATCCTGAAACAGAGGGAAATTGGCCAGCCCTTAACCCTTCGGAGGATGAATCTGTGTATCTTGAGGCGTTTGGCTCGCCCTTCCACCTCCTGGGTGTCCCCCTTTCATCCCCTCATGCAGGTGGTTGCAAAGAAGGCCTGGACGGCTCCTGATTCAGTGGACCCTACGCCCAGGAGACCCTCCAAATTTATAACAGCACCAACTGACAAGCAATTCCTCACAAAAGGTGTTTCTGTGGATGCTATGGTGGTAGCTGCTGCCACCAAGAAGGAACTAGCTGATCCTTCGGTGCCTGTCCATCCACCTAACAAGGAATCCAGGTCTATGGACAGGTACGGGAAGCGGATGTTCTCATCAGCGACCTTTGCAATGCGTTCGCTGAACTACCTATGCCATTTTACTCGTCTTCAAAGGGACTTAATCAAGGAAGCGAGTGATATGTTGAAGGATCCTACAGCTGTGGGTTTTCAAGACAAGATGAACACTCAGCTGGCTACCCTGAACTACATAGCTAACTCCTCCATGTGCCTTCTTTCTTATGCGGCTGATGGAGCGAGCAGGGCCGCAGGGACAGGTGTGGCCTTACGCAGGCACGCCTGGATGCGGTTATGCAACTTTGCGGACCCCTTTAAAACGTCTTTCACTAATTCCCCGTTTGATGGATCATCTCTTTTTGGTCCTCAAGTGAAAGAAACCTTGACTAGGTGCGAGACAGATGGCAAGACTCTTTCTGCCGTCGGAGTCCGTTTTTCTACTCCTTCTAGGCCTTACCCCAAAGGCCAGAAAAGTGGGAAAATGTGGTTCCGTAAACAATCTCAAGGGACTTCGCCTGACGCACAAAGTCGGTTCCCCGCCAGAGGCAGAGGGGGGAACAACAATGGTAGACGTCGCCCTAGAGGCAGGGGGGGGTCCGCAGAACCAGGGCAATCGTGAAGTCTTCTCTGATAAGCCCTTTCAGCATCCCTGAGGTGTTGCCCGACTGCCTACCTTCGGAGGCAGTCGGGGGAAGATTGTCACTGTACCCAAAAGCCTGGCTATCCCTGACTCAAGACAAATGGGTACAGTCCATCATTTCCGAGGGTATTCCATTCCCTTCTTTCGCATTCTAAACCAATCAAAAAAATCCCTTCCAGATGTTCCACCCGCTCAAAGGGATCTTGCAGCTTTGGAAATTTCAAAGCTGCTTGCAAAAAGAGCAATTCAGCCAGTTCCAGCAGACCAGCAAGGATCCGGAATCTACTCCAGGTTCTTAAGTTCCAAAGAAAACAGGGGACTGGAGACCAATTTTGGATCTCAGTATCTTGAACAAGTCAGTCAAGAAAACAAGATTTCGGATGGTCACGCTGCAGTCCATCCTTCCCCTTTTGGGAAAGGGAAGCTGGATGTGCTCTATAGATCTTCAGGATGTGTACTATCACATAAAAATGAAAAGACGCTCCAGAAGATTCCTCCGCTTCAGGCTGGGAACCAGTCATTTTCAATTCAGGGCCCTGCCCTTTGGTCTCACCACTGCCCCGGTGTTTACCAAATGCATGGCAGTGGTAGCTTCTCACCTGAGACGACAAGGATTCCAGGTGTTTCCATATTTGGACGACTGGCTCCTCACAGCTCCCACCAAGCATCTTCTTCTAATGGCCAGGGACTACACCTTTCGCACTTGTCGAAATTTAGGCATTTCAATAAATTTCGAAAGTCTGTTTTGTCGCCTTGTCGTACTATTACCTTCATAGGCGCAAATCTAGACACAGTCAACATGTCTGCAAGACTAACAGATCAGAGAATAACAGACATACACAAAATAGTCTCACTCCTCTTCAGCAGCAACAGAATCAAAGCCAGGCTAGTTCTGAAAGTGTTGGGGATTATGGCGGCTGCCATACCTCTGCTTCCATTAGCCAGATTCCACATGAGAATCCTTCAATGGATGCTCTTCACGCAGTGGTCGTACCAGCAACTTCCAATGTCTCACACCATTATGATCACGCAATCATGCAGAAATCATCTTCTGTGGTGGATGTCTTCCCCTCAGCTCTTATTGGGAAGACCCTTTGTTCCTTCCCCTCCGGTTGCTACTCTGACAACGAACCCCCCCCTGATCGGGTAGGGGGGGGGGCATTATCAGGGCAGAACTGTCCAGGGCACATGGCAACCAGACGAATGCCACTTGCACATAAATGTTCTAGAGATGAGAGCAGTGCTTTTAGCGTTGCAAGCCCTTCAAGACTCTCTTCCCTTGGGAACGATAGCAATCCAGACGGACAATATGCCTGTAGTGTGGTATATCAACAAACAAGGCGGAACCAGGTCCTACTCCCTGTGTCGAGAAGCACTCAGACTGTGGCAATGGGCGATTTCTTCTCAGCGTTTTCTGATAGCAACGCACATCCCCGGGAAGTCCAATCAAATCGCGGACAAGTTGAGCAGAGCTATCCTCATGCCTCACGAGTGGTCTCTGAAAGACTCTGTTGTGAGAGAAATTTTTCTCAAGTGGGGCCAGCCTTGCTGCAACCTTTTTGCTACTCCCCAAAACAGCAAGTGCAGAGATTTTTTCACTCTTTTCCCGTTACCAGGCCAACCCAGCAGAGACGCTCTAGTCCAGGTTTGGCCCCGGGGACTTCTGTATGCTTTTCCTCCCTTCCCACTAATCTCTCAAGTGATACAGAAAGCTATCACTCAGAAGGCTTCATTGATCCTCATTGCTCCGTACTGGCCTCGACAGGTTTGGTTCCCTTTTCTACATCAGTTTCTGTTGGAGCGACCTTGGCATCTGGACCTAGTTCCAGATCTTTTGATCCATCAGTCGGGTCAGTTTCATCGCTCCCTTCCCTCCCTGAACCTCACTGCTTGGTTCCTCCAATTCCAACCTTAGCCAGGCTTCCTCAAATATCTCACTCTGTTAGAGATATTTTGATAGCTTCCCATAAATCTTCCACTCAAAAGATTTATTTGAGTAAGTGGAAACGTTTCGCCTATTGGGCTCAAGGAAGGGACATAGATCCTTTCACTGCTTCCATCCAAATGGTCCTTGATTTCCTAGCTGAACTCTTCCATGCAGGTTCATCTCCTTCTACTCTTAAAGGTCAATTGGCAGCTATTTCTAACTTTCATGTGGGCATTTCAGATTCTGCCATCATGTCCCACAAGCTTTGCAAAGCTTTTTTGAAAGGAGTTTTTCTACTCAGACCTCCGATAAGAAATCCTCCTCCTCCTTGGGACCTAGATTTAGTTCTCAGTTCTTTAATTCTCTCTCCTTTTGAACCTGCAGCTTCCTGTTCTTTAAAATTACTATCATGGAAGACTCTCTTTCTAGTAGCTATTACTTCAGCTAGAAGAGTTTCAGAACTTCATGCACTCAGCTGCCGACCTCCTTATCTGTTGTTCCATAAGGACAGAGTATCTTTACGAACCAATCCATCCTTCTTACCAAAAATAGCCTCCTCTGCTAACCTAAATCAAAGCATTGACCTCCCGGTGTTTTTTCCAGAATATTCTAACAGATCTGAACAAAGATTGCATTGGCTAGATGTTCATCGTCAGTTAAGGTACTATTTGGATAGAACAAAACAATTCAGAAAATCTGACCAGCTGTTCGTCTCTTATGCAGAAGGCAGAAAGGGACTTTCAGTTTCAAAGGTATCCTTATCCAGATGGCTAACATCTCTGATCTCCCTTGTTTATGAAATTAGACACCAAAAGCTGCCTAGCAAACCTAAAGCCCATTCTACCAGAGCTTTGGCTACTTCTATAGCTTTCCAAGATAGACTGCCTATTGACACCATTTGTGCAGCGGCTACTTGGGCTACTCCTCACACTTTCATTTCTCATTATAAGCTGGATTTAGCCTCTAGACATAGAGCTAACTTTGGTTCCACTGTTCTCAAGAGTCTGTTCCGTTAGGCCACCCGGGACAAGGTGCTAGGGACGCGGTCCCATCCAGCAAGAATGAAGGCGAGATAGACAACTTAACATATAGAAGTTATGTTCTTACCATAACGTTCCATGTTAGTTGTCTTCTCGCCTTCTTCTTGCGTCCCACCCTCCTTCCCCCTGGCCTGGACAGACCTAGAGGAGTTTTGATTGTGACCTCTCTTTCTACCACCTCTGTACTTTAGGTATATGCTCTGCTGTGCATATTTCCTGGATCAGGATGTAGGTCACCCTTCTCTTCTCCCTTGTTTATAGAGGTGGACTTTGTTACTAGTTATTCTATTACTATTATAGGCTGGGCCTAGCTTACAAACGAGATCTGAGGTAACTCACGCCTAGCATTGTGGGATATAAGGGGAGCCTCGAGCCGGTGGAACCAACTCTCGAGCTTTTAGAGTGGCCGAGTCGGAGCCGAGGTCGGCTCCGAACCCATCCAGCAAGAAGAAGGTGAGAAGAAGACAACTAACATGGAACGTTATGGTAAGAACATAACTTCTATTTATCCTTGGAGAGACAGTAATTGTGGTATTGTCTAAAATAAACCTGCAATATGAGCAAGCTCCACATTTCTCTAGACCTTTTGGTGGGGCTTTAACCATGAACTTAGTTGCCTTGTTCTAAGAAACCCTTCAAATTCCTCTTAAACAAAGTTGTGGGCATCTCCTAGTGTACCCAGTAAGTCTACTGAGCTAAATATACTAGTCCAGTTCTTGAAAAACATTTTCTTTATTTCAGCAGCTATACTATTAAAAGGTAGAACCATAGCATGGCCATAATTCTTCGTACTGCCTTAAAGTTTTATTCCCATTGAAACCTGCAGTGATTTTTCTCATAATGGGTTGAAGTACTGAATAGATGATATTCCTGTGGAAGTTTGAAAGCTAGGAGGGAAGAAAAATATAGATCCGGAAGGTTTTGTTTAGCAGTGTTTTAAAAGGAAGGGAAGTGCCAGCATTCTGGAAGAAAGCTGTAGTGGCTGTAATACATAGGCCGTAAAAACCCAACTTCATATAGGCCATTTCAGTTTTAAACAATGATTGTAAAGTTTGTCTCTAATACTAAAAGAATGGCAAAGGTATTTCCCAAATTGGTATGTATGGATCAATGTGCTTTTTTTTGGAGTGGGGGACAAAAATTTGACAACATTAATAGAACAGTGATTATCCAGAGGAAGCAAAATGTAAGAAAATACTGCTGTTGGTGGGACTTGATTGATGAAGAGAAAGCATTTGACCAAGTAAGCTGGGATTTAGCTGGGATTTTGAGTAAGGCAGTAGAAGCATTTGCATTTCCTGATACAGTAAGGTTAATTAGGGGTGTGTGTGTGTATGTATGTATGTATATGTATATATATATATATATATATATATATATATATATACACATATAAATACATATATATATATATATATATATATATATATATATATATATATATATATATATATATATATATATATATATATATATATATATATATATATATATATATATATATACATACATATATATATATATATACATATATATATATATATATACATACATACATATATATATATACATACATATATATACATATATATATATACATACATATACATATATATATAAAAAATATATATATATAAATATAAAATGTGTGTTAATTAGGGTGTGTGTGTGTGTGTGTGTGTGTGTATATATATATATATATATATATATATATATAAAATGTGTGTTTATTAGGGTGTGTATGTATGTATATGTGTGTGTGTGTGTATATATATATATATATATATATATATATATCAAAAATTGAAGTGGGAGGGTTCCTGTAGAAGTTGAATAGAGAAACCAGACAGGGGTGTCCTCTTTCCTCTTTATCTGCATTGTATTTAGGGCCATTGACAAAGAAAATAAGGTACTCAGAAATTCAAAGCTAAAATGACATGGTAATAAAGAAAAGTTGGGTTTATTTGAAGACTTTTTTTTTTATCCGATAAAACCAGAAAAGGATGTCTCAGGAACATTCTGAGTTTCAAGTTTGTTTGAGAGATAAAACTAATACAGATAAAACAAAGGTTATAGCAGTAAAGTATGCACCCCATGCATGAATTGGTTCAGTTTCCATGTTTGAGGACATAAAATGAAATATTTAGGAGTGAGTTATAAAGGATTTTATAATGGTAGCCAAGAAGCATGTGGGAAGAGACTAAAGAGATAATACAAAAACTGAGACACTGGAAGCTCTTGAGAGTATGGATAGCAAGATACAAGCAGTGAAACTGTTTAGTCCGTTTAGCTTTGTATACATTTCAGGCATGTTTTTGTCAGCCATAGGAGAAGTTGCAGACAAGTAATAGAATTGAAGGATTTTATCTGTGTGGAGAGGAGGGTAAGGATCGCATGGGATAAGCTGATCTTCAGTAGATTAAGGTGGTTTATGATTACCTGATATGAAAAGATTGTAGAGCTGCACAGTTACGGCTCATACATGTTTATTAGTGAATGCTAGACTAACTGCTCTGAATGGCCACTTTTAGTCTGGGCAATATCCCAAGGTCAGAATCAAACCTTGTACTTTGTGAGGTAAAGACCTTAATCATCAAGCCAAATCCACTCCTTAAACTTTGAATGTGTAGCTATGATGCGTTATACCCATCCATAAGTACATAGTTTGCTGACTGAATATTTGCCTGTTATAAGCTTGGTCAGAATCAAGTCCTGTACCTTGAATCTGTGAAGTAAAGACCTTAACCATTATGCCAACTCCTCCTGCATAAGACATGCAGAAAGTTGTAATTTAAAGTATAAAGGGGGATAGAGAATGGGATTTAAATGCAGATCCTTAAGGGAGAATAACAGTCATACAGAATACAATATTCATAAAGTAGCAAAGTATTCTAAGATCTAAGCCAATGCAAGACTGGAGAAAAGAGATTCTGCCAATAAGGATGACTTTAAGGGGGTACAGGCAAGAGGGAGCCAATATTTACTGGAGAAAATTGACAAAGGAACCACAGTACTGGGACCAAATAACTAGAGGGATAGGTAATAGAATGGAAAGAGGCGAAGAAGCATTTGGACTGAAGGCTAGAGACTAGCTTTCCTATCGGACACTAGTGTTGGAGTGTAGACGAAGAGAAAGGGCTAGGAGAATCCTAAGAGAAAGATCTGCTCTGGTAGAGATTTTAGTTGAATGTAGAGCAGAAGCTGCTATTTATAAAAAGGGATTAGTAAGGCATATAAAATTGCTTGATAACTATAGGAATCAGGAGGGTAAAGATTGAGAGAGACTGGATAAAGCAGTTCACAAGGAAATAATGGGACACCATATGTATGGCTCCCAAATATGTAACAGTCTTGATGCTTGGAAATATTCACATAGCTACTTTTATACCCCAAGCAGACTCCCAAAGAGTTCCTTGGGTAGATGGTAAAAATAGATAACTGGAAATTTACAATCTGAAGTTGTTGTTTTCATTTGCTCTTCAACCTGTGGAAGACTTATCTGACTGCCGCATTTTCCAGCATCAGATCTGAGCTCCAGGCTCCACCCCAACCCTAATGCCAGTTTCCCTCCTCCCCTCGGATCTCATTTGTCATGCCTTTAGCTAGCATCATGGTCCATTACTCCAGGCTTTTGGCGAGTGTTTTTCCGGTAATTTAATCCTAGCCTTTTGACTTTTCCTATCCTCTTTCCGCCCTTTCACCTTCCTCTACCTTTGCGCTCGGGCATCTGTTCTTAGCTTTCCAAAAAAAAAAAAAATTTATCCCGTTCCCTGTTTTCTCTCTCCCTCTACTTTAGGTGTGAGTGAGTGTTTCTGGGTCCTCTGCTTCTACCATGACTGAGACACCTAAGCCATAAGGTTTCCCCACTGATGGCCACACTCTGTGAGTAGTCAGTTTAGGGGTCCCGCACCTGGATTCCTCCTTTTCGATCTGAGTGGGATTCAACCCCTGCACGTCGATCGATAGGAGGAATAAGCTGATCCGTAAGGGCCTCCTTCCTCCTGGCCTCTGGCAGTCTACCTCCCACCAAGGGGGGACGGGGATGGGGAGAAGTGCAAACACCGAGACTGATGGGCCTGGGAACCAGTCCCCCAACCACTTTTCCTTAGCCTGAACCCCCCGCGAAATGTCACCCAGCTCAGGCTCCCTCTATTCCGTTCACCTTGCTTCTCCCCAGACCCAGAGGTTTCTCGGGGCCTTCCCCTGTGTCTGCTTCCCCCAACCGCCTGCCTAGGCCGGTGTCTGGCCTCCTGTGCAAGGTCCACCTGCAACCTTTCCGAAGCCGAAGTGGACAGGAAGATGTGGAGCTTTATCTGCACACAGATTCAGATGGGAGTCTTGCCTGCCCCTACTCCCTCTGGGGCTGGGGGCATGCAGTCTGCCTTTTTGCCGATCAATACTTCTGTGATCCAACCCCCGGTTTCGGATCCTTAGGTCTGAGGCCACTCAGCTTCAAGGGGTCGGCACCGATGGTACCTCGACGCTGACCATTGGCATAAGTGAGCCGGCTATGTCCAGCTCGGAGCTGTAGCCTCTGCATCAGATCTGAAGGAGTGGTGTCAGCTCAGATTTTGCTTGGAGCCTGGCCATCCACTCAAGAGTCTAGGTGCCTGGAGGTTCAGCTCCGGCTCCCCCGTTGACCTAGAGGATTATGGACTTGGTCGTTCTCCCAGCTGCAGGGGTTCGTTCTCCCTCTGCCTTCGACTTGGTGGTGAGGGTCCTCTCGGTTCCTTTGAGAACCCTGATGCTTTTGTCTGCCATCCTGTCTCCCTCTGTCTGGTCCAGATTCTGCCATCTCCGCCCCAGGGAATTCCCCCATTGGAACAGACTGAAGCTTTCAAGTCCTCCCTTGCGACCCCCCCCCCCCCGAGGAGGTTCCTCAAAAGCACGTTTAAAAGGAGACACTTGGACCCCTGCCAGAGTTTCTCATGGAGGACACAGACTTGGAGGGAAGGGGTGGGTTCCCCCCGGTCACCCCAGATGTCTCTTTTGGTGACATCATGGAGATCCTTCACCAGCATGGAGAGTGGTCTGACCCTGACTAGTTGGTGTTCCTGGAGGCATTTGGTGCCGGACCCCCTACATCCTGGGGGTGTCCTCCCGCAGATCCCTTGGTGGATCTCATTACATCTCAGGCATAGAATGCGATCTCCAAATGCCTTAAGATTCTCAGTGCCCCATCAGATAAACTGCACTGGTCAAAGGGATACCCTGTCGATGCCATGATGGCAGCAGCCACCAAGAAGGAGCTTGCGCAGGAGAACTCCACGGTCCATCTGCCGGACCAAGAGTCAAGGACCATGGACGTTTTTGGAAGCTGGTCTACTCTTCAGCAAAGTTCCCTGTATGTGTGCTAAACTACATGCCACACGTGATCAGGCTTCAGCACGACCTAGTTAAGGAGGTCGCCGAGTCTGCTCCAGGGTCCATGTCGGTGGAGGAGAAGGTTTTTTCCTCCCAGATGGCCACCCTTACTTCCATCTACAACACCTATGCGGCTCCTGTCTCTCACTACTGAGGGCACTGCTAAAGCAGCTAGAGCAAGCGTTGCCATCAGGTGTCATGCCTTGCTCTGACTTTGTGCCTTTTCGGAGCCCTTTTAAGCCATCTTTTACAAATGAGCCGTACGATCATTCCACACTCTGGAAATACTGTACCTGACACATTGGTCCAAAGCGAGGAGGATGGGAAGACTTTGCCATTGGAATTCCCTCCTCAATCCCTCAACGAACCTTAAAGTTCAGCTGGCAGCTATATCTAACTTCCATGTAGGAGATAATTCGGCTTCATAGGCTTTGTCTAAGCTTTGTAAAGCCTTTTTGAAAGGTACCTTTCTTAGGCCCCCCAATCAAGGACTTACTGCCACCTTGGGACCTTACATTGGTCCTACAAGCCTTAGGTTTCTTCCCACTTTCAACCCCCAGCTTCGGTGGATTTGCAGATGTTCGTGTTACCCTGCTGCAGTCATCACACTTGGGTTATCCTGTCGTCAGGCGGTCCCGCAGTCGGCCGGAATTCCAAAGTCTTGGTCCGGCGGTTGCTGTCACTTCTTCCCTAACGTCAGTGTGCCAGGGGTATATGTAATGCATCTGACGCATTTTCTTCAGTCTTTCTTGCCGCGCAGTGCCCGAAGCAGAAGCAGTTCACAAGTGTTCTGCCGACTCCTGAGATTTTCGAAGTCGAATTTCAGATCCGAAGTCTTCAATAAAGCTAAGTACCCCATTGGGGAAACTTTTCTTACCTCAGACAGATGTCAGAAAAAGATAACAATTGTATTTCTTGTGGGAAGCAAATACCTCGTAAGGATTTTCATTCTTACTGCATACCTTGCTTAGGCCCAGACCACGACGTCACTGGTTGTCGTTTTTGTGCTAGGTTTAATAAGCGTACTATAAAAAGATGCTTTGATTTTGCATGACACTACTTCGGTAGAAAATTTAACTACACAATGCCGTCGGAGCAACCGACTACCGGCGTGCACAAAAAACGCAAGGATAAGGACAGGCAGCCTAGACCCAAGCCAGACTCCGAGGCCTCGGCTGGACCGGTCTCCGGTTCACCGGTCTTCAGTGAGGCTCCGACGCAGCCCCTGACTACCGCAGATTTGGAACCAGAGACCGCTTTGGAGCCTTTGGCGGAGAGTGCTAGGCCGATGCAGCCATTTTGTTTAGCCCCTACCGACGACACTGCAGAAAGAGATGTCGGTGGTGCAGAAACACCTTTGGTTTCTGAAGGCGTCTTCAGACCGACGCTCACCATAAAAACGTATCCTAAGCTTAAGACTCCTATTAAACCTAAAAAGACTGCACTTCAGTTCAAGGCCCCATGCCTAAGAAACAGATGCTTAAAATAGCTGAAGATTTGATCTCTTTAATCAGGGGTTCCCAACCCCCACCCGACAAAAGGCCTAGACAAGAGGTAGATTATGCCTCCTCTGATCAAGTGTCTATTTCCTCAGGCTCCTCTGAGGATCAAGATTACTCCTTCTCCCCTTATGAAGATTCTGATGCTGAGGATTCTATTCCCTCAGCTTCTCCTCCTGAAGACTACTCCTTTGGGGAAACTTTACACACTGAGGGAACATTTTCACTGGGAAGGTCAGGACTACTCTGACTCAAAGAAAAGGCTCAGTTTCTTTTACTCCCCCAGCACAGACCACTTGCCATCCCCCCAGTTTTAGACATTGTGGATGATGTTTACTTAGAATCTAGTTTGAACCCAGATGCTCTGCCTCCTGCCCAGCCAAACCTGACAGATACTATAGAGTGCCTGATTCCCACAAATTCCTTTATAAAAGCCCTGCTGCTGATCCAGAGACTATCTCCCAGGGTCCCAAAGGGGCTAAGGCTTCTATGGCGAAAAATCCTGTACCCTCTGAAAGGGACTCCAGAGCACTAGACAGGTGGGGGAAAAAGGTTTACACCTCAGCCACTCTAGCTGTGAGAGCACTAAATTGCCAATTTCACATGCTAAAATATCAGCAATTTCAAATGTCTCGGTTAAAACAAAAAATGAGCACACTCCCTCAACAGTCTGAATTGAAAGAAATGCAGGATCTGTTGCATGCAACTGAACAGGTGGGCAAACATACTTTACAATGTGGGTTTGATTCTTTGGAGGCTTCCTGCAGAGCAGCTGTCACTGGGTCTTTTATATGTAGGCATGCTTGGTTAAAGGAACAAACACTGCCTGATCATGTTAAAGCAAAGCTTCTAGATGCTCCCTTACAGCAGGATGTTCTATTTGGAGTTAAAGCAGAAGAAGTCTTAAAGAAAATGGAGGATAAGGCAAGTGTCAAAGATTTTCTACAGGTACAGACCCTTCGCTTCAGCTGAAATTGGCCAACAAAAAATTGGTCCTTTCCAGCCACTGACAGACCACAGAGGGGTAAATACAGACGTCCAAGAGGCAGAGGACAACCACAAGCCCAATACAAACCTCGACAATGGGGCATTGCAACACAGAAGGGAGAAGACAGGTCCCAAACTACCAGAATGCAAACTCAATGACTTGCACCTCATCTGGCCAAGCAACACTCTCTTGGCAGCCCCCTTGGGAGGAAAACGCGCACTTTTTTCAGACAACTGGCACATTGTCACAAAGGACAGATGGGTCCTAGACATAATTTCACGAGGTTACAGATTCCATTTCCACACTTTGCCAATGAAAAGAGGAATGCCAAACCTGCCACAAAATCAGTGGGCAGAGGCACAAAAGCAAATTACAGCTCTCATGGACATGAGAGCCGTTCAACTGGTACCTACACGAGAGCAAGGCCAAGGATTTTACTCAAGACTCTTTCTAGTCCCCAGAAAGGACAGTGCCTGGAGACCAATTCTGGACCTTTCAATTCTAAACCCCTTCTTACAAGTACCCAAATTCAAGATGCTAACACTACAGCAGCTTCTTCCCATGTTGGGCAAGAAAGCATGGCTAGTAACGTTGGACCTCAAGGAGACATACCTGCATGTCCCTATCAGACAAAGTTGCAGAAGATGCCTCCGTTTCATTGTAGGTTCAACCCATTGCCAATTCTCTGCACTGCCCTTTGGCTTATCTGCTGCGCCCAGGGTCTTCACAAAATGCCTGGCACCAGTAATTGCATACTGCAGACAAAGAGGAATTCAAATATACCCATACCTGGGCGACTGCCTCATCCAAGCAGAAGGCAAGGACATTCTCTTACAACATCTGGCTTTTGTAAAACATCTTCTAAGTTGCCTGGGGTACACAGTAAACGAAAAGAAATCAAAACTAGTACCCTCACAAAAGATGACATTCCTGGGTGCCAGCTTGAATACAATGGCCCAGAAGGCTTATCTGACGCCAGACAAACTACAACTGACTCAATATTTCAAAATAATGGCAACAAAGACCCAACTACCTGCAAGAAAAATCCTGCAGGCCTTGGGCTTCATGGCATCTTGCATACTACTAATACCATTTGCAAAGCTGCATATGGGGAAATTACAGTGGTACCTAAAAAGCGTATGGTCTCAACACAGCCACTGCTTGGACACAATATCTCTCATTCCCTGCCTACAACAGGAGTTTCTATGGTGGTCACAGGCATGTCACCTCAACAAGGGTCAGCCTTTCACCTTGCCCCCAGCCAGGCAAACTGACAACAGATGCATCGGACTAAGCCTGGGGGGCACACATGGCAGGACAGTGCGTTCAAGGCATATGGACTGCAGATCAAAGGAATCTGCACATCAATCAAAAAGAGATGCTAGCTGTACAGAATGCTCTGACAGCCTTCAAGAACCTATTACATCCAGGACAACTTACAATAAGGATGGACAACACCACAGTAATGTGGTACATAAACAAACAAGGGGGTACACACTCCTACCCTCTATGCAGGCAAGCAATGACCTTGTGGAGCACAGCACTGGCTTACCAAGTTCAGTTACAAGCTCAATTCCTGCCAGGAAAAAACACATTGGCAGACTACCTCAGCAGAAACGTCATGGATCCCCACGAGTGGAAACTGGATCCACAGGTATTTGCAACGATAACTCAGAAATGGGGCCTTCCAGACATAGACCTGTTTGCCAGTCCCCAAAACTATCAGCTAACAAAATTTTGTACAAGGACACTTCACCATCAAGCTTGGAAAGTGGACGCACTCTCATTCAGTTGGAAAAACCTGACCGTATATGCCTTCCCTCCATTGCCTCTCCTCACAAAGGTGCTTCTGAAAGTCAGAAAGGAGAGACCACGACTGATACTCATAGCCCCAGACTGGCCACGCCAGCAATGGTACCCACTATTAAGGAATATGGCCCAGGGCCCACCTTGGAATTTTACCTCAAATTGCCCATTTGCTCACACAGCAAAACAATCAGATTCTACACAGCCAGCTCAAAACCTTAAATCTGGCTGCATGGCAAATCACCTAAGCATCCAGCCAGCTCCACTTTCCCAAGCAGTTATGGAAGGTAGGAGGCCCAGCACCAGGAAGGCCTACTCGGACAAATGGAAAAGGTTTTGTGCCTGGAACCAAGCTAAAGGCCAAAACACACTTCAGCCTCACATGCCTCAGATTCTACAGTATTTAACTGAGATGTTGCACAAAGGACTTTCTTTTTCTTTCATTAAAATCCATGCATCAGCTATTTCAGCCCACTACAACATGGATCCACCCTTATTTTCACATCCACTTCTAAGGCAGTTCCTCAGAGGGGCAAAAAACATTAGGCCTCCCAGAAGAGCACCTACACCAACACAGGACCTCAATTTTGTTCTGGAAAAACTTGCGCTACCTCCCTTTGAATCAGCTTTCTCTGCAGATCTACCATTTCTATCATGGAAGACTGCCCTGCTGCTAGCAATAACTTCAGCTAGAAGAGTCTCAGAGCTGCAGGCACTAATGGCAGTGGAACCTTTCCTCATTTTCCATGAAGACAGAGCTTCTCTGCGAACTAACCCTTCCTTCATGCCTAAGGTGGTTTCCAGTGTGGCTTTAAATCAAACCATCCACTTACCCACCTTCTTTCCAAATCCACAGAACAAAGGAGAAAGACTCCTGCATTCCTTGGACATTCACAGGCAACTTTGTTACTACTTGGATAAAACTAAGGTTTTCAGAAAATCTGACCAGCTCTTTGTATCCTATGCTACAGCTTCACAAGGGAAGGCTATATCAAAACAAACCATTTCCAAATGGATAGGACATTGCATTCGTTTTTGCTATACCCATCATGGAAAACCAGTTCCTGCTACCATTAGGCCCCACTCTACCAGGGCAACAGCTACATCTACAGCCTTCTTCAGGGGGGTTCCAACCAAGGAGATTTTGGAAGCTGCAACTTGGAGTTCAGTACACACCTTTACCAAACACTATCACTTACCACTTTACTCTAAGACTGGAGCTGGGTTCGCCACTGCAGTTCTGCAGGGCCTTCTAGCCTCCTCTAAGACTCCTCCACCCATCCTTAGCTTTGGGATTCTACCCAAGTGTGATGACTGCAGCAGGGTAACACGATGAACATAGTACAGTTTTGTACTTACCATAAATGTAGATGTTAGAGTGTACACCCTGCTGCAGTCCAGGTTACCCTCCATCCCCTCTGATCTAACTGGCTAAATCTCTACAATACCTTCCTGATGTATTTGCTTATAGCTGGAGGGATTTTGTGTTTGTGCTAAAATTACTTAAATTGGTACTAATTACTGGCCACCTTTTTGGGGGCACCTGACATCTGGGGCAAGAAAAACTGAAGAAAATGGCGTCTGATGCATTATATGTACCCCTGGCGCACTGACGTCAGGGAAGAAGCGACAGCAACCGACTCCGGACCAAGACTTTGGAATTCCGGCCGACTGCGGGACCGCCTGCCGACAGGATAACCCAAGTGTGATGACTGCAGCAGGGTGTACACTCGAACATCTACATTTATGGTAGGTACAAAATTGTACTTTTTTGTCTTGGAATACAGCCTTCCTGTTTGCCGTTACTTCAGCCAAGAGTGTCAGAGCTTTAAGCCTTATTGGTTAAGCTTCTTTATATGATCTTCCATAAAGACAGGGTGTCTACACATCTACACACTAATCCTTTCCTTCCAAAGGTGGCTTTGGAATCTTACATTAATCCGGTTATCAGTCTCCCTGTTATCTTTCTGGAGCTCAGATCCAATGCTGAAAAATGCAGCCTAGTCAGATCCATCTGGATCCGTGTCCCACAGGTTGAAGACAAATGAAAAGCAACAATTCAGATGGAATGTTATGGTGAGTGCATAACTTCTTTTTTAGAAGTGTAATGAGTTGGCAGACTTTAAAAAAATTCCCTACAGAGACATCTGTCAAATGTTTGGTGAGCAAATGGTGCAACTAGGGGAAATTATTTTTTGAGCTGGATACAGGGTCTGAATTGCTTGGACACAAAGTCTTAAGTTTAATTCTGGTGGCTGCTAAAACATCAATTACCAGCAAATAGAAGTCAGTCTAAGCCAACTGTATGTGAAGTAGTGAATATTGTAACAGTGGTAAAAGAACTGTAGTGGGATCTTTAGAGAAGGGTAGGAGTAAACTACATAGAAAAAAATGGAAATTGTGGAACAATACATGCGGAATATTTTGAGGAGGAGTGAGGTTTAAAGGAAGTCAGAAATTGAGCAATTAATGTAATGTTCGATTGATTCTGTAAAAGCATTGTGATGTATAATGTTCGTAACTTTGAACTTTATTCTTCTATATATAAAATACATGTTTGCCTATGTTAGTTTAGTAAAGGTGTTTAAAAATAGGTTGAAATTCTGGTCCATGCTTGGATTTAACCTCAGTGGCCACAGAATCTAATAATTCCTTCAGATAACTGCTTTCCAGAAGAAAAAAAATCCACTATCATTGGAAACCAATCTTGACAGACCATTTCATACTTGGCCAGATTTTTCTTCTGCTTTTCTGGGTGGCAGCAGTGCCTTCTGTTGAAGGTTGGGCGCCAGGTTGGCAGCTCGACACTGTAAAACTCCACTGCCAATTGTGAGCAGACAGATGATCCGCTGTGGCGACCCCTAACTGGTAAAAGCCAAAAGAAGATGATTCTGGGTGGCAGCTGATCTAGTGTAAATACTCATTTATTGTATTCAAATTGATGTATGTTGATATTTTCTGTGACACACATGCCTAAAAATGTAATGGTCATAAAAATCATAGTGATAGGTAAATTTAAAAAAATCAACAGTATTATTCAGGTAAGTGTAAAATTCATCAAATTCCTCTTCCTTTTCCAGGTAATAAGCAATTCATTTTGCACCAAAAAGGATTCTTAAACACAATTCAGCTCCTAATGCCACATATCATCAAAACTATATGTCTTTGCCAGTATTATTGTTTGATCTCCTGGCAATTCCTTTTACAACTGATCATGGG
Organism: Protopterus annectens; assembly: GCF_019279795.1. Taxonomy (NCBI): domain Eukaryota; kingdom Metazoa; phylum Chordata; order Ceratodontiformes; family Protopteridae; genus Protopterus; species Protopterus annectens. Next base: position 1,237,043,189 of record NC_056746.1, read on the forward strand.
ATTCTTCTTGACCATTTGCTGTACTTAACTGCAGTGCCTTGGCCTCTGTATTTGAGTGGTTTACATCTTATTTCTCAAGTCTCTCCCTGATGGTTGTGCCTGGAGTTGATTCTCCATTTCACTTCCTTTGGAGTTTAGGGTGCCCCAGGTTCCTATTGTAATTGCTAGCTTAGTCATGCTGAGATTACTGTAATGACTTCTACACCTCAAGCTTACAGATCTGACTAAACTGGAGTGGGTCAAAAATAGCCAGTTCATTGACTAATGCTTCTCAAACTAAACATTCACCTCCATTTCTGAGGATTTGCATCGGTTTTCAGTTGCTGCCAAATGTTTCTGTAAATGTTTTTTTTAATACTTGTGACTTGCTATTTATACAATTTCAGTGCAACTGTGTAACAAGTGGAACATCTATCCTAACCTTAACATTTCATGAGCCTTTCAGTTGGATATGCTACCTTCCATCCATTCCCCTTTGAGGTAGCAGCAGTTTTTGAGTTAGGGTTGTCATAGACCTCTTGGTGCTGTTTTGATGCAAGTTAATACTAGCATATTCTTTTAGTTTTGCTGATCATCCTACAAGCTGGCACCTCAGTTTTGCATCAGCAGACCGACTTAATTTCACTGTCGCCTTGAGTTGTATATTCTTTTTTAGATGCTGTGGAGCAGCATCAGCCATCATAGTGCAAGATGCTACATAGTTCGTAAGAGAGGCTGTTAAAGCTGCCTATCCTGCTTATATAATAAAACTGTTGTAATGAGTACTGCAGAGAGTTGGCTTTGTGCTCATACCACAAGCTATTTGAGTTGGAAGTATTTCAGCAATGTACTTTTCATGCCTATGCGTTTGTTAGGTCAGAGATCAAAGGTGAAAACATGCAGTATATATAAATTCACAGATGCCATGTTGCTGTGTCCCAAGCTAAGGTGCATGGGAGTAGGTTGCTCTAGATCATCTTGAACATTGTTGTTTCAGTGGAAAATTACTGCAATTAAGAAAATAAAAGGAAAGTATGCATTTGAAAATATTCATTTAGGTAGTTTGTGATAGTTTTACTTGATTCAATAATGATGCTACTGACTCTTGTCAGTTTTCTGTGTAGCATTTAATATTGTAAAGGTACAGATAATTGAGAAAGTAATGAAAACATTGATGTGTATGGTAGTGGTTCCTGTTTTAGTAACTTTTTTATTTGTTTTTCCACAGAGGAATATGTGACTTGTCATACTTGTCGGTCTCCAGAAACTATTCTACAGAAGGACACTCGTCTGTATTTCTTGCAGTGCGAGACTTGTCACTCTCGCTGCTCTGTGGCCAGCATCAAAACAGGTTTCCAGGCTGTTACAGGCAAGAGAGCACAACTTCGAGCCAAAGCCAATTGAATTGTGATGGAGTCCATGGAGAGGGTTGGGAAGGGTTACGTCAGGACAGTTTTTTACATTTGGTTTTGAAGCGATGTGCATATGGAAACCAGAGAAGAATTTCAAAATTTAAAAACAGCCTGGTTAACAGATGGATTTTTGATTGTTCGAGATTCTCCCTAAAGAATTAAATCTTGAACTGTCCACTTCGTTGTGGTCCTTGGCTGATCTTTTGTCAGATTCAGAGCTGCTTACAGGAAAGTTTTTTTTTTTTTTTTTTTTTTTTTTAAATTTAAGACACAGAACATTGTTAAACAATTACATTACACTGGGTATCCCTTTTTAATGACAGATGTGGAAAGCATAATTGATGAACAGCATTTTCTTAACTTGGTTTATTAGCAGCTTTGAGGTGATTGCAGTAGCCTTATCAGTGTGTGGGTGAAACTAGGTGACTTGGCTTCTGCATACATGCTGTCCACTACTTTAATTGCAGTTGTATGGCTTGGAATTAAATGTCTGTACCATCAGCGGAGGAGTTTTAGGACTGCAGATAAGAAGTGCACTTTCCCAAAATAATCCATATCAAGCCACAGGAAACGTGCTGTAAAATATGTACACATGAACATCTGCTCCTAAAGATGCAAGACCAAGTTTTCTTTGCCTTAAAAAGAACTGTTAGTTTTTAAATATTTATTATATGTACGTCAGCTTATAGCTGTGTTACCTTCTTTGCATTGTGTGCTGTTGATCTGCCTTGAGTACAGACCCTACTGTGATTGCAGCATAACCTGTAAGGGGAATATGAATGTTTTCATGGCTATAATAGTACACTGAAAATAATGGTGTGAAAACTACATACTTTTTTTTTTTGTTTGTGTAGTTCAGGTGTCCATATAAGATGTCATTTGCAAAACAGACTGCATGTTTTGCTTCAAATAGGGGAAGTCTGGCATCCAAAATGTGTTGGCTTGTGTCCTCCTTCGGAAGGAGTCTATTTTGGGAAAGTGGTAAGAAACAAGTGTTTCTCTGAATTGGATTATCAAGTTCAAAACCAGCCGACCAGTAAAGTTTTTAAGATCTGAAGTTTGGATGGTTTCATGAATGCATATTTGTGAACTTAGTCAAGAAAATTGTTGTCTTATTTTGCTTTTCATATAGATATATTTTACTTCATAGGCTTCCTTCAGGAAGCTGGAATGTAGTGCATTGAAAAAATGGGGAAAATTTGCAGTGTTTTTGTCTGCATCTTTTAGCTTGTTTGCACTTTCAGGCTTCATGTTGAACCTGATGTGCAAGAGTGGTATAGAGCCTAGTTTGAAACTGTTTTTGATGTGTCAAAAACTTGCCTTGTCCTTTATGCCAGAATTGTAAAATATGAACACTGCCCAGCATTGTTTACATGCACATACATTTTGTTGCCCAGTCAAGAGTTATTTTTTCTATATTTCAGTTCTATACAGTTAAGATAATAAAGTACAGTGAAGATTATAAATATAAATGCATACATAACATTTCTTTTGTTTATTGCCATTTGTATGTTACTTGGCATCTTTGTAGTAACATTCCTGTTTTTAGAAGTTTAAAATTGATTGGGAGGATTTTGGTGATTGGAATCGGTGGATAAATATTGCAGTATTCCTTCAGAAAGGAGTCTTGCATTAATTTCGGCATTTGAGCGTTACACTTGCTTTTGAGTTGGCCATTGTTTTCCAGCAGTACATGTATTTCCATGGGGCAGGAGTTAAGTGTTTAACTTTGAGGATACATAGAAGTCTTTGAAGCAGCCATTGGGTAGTAAGCAGCCATTGGGTAGTAATGTGGCATGTTCCTGAGTTTTCGTTCCTGATGTTGATACAGAATTGTCCATTTCAGACGATGCTGCACCGTCCATCTCATTTTTTTTTGTACCACTGGGGGCTCATTTTAACAACTAGAACAATGTTCGTGAATCTTTTGGATGTCTTTTTCTTCATTTTACAAAGTTCATTCCTGGAATTTTTCAGGAACCTTTGTTTACTTCTGAATGATATTTAATCTGTTTCACAGCAGAACTACTGCAGTCAACCATTTAATTGATTGTGGTTAGCTACTACCAAATGCCCATACTTAACATATTTTGACGATAAACACACTTTCAAAAGTTATGAACTTTGTAAACAGTTTAAGGTTGCTGATACAAGAGGGCGATTGGAAGCCCTGGAGACCTGTCTCTTAAGGGAGAAAATAAGTTATAGCAGAGCCTCTGGTCAAACAAGGTATAGTAGTTAACTTAGTGGCTGCTTTACGATCGTGTTCACCCAGGATTCTGAGTGAAGACCATTTAGTGCCATTTTTTTGAAGAGTATTTTAGTAGTCAAACTCCACCTACCACCCCTGTTTAACTGTGGTTATAAAATTTATTATATGTAATTTATAAGATGTGTAGTTACTGTTTGTGTTAAATTTACACAGTTCACGGTACTTCGGACTTGAAATTAGTCTGTGTTGCTCACCTCCAAAGATTAAGGCCTTGCTATAAAAACCTAAATAGTTTTGAGCCTTCAAAATAGAGGTGCGAGACCTTGTGTACATTGTCTATCGGTGACAACTGGCACTACTGGGAGACATCAGACTCTTGTATGAAAAGGTGCGATGTACCAATTTGATCTTGCATGAAGTGCCCTTCATATTGGGTTAGTCCTTCTCCCTGCCACTGTTCATTTTTTCTTAACACATTCAGGGATATTAACATGCCTCTACTGATGTAACGCACCATCTACCGAGTGCACCAGTTTTTTGGCAGTTTAGTTTGTATCTTGATTTTGTTTGTCATCAGTGAAGTCCTATTTTTTGTGTATAACACCAGCAGGCAATGTCATTTAGATTTCTAGCAAAGACTAGCATTGACATGATCTTTACTGCCTTGTGGGAGAGTTCTGTGTTTGCGTAGACTGAAGTGAGAGAGCTAATCTACCACTGGAAGGTGATGCAGATAGAACCATTTGGCATGCTTTGCATCCAGAAATATAAAGGCCATTGAGTGCTGTTTATGCATGGACTGGTTTGGAAGTTTCTCCCCATAGCCTCAGGCTTAAGTTGAAGCATTGCCACAAGGACAAAACACTTCAGGAGCAAATTAAGGCTTAACGGTGTGACAAGTTTTGTGTTTAGCTGCCCCAATTCATGCAGATGCTGAATTTGCCCTGCTTTAATAAGGACTTTCTCATGTCCATTCTCCATTATAGATGGAAAATGAAAGAACAAGAGGAGTGTCCTTGGCTGCATCTTTTTCTGATACCTCCTAGGGATTTTGAGCCTTCCAGATCCAGATTGGTAGGCCAGTACCAGAGGTCGACAAACTTGATCCTAATATAATGGTCCCTTAAGTCACTTTGTCACTATTTGACAGTATTGGAGCCAATAATTCTCTTCCTGAGGCTGTCCCAGGTCAAGTTGGGCTAGTAGGTCTTGTTTGACAAAAGTCTGTTGTGCCATCCAGTCCCAGAACTCATCTTAAGAACTGGACTTCAAATGCTTTGTCGGGAGTTAGCTGGAATCAAATATGTGAAGTTCACCCCCATAAAATCAGAGTTCTCGATTGCTTCAAAATATTTTATTGTAGTGAGTAATGCACAATAATAGCAAGTATAAATGTCATAGCAGCATATTCAAATCAGCATAACAGGAAATATGAATATATTCAGTTCAGCATGACTAAAAGCACGATTATAATAACTTCATCTGAACAAGTCTTGCATCAGACTTGACTGACCTGCCATCCTGAACACCACATATTCTATCATTTCAGCGCTGTGATTTTCCTCTCTAGACATCCACTCCCCCAACCTTGGTTCTCAGGCCTTGTCTTGTTTTTCAGTCTTGCAGGTGCCTGGCTGTTTCGTTGTCTAACATTTTCTTGATTCTTCCCTTGAGAAAGAGAACAGAAAACAGTCTGTAGCCTTCCCTTGGGAACTGTTATCTCATGCGTTGCCAGCAGGGTGGTTCTTTCTGCTTTTCTAAAATGCATGCATAAACGAAACACAATTTCTAGGCCTATTTTACCCTTTAGCCTGTCTAATAACTACTTTAAAATAGAAGTCTGTAATCTAACAGGGCACTTTGGTTTTGAAGCCAGTGCCAGACCAGTGGAACCATCTCAACTCATGCTCATGCATATTGGTGTTAGTAGAGTACCACATCCTGGTGGACACTGGATAGCAGTCAAGTTAAGTGCTTAGTAGAACTTGATCCTGACAGATATGGTAATGGGGTCGTGATGAACAATCACTTTCTCTGCTTTGAGCCTCTGGATCAAGGAAACATTGTTTTGAGATGATTAAGATAGTTACACCACCACTCCCTTCATCTGTTGGTTATCACTTTATTCAGTGAGACCCTTAGGCTTAAAAGCTTAGACTGTTCTCAAGCCCATATTCTGTCTCCTTGGGAGTGTCTTGAGCTTGAGAAAATGCATGAGGAGCCATGGGGTGCCCTGCTCATATAGTTAGTGTAGCTTGGAGGCACTTTATGCCCCTTTAGGTATTTTAGTACCTGAAAAGAAAGCCAAAGTTTTGGGCAGGGTGTGAGTTTACTACTTTGAGAGATGAGCCCTTTGTTTATTTCATCTATTCCAGTTCACATGTGGCTGCAAAGGTGTTCTTCCTCCAGGTTATAATATACTATACCAAGATCACTTAAAGAAAAAAAGGTGGAGGTGTTGCTTTAGTTTGCACAGCTACCTCACTCTCTCCCTTCCTAAAGAACCAATGCCCTCCTTTACACCTGCTGAAATACTAATAGCAAACCTCAAACCCAATGACTTTACTACCATCACAGTAATAGCCATATGCATTCCACCAGGGGACGACATCCTCTTAATGGAGAGTATACCATCATATCTCTCCCTAAATTTCCCTAATGAAACTATCCTTCTTGGGGGCGTAAACATTAATTGGCTTAACCTTAATAATCCAAACCCTCCACAACACACAAACCTCCATGGATTTATACAACTAATCTCCAAACCTACCTATACTAATAACTATAATTCTTCAATCTCCTTGATAGATTGGATACTTGTTTCTAACTCCAGCAAATAGCATAACCCTGAAACTCTACCTGATGCCCTGAGCGACCACTCGCCTATAAAGTGCTACGATACATCACACACCTCCCCAACCAACATTGGCTTATCACCTGCCACAAACTTTCAACCTTTAGTCCAAATACTTTTAAAAACCTCCTCTCTAGAATTGACTGGAATTCCCTTACTCCGCAACCACTCAACGAAGCAGTAAATGCCTTCAACTCAACTTTCCTAAATATTTTAAATTCTCTAGCCCCACTGAGAAAAGTTCGATTAAAGGCAAATATTTCACCCTAGCTATCTAAAACCACCTGTACCCTTATGAAATTCAGAGATAGGGCATGGAAAACATGGCTACAAACTAAACTTCCAGCTGACCTCCTAAAGTATAAAGAACTTAGAAATCAGACAAAAAAAAACTTCAGAGACAAAAAAGACATTATAATCCCCCCAAAACATTAAAATCTGATCCAAAAAAATTCTGTAATGCTATAAACCAAATACTACAGCCAGGTAGTCCAGCTTCACCAAACCCATGTCCTGACATGTCACTTGAAGAAACTGCCAATACCATAACACCTACTTTATCGAATCCATTTCCAAACCATTTAACCCCAACCTCTCAAACATTTCTTCAGACCTCCCTATACACCTCTCAACAACTATCTCAGTAAACTCCTCTCTCAAACCTGTCTCCACTGACTATATCAGAACACTACTCTCAAAGCTCAAACCATGCTCTGTATCAGCAGACAATATTCCTTCTTGGATTGCTGCGCACTCCCTTGCTATGCCTGTAATCTATACTAATCAATTGCTCCATCTCAGAGTCTAAAGATGTTGGTGTTTCACTGTTGCAGTCATTACATTTGGGTTATCTGCTTGCAGGTAGCCCTCAGTCGGCCTGATTAACATAGTCTTGGGTCCTGCGTCGGTTGCTGTCTCTTCCGTGACGGCAGGTCGTCATGGGTATAAAACATGCAGCCGACATCATTACATCAGTCTTTCTTGCCGTGCCCGAAGCAGAAGCAGTTCGCAAGTGCCGGTCGGCCGACTCCTGAAATTTTCATTTTCGAGTTTCAGAACTGAAGTCTTCAACTAAAAGCTAAGTACCCTGTTGGGGAAACTTTTTCTTGCTCTAAACCGATGTCAGTAAAAGTAAATAATTGCATTTCTTGTGGAAAGCAAATACCTCATAAATATTTTCATTCGTACTGTATTCCTTGCCTAGGCCTTGACCACCATGATGTACCTCGCTGTCGGTTTTGTGCCTTATTTAAACCATGAACTATCCGTCGTCTGTATATTTGCGCTTCTAAATTATCCAGATATGTCTTCTGTAAGTCATCTGACTACAGACATTCTGAAAAAACGCAAAGATAGAGACAGGCCGCCCAGTTCGCCGATACTCAGTGAAGCGCATTCACAGCCCCTGATACCTGCTACTTCAGATTTGCAGGCCTCTACTGAGACCCAGTCCAGTATGCCCCGAGATGCTTCAACTGTGGAACCTGCGGATGCCTCTACCTTGGATGGGTAATGAGCCGCTGTGCAGCACCGGCTTCTGAGGGTGTATTCAGGCCTACTGACTTGCATATTAAACCGGTGCCATCTTCTTCTTCAAGGCCTAAAACTCGGACCATGCCTAGAAAACTGACACCAAGACCCGCATGGTCAGGCCTCTGTGCTTAAAGAACAAGTGATGAGAATGACTGAAGACCTTTTACTTTAATCAGGGGAAGCCAACCTTCCCCCTCTAAGAGGCCTAGGATTGGGTTTGCTTATGATACTTCTGACCAGGATTCTGAAATTTGTTTCCTCTGATGACCAGGATTTACCCTTATCTACCTATGAGGATTCTGATGCTGAGGACTCTATTCCCTCTACATCCCCCCCCCCCCCCCCCAGAGGATTTCTCTTTTGGTGAAACCTTGCATACTCTCAGGGAGCTTTTTCGTTGGGAAATTCAGGATTTTTCTGATTCTAAAAAGAGGCTTAGGGATTTCTTATTCCTGCCCCAGCACAGGCCTTTAGCTATACCTCCTGTACTGGACGTTGTTGATGATGCCTTTTCGGAATCTAACATGGCCCCGGACTCTCCTGCTTCCAGAAAACCTGATGGATATTACAGGGTTCCTGACTTTCAAGTTCCTTTTCAAAAATCCTACTGCGGATCCTGAAACCATTTCACAGGGACTCAAGGGCATTAAAGCTACTACTGCCAAAAATCCTACCCCCTCTGGCGCTGGATAGATGGGATAAGAAGGTATAAACTTCTGCAACTTTGGCCATTAGGGCCTTGAATTGCCAGTGTCATATGTTAAAGTATCAGCTGCATATTATTGGATTGCTTAAACAGAAAATGATGACTCCTGATTGTGCTGAAAATGATTTATAGGATTTTATGCATTCTGCTGAACATGTTGGTAAACAGACATTGTAATGTGGTTTTGATTCACTAGAGACTTCTTGCAGGGCTGCAGTAACTGGGTCTGTACTTAGAAGGCATGCTTGCCTTAAGGAGCAATCCTTGCCAGATCATGTTAAAGTGAAATTACTGGATGCTCCCTTAAATCAGGGCCACCTGTTTGACAACAAGGCAGAAGTTCTTAAAAAGATGGAGGAAAAAGCTAAATCTATGCAAACTGTTAGACTTTTTACAAGTACAACCTCCAAGATTGAGTAGGCATTGGCCTTCTAAGAATTGGTCCTTTCCTGCCTCTTCCAGACCTTCAGTCCAAACCCAGATCCAGCAGAGCACCCAGGCTTCAGTCCCAGGGGACGCACTGGACTAAGCAGTGGGGGGCCTCCACTTCCAAATTTGGGAGTAATAAAACTCCCCCCTATGGTAAACTGTCTCAGTGACTTCTTTTTAAAACTTCCAAGCACTTCTCAACTGACTGCCCCTTTGGAGGAAAGATTGCACTTCATGCAACGAACTTGGGACTCATTACCCAGGACAAATGGGTTTTTAATATAGTGTCCCAAGGATACAGATTTCACTTCCACACGTCACCAACTCCAAGCGGTTGGCCAGATCTACCTCCAAGGCAGTGGGAAGAGACCCAAAAGCAAGTACTCTCTCTCTCTTAAGCATAGGGGCTATTCAGTTGGTACCAGAAGAGAAAAAGGGGCAAGGTTTCTACTAGAGATTTTTCCTGGTACCCAGAAAAGACAATTCATGGCATCCTATCCTGGACCTGCCTGCTTTAAACACCGTTTTGGTGATTCCAAAATTCAAGATGCTGACTCTTCAGTTGCTTCCTATGCTAAGCAAAGATGCCTGGTTGGCAACATTAAATTTAAAGGAAGCATACCTGCACATCCCAATCAGGGAATCTTGCAGAAGATACCTACACTTCAAAGCAGGCTACATGTACTATCAGTTCTCTGCACTGCCCTTTGGCTTATCTACTGCACCCAGGGTATTCACAAAGTGCCTAGCTCCAGTCATTGCATTTTGCAGGCAAAGCAATATTTAAATATACCAATACCTGGACGATTGTCTAATTCAGGCAGAAAACCAGGACATACCTTTGAATCATCTGGCTTTTGTACAGAGGGTGCTAACTTGTCTGGGGTACACCATAAACGAAAAGAAGTCACACCTGGTACCCTGTCGAATTATATCCCTGGGAGCAAGCTTGAATACACCTTCCCAGATGACTTTCCTCACACCAGAGAAACAAATTCACTTGACAACCTACTTCAAACAAGTGGTCACAAAAACCCTGCTATACTAAAAGCCTTGGGGTTCCTGGCCTCCTGCATTCTTCTAATTCCATATGCAAGACAGCATATGAGGAAACTACAGTGGTATCTAAAACGCCTATGGTGTCAACATTCTCAGGATCTAGAAGAAATGATTCCTATCATTCCTTGTCTATGCCTAGAGTTCCTTTGGTGGGCAGAGGCCTGCCACCAAAACAAGGGACTACCATTCACACTACCCCCTGCTGCCCAAACCCTAACAGATGCTTCAGACTATATATGGGGGTGCGCACCTGGCAGGGAGGTGCATTCGGGTCAAATGGAACCCAATTCAAATGCACCTTCACATCAATCATAAAGAAATGTTAGCTGTACAGAATGCTCTAACAGCCTTCAAGGACCACATTCGTCCAGGGCAATTAATGGTAAAGACAGATAACACCACTGTTATGTGGTACATAAACAAGCAGGGGGGTACATGTTCTTACCCCCTCTGCAGACTAGCCATGGCATTGTGGAACACAGCCTTGAGCTACCAAGAACATCTACAAGCTCGATTCCTTCCAGGAATACTAAATACAATGGCAGGTGGACTAAGCAGAATCCTCATGGACCCACACAAGTGGAAACTGGAACCAAGGATTTTCAGCATGTTGACAAGCAAATGGGGGTGCCCAGATATAGACCTGTTTGCCTCCACCCAGAACTATCAATTGGAAAAAAATTGTGCACGGACTCCCCACAGACAGGCTTGGAAAGTGGATGCTCTGTCCTTCAGCTGAAAAAAATCAGTTTATGCCTTTCCTCCTCTCTCTGCTTTCCAAAGTACTACTAAAGATCAAACAAGACAAACCAAGGATGATTTTGATTGCACCAGCCTGGCAACGCCAATTGGTACTCCCTCCTGTGCGGTGTCACTGTTGGCCCCGTGGCATCTGCCTCAGACTCCTACCCTGCTGTCTCAGCAGGAGAACCAGATTCTGCACCCTCAGCTTCAAACACTGAACCTAGCAGTCTGGCTAATTACCTAAGCTCTCCTTCACCATCCCTCAGTAAAAAAGTGATGGATGTCATTTTAGAGGCAAGGAGGCCTAGTAATAGAAAATATTATGCTGAAAAATGGAAAAGATTCTGTGCCTGGAACTCATTTCAAGGGATGAGCACAACAGTGCCCAATTTACCTTAGATTTTACAATACTTAACTGAGATGCTTCACAAGGTCCTGTCTTTTTCCTCAATAAAAATTCATACCTCAGCCATTTCAGCTCATAACAGAACCTCTCCTCTTCTCTCTTCCACTGCTCAAGCAGTTTCTCAGAGGGGCCAAATATCTAAGACCACCCAGGAGAGCTCCCACTCCAGCCTGGGACCTTAACTTTGTATTGGAGAAACCCTCCCTCCTCTCGAGCCAGCTGCTACTGCAGATTTAAAATTCCTTTCTTGGAAAACAGCTTCCCTTTTAGCCATTACTTTAGCAAGAAGGGGTATCTAAATTACAGGCCCTTATGGCAGTGGAGCGTTTCATCATCTTTCATGCGGGCAGGGTTGTCCCTTGGGACCAATCCCTCTTTCATGCCAAAGGTGGTATCCAGTGTGGCCTTTAGTCAGTCCATTCATTTGCCTACCTTCTTTCCTAATCCACAGAACAAAGGGAAACTGATATTGCACTCCTTAGATGTGCACAGACAACTTAGATTCTACTTGGGCAGGTCTAAACCTCAAAGGAAATCTGAACAACTGCTGGTGGCATTTGCTGCAGGGACAGAGGGGAAGGCTATTTCAAAGCGAACCATCTCCAAGTGGATAGGCCATTGCATTCACTTCTGCTGTAAACACCATGGAAAACCTATCCCACAGGGGATCAGATCCCACTCAAGCAAGGCTGCATCTACCTCTACAGCCTTTCTCAGAGGCGTACCTACCAGGGACATCCTAGAAGCTGCTACCTGGAGTTCTGTACATACTTTCACCAAGCATTACCATTTGCCAAGTTTCTCTAAATCCAGAGCTGGCTTTGCCACTGCAGTTTTGCAGGACCTTATAGCTGGTCCTAATGCTATCTAAATTCCTCCTCCCATCCTTAGCTTTGGGAATCTACCCAAATGTAATGACTGCAACAGTGAAACACAAAGAACATAGTACAGTTGTGTACACTTACCATAAATGTAGATGTTCAAGAGTATTTACTGTTGCAGTCCTGGTTACCCTCCCTCCAGCCCGCCTGACTTCGTTTGGCTATACCAATTCCCTCCTTTTCAATGCTTAAAAGCTTTTTGGTGTATTTGCTTTTTTGTTTGAGGTATAACCTTGTATAGTTATAGATTTCATTGCTTCCCATTAGGGGGGCAACTGACATCTGGGGCAAGAAAAACTGATGTAATGACGTCTGCTGCATGTTTTATACCCCTGACGACCTGACATCACGGAAGAAGAGACAGCAACTGATGCAGGACCCAAGACTTTGTTAATCAGGCAGACTGAAAGCAGATAACCCAAATGTAATGACTGCAACAGTGAATCCACTCAAACATCTACATTTTATAGTAAGTGTACACAACTGTACTTTCCTTCTATCTGGAAACAGTTTTACACTTCCTATTCATAAAGGAGGTAACTCCGCAGAAATATCGAATTTCAGACCTATCGCTATCCTCTCCCCTGTCTCTCTCCAAAATCCTTGAGAAATGTATACACAAACAAGTTATGTGTTATCTTTTACAAGAACAACTTCTCACTCCAACACAGCGTGGCTTCCATCCCAAGCATAGTCTGTCATTATCCAACACCTTAACCCTAGCTAAAGATGATCACAAACTTGTATCCTGTCTATTCCTTGACCTTTCTAAGGCTTTTGATACTGTCTGACACACTGCTACTTGGTAAACTTGTAGACCTAAACCTCCCCAATACAGTTGCATGGTTTTATAGCTATCTCTCTGATGGGCTGCAGTCAGTACAATGG